>NC_140361.1:15000000-15375000 GCF_054491055.1 Hypomesus nipponensis | reverse complement strand
AAAAAGGTCTCTTAACGAGCAAAATATTTCCAACCTACAGCTGCTGTTTGCGTTTTATCTAAAGCTTGTCTCTAATTCCTGTAAGATGGTGTGTGTGTGTGTGTGACAGCCTGTGTAAGTCCTGTCCTCTTTCTCTCTGACCATGCTGCTGTGCTGGCTGGATATCTCTCAGGTGGGGAAGGTAGTAACATTGCCTCAGACCATCCCAAATGCTCCACCTCACTCTCACGTAACTCACTCTTCCCTGGTCCAAGTGATCAACCTCTGGGATCCGAGAGTGCTGTCTGTCTCGACCCCACTGCAACTCTGAGACCCGTGGATTCTATCTGTTTGAATGGCTGGGCAGCTCAGGGCCAGAGTGGGGGTGTATGTGACAAAGGAGAGGGGGAGAACGAGGTTGAGTGTGAGAGAGAGGAGGGGGAGAACGGGGTTGAGTGTGAGAGAGAGGAGGGGGAGAACGAGGTTGAGTGTGAGAGAGAGGAGGGGGAGAACGAGGTTGAGTGTAGCAGAGAGGAGGGGGACAATGAGGTTGAGTGTGAGAGAGAGGAGGGGGAGAACGGGGTTGAGTGTGAGAGAGAGGAGGGGGAGAACGAGGTTGAGTGTAACAGAGGGGAGGGGGAGAACGAGGTTGAGTGTGAGAGAGAGGAGGGGGAGAACGAGGTTGAGTGTGACATTGGGAGGGGAAACAGCGGCGGTGCATCTAGCATAGAGTGTGTGGGGGACGAGCCAATTTCTCCCAAACGAAAGTCCTGGAGCTGTGACAACCTGCTGACGGAGGAAGGGGCGGGACCTCGCACCCCCCGGCTGCGCTCCAAGAGCACAAACTTCCTGTCATGTGACTCGCGGGTCGAAGGTGAAGGGGAGGGACGGCAGGGCTCGCCCCACAATGCACCTGGCTTCCTGCGTCTGTATAAGCAGATGCACCACATCAGCCGACAGGCCCTGCTCGGAGGCCACACCCCCACTGTGCGTTTACGAGTTTTGGAATACGAGAGCGAGCTGCAGGCAGACAGACTGCAGACAGAGAGACTGAAGACAGAGAGAGTGCAGACGGAGAGGCGGCAGAGCGAGGAGATGCTGGACGAGGATCTCCAGAGGGAGAGGCTGCATGGGGACGTGCCTAAAGACGTGGTGACCAATAGGATCACGCAGTTTGAGAGCCTCATCCAGAAGTCGCGGTCCATGCCTGACCTGGGGCCCCGCGGGACACGAGGCGGGAGCATCCTTCACAGACGCAACTCCACAGAGTCCAGCCTGGACGACAACCCCCCAGCTAACCCCCCCACCAGGAACCCCCCCGAGGGCCGGCCCTACTACCCCAGCAGGAACTCCTCCCAGCCCACCTACTATAGCCATTGCCCCCAGCCCCCCTGCCACGCCAATGCCACCCCCCCCCATCGCCCTTTCTCCTCAACCCACCAGCCCCCCCACCAAAGGCCCCCGCCTCCTCTCTACTCATCCCCGCAGCCCCCTGTTCAGTGTGCCCCCCTTCCTCCCTCCACCCACCAGCAGGAATTCTGGGACAGCGAGCCGGAGGGTGTGGCCTCTGACCTCAGTGACATCATCCACCTGGAAGGCTCCTCCCCCTGCAGCGAGAGCGACTACGATCGCAGATCTCACACCTCCTCCGACAGCCCGCGCAGCCCCGCCCATCCTCATCTGCATCACCATTTTCATCAGTGGCAGCTGGTTGGCAAATGTAAGGGCCCCTGTCCCGCCTCTTCCACCCGCTTTACCACCCTGCGCAGACATGATCGATCCAGACCTCCCCCAGCCCCCAAGCCCCCTGCCCATTACCCAGCTCCAGCCCACCCATCCCCGACCCTCTGCCCAGCCCCTGCCCCCTCCCGGCTGGCCTCCTTGGTAAGCCCCGCCCCCTTCAACCGGAGGCGGAGCAACTCAGTGTACCAAGCTCTGGACGAGGCCCTGACTGACATCTACCTCTACCTACTGGAGGAGAGGAGCGGGGAGGAGTATGAGAGGAGGACCAGGGACGAGGATCAGAGGAGGAGCAGGGAGGAGGAGAGTTGGAGGAGCAACCTGTCTGGTAGCAGCCTCCTCCATCGGCTTATTGCTGAGCTTCTTCCGGACACGCCCCAGAGAAGTTCCTCCCTGCAGGCTGTGGGTCGCCCTGGGCAGGGAGATGGGATGGGCCACAGACCCCGCCGCCTGCACCAGAAATACCCCCCACTGCCAGACGGCATGGCCAGCCCCGTGTGCCACCAGCTTCTCTCCCCCAGCCCCGCCCAGAAACAAACCAGCCACCAGGACTGGAATGAACTCTGCCAAGGTGGAGGGCCGCATCCTTCCCAAAGTACCCCACCCTACCCCCCACCCTACCCCCCACCCCCCACCCTCCACCCCCTAGCTTTCTTCTTCGTTCCTTCTCTCTCTGTCTCTCTCGCTTTCCCTCTCTCCCTCTTGCCCCTAACTTCCTATCTCTATGTTCATCCTCTTTCCTGCATGTCCTGTATGTGTCTGTCGTCTACTGTACTGTGAATGTGTATGTTTTCAGTGACGTGAGTTCATGTGATTCACGTTGTAGTGGTTTTCTGTGATGTTTGATTTGCTGTAGTAGAATACCCACATGTACACGGTGTGTGTGTGCATATGATTGTTGTGTTTATGCACACACACATCTTTTTGTATGTTAGTTTGATCACCCATATATTGCATTAGTTTCCCCAATTTATTCCAGTTTCTTTTTTAAGTTTCAGTTTCTTTTTGCTCTACCACGTGCAAACTCTTATAACTTTTGTTTTAAGATGCCTAAGTCTGGTCCATTAGATGTATATGGTTTGGCGTAGTACCTGTACCAACGACCCTTCCCTTGCATGTGAACTATCTCTACTTGCTGTCTCTCTGTGATTGTGCCTCTTTGTCCCTCCCCTTCAGACCAGGACTTCAGCAGGAACCAATCGTATGTTGACATTGGCCGCCATGCAACTCCCGTCCAATCTTATGCTGACCTGGGTCGCACTGCCCCTCCCAGCAGGAAGCACGTCCCTGATATTCAGGAAGTAAGTGAGCCACATCATTTACTGTCCAATACCCAACTGTATTGATGGCACCCAGGGATGATTGTCTATATTGAGGAAATGGTACATTATTTTGTTCCGAACAGAAACAGGCAGCCAGAGCAGTATACAACTTCAAAGCTCAGACGGTCAAGTAAGCATCCCTCCAACACTGAACATCTGTCTTACTGAACCAAAACTTTTCTGTTGTGTAATACCTGTGAGTAGACACAGCATGTTATGTCTAACATGTTAACTGTGGTATTGCATGCTAACTGTAGTGTTGTGTTGTCCCAAGTAACTGACAGCATGCTAACATGCTAACTTGGTGTTGTGTCATCCCAGGGAGCTGGCTCTGAGGAAAGGGGAGATTGTTTACATCCTCAAGCAGATTGATAATAACTGGTATGAGGGAGAGAGCCGTGGACAGGTGGGGATCTTCCCCATCTCTTATGTGGAGGTAAGTCCTCGCCTCTCCTTTTCTCCCTTCTTCTCTTCTATCCATCTTTTCTTCCTCTCCTGTCTTTTCTACAGCCCTGTGTGCCTCGAGCTGTCTTTTCTTCCCTCCCTAATTCACCTCCCTTCTCTCTCTTCTCCATTAACACTGATTCCAGTAAGCTTATCTGTGATTTCATCTGTCTCTCTTCATCTGTCCCTCTCTTTGTAGAAGATACGTCCCTCTCAGAAACCCGAGCCAATCAGACCCCCACCCCCTGTCCAGGCCAGAGAGCTGGGGCAGGCTGTGGCTCGCTACAACTTCACGGCTGACACCTCTGTCGAGCTGTCTCTGAAGAAGGCAAGACCCTCCTATCTACTACCGTCTGTCTGTTTATCCCTCCCTCGAGCTCTTCACCCCTCCAGCCCTGCCTCTTCTCAAGCTCTAATCCTCCAATTCTCCTATCACTTCATCTCTGTCTCTTTCCCTCCACCTCTGTCTCTCCGCCCTCTTTGTTCCTCCGTCTCCATGCCTCGTTTTCGCTATCCCTCCATCTAACACAGCCCTGTGTGTTTAAGGGGGAGCCTGTGCTGCTGTTGAGACAGGTGGATCAGAACTGGTTTGAGGGGAAACTTCCGGAGTCTGGACGCCAGGGCATCTTCCCGGTCTCCTACGTGGACGTGACCCAGAAGTCCCACTACCCACAATCCTCACTGCCACAGAGTGTCCCCAACGACCGCCTCCACCCCTTAGGCTCAGCTAAGGTATGCGATAGCATCGTCACCGTTTCTCTCTCTCGGTCATTTGGGTAACAGTAGTGACAGTAGTGTCGGCTTTCATATCTTCTCGTGTCTCCTGCCATTTTCTCTTGGTTTTTCAGTTCTTTCTCTTACTTTCCTTCCCTCCATCCTTCAGCCTTCATCCACACTCCCCGGCTACAGCTCCTCCCCCTCCCCTAGGCCAGGCCCATCCCCCCAGAAAGCCAAACTGCAGGCCATCACCAACGATTGGCTATCCCTCACCCTGGGGCTCTCCCCCTCCCTCACCCCTGCCCCTACGCCTCCCCCTTACCCCTCCCTCACCCCTGCCCCAACCCCTCCACCTTACCCCTCCTTTACCCCACCTGTCCAGCCCCGCAGAACCCCCTCGCTCACCCCTTCTCTCACCCCCTCCCTCACCCCCGGCCCCACCCCTCCCCCCTATCCCCATGGCCTGCTGGCCGACCTGGAGGAGCTGGACTCTCTGGTGTCCTCCTCACCCGTCTCCCGCCAAGGCTCTTCCTACTCCTACTCCCCCTCCCTCTCCCTAACTCCGTCCTTCAGACAGGGGCACTTCATCCCTATAACCTCCCCCAGGACCTTCCCCTCCTCCCCTGAGCCCAGCCCCTCCCCCCTCCCCTCTCTCCCCACGACGGGAACCTCCATCACTTCCTCCCCTATCTCCCCCTCCTTTGACGCCCGCCCTCAGTATGGAAGTGTGGTTGACCTGTCACAGGCCAGTGCTAGATCCTTCATGGATTGTCCAGCTGAGTCAGAGGCTAGTTCCAGTCCTGTGGACCTTGTTGTGTATGAACCCAGCGACCAACCAGCTTTCAGCCTGGCTGACAACCAACCAGCTTTCAGCCTGGCTGAAAACCAACCAGCTTTCAGCCTTGCTGACAACCAAACAGATTTCAACCTGGCTGACAACCAAACAGCTTTCAGCCTGGCCAGCAACCAACCATCTCACACCTTGACCAGCAACCAATCAGCTCCTAGAGAGGACTCGCCGTCCAAAGAGCAGGAAGATGACTTGTGTGAGGAGCTGGTGTCCATCATACAGCGCAGCAAATCACAGAGCTTGTTTTCCCAGGGGGAGGGGTTTCACAGGCAGGCAGCAGATGAAGGCAAAGGGCTTCCCAAGCTGTTCATAGACGAAGACGAGCTTGATGAAGTCAGGCCCCTCCCTGACAAACAGACATCTGTCACACCTGTGGAGGAGAGACCTGAGAACCAACGAGAACATCTTGTGGAACATCTGATCAAATGTGAGGTAGAACGTGAGGTGGAGCATCTAATGGAACGTCAAGCAGAACTTCAGTTAGAAAATGAGATGGAGTGTCCAGTGGAACATCTAGTGGAACTCCAACCGGAGAATCCGGGCGAGCGTCAGGTAGAGAGGGTTGTGCTGTGTGTTTGTCCTACCGTTGCCGTGGATAGGTGCCTGCAGACTAACCCTTGATCAAGCTCTAAACTTGTAACTTCTCCATCTTTCCGACACAGGCTGGTCAATCCCAGGGTGCACCAGTGTGCCTGTCCTCTCCTCCTCTCGAACATGCGACCCTTTCTTCCCCTCCCTTGCATCTTTCTCCCTGTGCCACTCCTCCGCACTCCCCCCCTCCCTACCCCAAACCTTCCTCCACCCCACCTCACTCCCCCCCTCCCTACCCCAAGCCCTCCTCTACCCCGCCTCCCTCTCCCTCCTCCCCCTCTTCCTTCTCCACCCCTCCCCACTCCCCTCTTCCCTACACAAAGTCCCGACCAGAAATGCGCTCCCCTAAGCCCAAGGTAACCATGGCAGCTGTGTGAAATGGTGTGACCTCTAACCTCAGAAACAGGACCGAGAAGATTTAACATTTTATTTTAGCTTACCAATCATGGTTGGTGACATTTGTTTACTGTTCTGCATGGAAGGAGTTCATCCATAACAAACATTGATATAACTGCCTGTCTTCTAGTTTAAATGAACACTGTCAGGGCTGTCTAAATATACCGTCGCCTTAGGCCCTAAACATAGCCAGCTGGATGTTACAAATACCAGGTCAGATAGATATAGATATAAATATGGGCTCTATGGGCTCTCAGTCTAGTTCACAGACTAGATGCCTGCTGTTTTTTAGGTTGTGTGTGTGTCTCTACTCTGACTGTGTCCTGGTCCCTGCAGCCATTAAAGCGTGAGGTAGTGGTTGTGGGTAAGCCCCCTCGTAGTCCTGTGATGTCACGGCGTTCCTGCGGCTCACCCAGTAGAGGCTACACCCACTCGCCATCTTCTAGGGTACGCACATCTCCCACAGTGCACCTTGAGCTGCATCAGTGAGAGGTGACCAGTCCTAGAGACCCTCCAGGCAGACCATGTTTGGCAGAGTGTGCTGCCCACCTAGCATGGTCTGTGAGGGTAGTTCTGCATGGTGAAAATGGTCTCTGTCCAGCCTGTCTTGCCGGGCCTAGACAGAACCAGGGTCTGCTGCTGACCTGCTTGACTGGAGTTCGGGTGGTTGTTTTTGAGTCTCCTTGTGTTTATTTGCCACAGGGATTTTGGAGTATGTCGTTATGCTGGTGTAGAACAGTTGTATGGAGTCGGAAACTGTTGTGGAAGGTTTGACTTGAGGATGGTGTGGATTGATGGCGTTGTCACGGCAATGTATTCTGTGGGAAGGTTCACTGCGCTTCGTAGGCTCTTCAGCAGGAAAATGTAGACATGGCTGACATCTCTTTTCTCCTTCTCTCCCTTTCTCTCCAGCGCCCAGCCTTCAACCAGGAAGGACTGCAGTGTGGTGGAGAGCCGTGAGTAGCTCCCATGTTCCAAATCTTCTCCTCTACTCCATCTCCCATGTTCCAAATCTTCTCCTCTACTCCATCTCCCATGTTCCAAATCTTCTCCTCTACTCCATCTCCCATGTTCCAAATATTTTCCTCGACTCCATTTCCCATGTTCCAAATCTTCTCCTCTACTCCGTCTCCCATGTTCCAAATCTTCTCCTCTACTCCATCTCCCATGTTCCAAATATTTTCCTCGACTCCATTTCCCATGTTCCAAATCTTCTCCTCTACTCCATCTCCCATGTTCCAAATATTTTCCTCGACTCCATTTCCCATGTTCCAAATCTTCTCCTCGACTCCATCTCCCATGTTCCAAATCTTCTCTACTCCACCTTTTCTGCTTATCCCCTCATTTCTGAGTCTTATTTATCTGGCTGTCATTCAAGCTGTGTGTATGTATGTTCTAGAACTTAGAATCTGGGTCTGAACAGTAAATGTGAGTCTGATGCGACGACCTGTCCCAACCTGATGATGTCATGCAGGTTCCAGGTGCTGTATAACTACGCCCCTCGCAACGAGGATGAGCTGGAGCTGAGGGAGGGTGAGGTGGTCGATGTCATGGAGAGATGTGACGACGGGTGGTTCGTAGGTGAATTCAACCTCTACATCCACCCATCCATCCATGACCTGCAGCATGTAGATATCAAGATACCACCTCAAGCTAGTTCTTACGCTGGTGTGTTTTTCTCAATGTCCAGGCACATCCAGAAGAAGCAAATTCTTTGGAACGTTTCCTGGGAACTATGTCAAGAGGCTTTAATCTGGTCTGACAGTACTGAAGTTGTGCCAGGATACGGTGGCTGAACTGGTCCAAACTGCTCATTTTACGTGGAAGAATGACTTTACATGTGAACAGCTACAACTAGCCATCCTCATGTCAGACAGATCCAGAGATGGCCCTGCCAGAGCAGTAGGCTCCTCCTTTTCTGAGGAAATTACATCGTCATCCCCATGGTGACCAGAAGGAAGTCAAAAGGAAAAATTGTTATTTGATTGAACAATGAAGGGCTGTGATTCTGATGATGGGAATACTCCCAGTGAAGACTGCCTTGTACACTTATAGATCTCACAATAACAAAGTAACCAAGTGCCCTATTTACCATATATTTATTTTATTCATATATACAGTATACATCATTCATTAATTGTTGCTATTTTACACTAGGAATGTACTTGAATGTGTGGAGAGGGGCTGTCCTATTTTCATAGAACCATCAGACAGTTCTAAAACCAGCTGGGCTCTAGAAACATCTCACAGTTCAAGAACCATCTGGAAGGTCTAGAACTGAGTTCTATTCCAGAACACTCCAGCAGATAGGTCGAGATTGTGGTTGTGTCTGACTCTGTGGGCCGAGTATTATGGTAGACAGCCTATTGGATTCTCAGCCTTCAGCTGCTCTACACACATTCCTACAGACTTAATAAAAGGAAAGATGACAATTTTCAGATTTGCAGCAATCTGTCTGTCCAGTGAGGGACCCACAGCTGCCTACTGCTGGCCAGGACACTGCATGACAGCTCGTTATCCAACACCAGGCCAGTCTGTGGACTATTCTTAAGCAGAGCACTCCTGAGATAATAATGTAGAGTCTACAACTACATTGTAGACTGTTCTTAGACTACCATTCTAACACATATGGTATATGGTATATATGCTCATGCATGGTTTATTAGAAGGTCCTATACTTCAAGGATGCTGTCAGGTGACTTGAGGTATAGTTTACACTGACGTCATTATTGTAAAACGCTGAGTCCGGCGAAAGGATTTCTCTTTTACTGATGTGATGTGTGACAGATGCCCTTAATAATGAGTTTTGGATCTTCCAGACTTCAAATGAGTATGCACAAAGATGTTTGTTTGCCGAATACTTCTCTACTTGTTGCAGCTGAGGTTAACCAATGCCTCTTCTACTTTTATGTGTTTTGTATTTCTTTAATGATAATAACCCGTTGTACAAATTGTATACGCCATCGTCATTGATTGTGCATCGTCTGTTGGTCTGTCCATTTCGCTGTCTGTTTATGTCTAATAAACTGCCTGATATGTAGTTTTTGTACTGCACTGCGCTCATGTCCCAAAGGAAAGATTTCTGGTTGTTCTAAAGACAGTCCATAATGAATAGGACATAGTACAGTAAAGACAATACTTCACGGGGAATGAGCTCCTTAGCAATGATGTATGAATGGTGTGTGGGAAAACAAAAATGTACAATTATTTGCTGGAAGATGGAGGCAACACTGTCCTCGACGTGAAATGTAGTCTAGACATCCTAGTTGGAACTACAACATCCAGGTGTCACCGTTGGAGCTTGTACAATTAGAAGGCCATAACAGAGGGAATGGCTGATGTGTAGTTGGCTGAGTGCACCGCCCTGTGAAAAAAGAGGCACATGGATTAGAGAGCAGTGCATTGCTGGTCTTATCTGTAGTGTTCTCACAGTTTCTCAGGAATTCCCAGTTGTGATCTGACTGCATCTCTTTAGGACCTACTGTAGGTATCTAACTGTCTGGGCTCAACAGTTTTGTTCTGACCGTCTCTCTTTGGTCTTACTTGTTAACGTTGAGGCTGATGATGCTCTTGATGGGGGTGCTCTTGGGTCCCGGTGTGGGGTGGAAGATCTTGCCCTCCTTATTCGTTGAGACAGACTTGGAGCGGCGTGTGACATAGGGGTCAGCAGAGTGGGTGGGGTAGGTGTCAAACGTACCTGCTTTCATCCCACCAATCTGCCTCACAAAAGACCACACCCCTGAGAGCGAACCCCCACAGACAACATCCTGTCTCGCACCTCTAAGGACAATTGTTGGGGGTCTGACTCACCTGCTTGTTAGGGGAGGAGGGTTTGAAGGGAACTGGGAAATGTTCCCTCGCCTCTGACCTCTTAGGCGGGGGGAGGGGCCTGTCCAGATGAAATGGGTTGCCATAGAAATAGTCTTTGGGATGGAGGTTGAGTTTGAATGGGCCTCCCTTCAGTCTAGATCTGTGGTTGACTAGTTCCCTCTGGAACACATACACATGTACACAGCTTAGGGGCAGCGTCAAACATTTTACCACTCAGCTTGCAAACTGGATGGCGGTCTGACCTTGAGGACGTCCTTGGCACGGTCAAATGGGTCGGACGAGAATGGCTCCAACTTAGACAGCGTGACGTTAGGGTAGCTGTTACAAAAATGTCATATCTGGTCACTCAATATCATATGGAACTGCACATATACACACACACTGACATCGCAACAGCTGTGTATTCCTGCATGTACTGTATGTCTGTCTGTCTGTCTGTCTACCTGTAGCCACTGCCCCTCTTGGGCGGGCTGGTGAGAATGTTCCTGCCAGGAGAAGGGTGCTGCTTCTTGGGTAGCCTCTGAGCGCTCATGGCCTGGACAGGACCAGCCAGAGTCCCATAATAGCTGCCTGACCCTGACCTGCAATGCCCATACACAAACATCTAGAAACTTCCTTCAGTGTGAACCACAATACATTTAGTAGCAGCATTCTTCCTTACGGCTTCTTCTCCCCGTTGCTTGGGAGGAAGGCCTTGCCGATGTTCCTCTTGGCTTGTTGGTTGCGGTACTGTCGGGCCAGCTTCGCTGGGTCAGACAGGGCCTCCCGCTCAAAAATCCTCTTGAAATGAGAATCGAAATAGCCTGCCTGCAGACTGGACCGGCTCTTAGGACCTCCTGTCATCATCTGCTTGTTTTTCTGGGCGGACTCATTAAAAGGACCTGACAGGATGGATGGAAGTATAAGACCTTATCATGAAAACCTTTTTACTCTGTTGTAGGGTTAATGTCAGGGTTAGCATTTTTCCTTAAAAGCTGTCAAACTTCTAATTCAAATGTTTTAAGAACCTTTAAAGGGTAACCAAAACTCCCCTATTCCTGCCTTATCCTGCCCCTTCATATTAAAAATATTTAAAAAAGAAAAGAATAAATGACATGTCCAGCTTTGCTTTTGCTTTGCTTCAATGTAACATTTAGACCCAATAGTTATCAATGTACTATACACGCACTCCAGTGCCCTAGAGGTTAGCCTAGAGGTCCTGCCACACATCAGGGAAGAATTCTTAAGACAAATAGTCCTGCCGTCTATGTTATCAGAGTAACAAGAAAATGCCCTAGAGTATATCACATCATTACTACAAGAGATTCTTCAAAATGTATCCACTAGGGGCACAAGTCGAGTCGTCGGAATCAAGACCAGGATTGATGATTAAACTTAGGAGTTTTTATTTATTTTTTATACTCTTTAAGAAAAAGCACCTTTTCAAACGAGTAATCCAAAATAACCCCGTAGAAATAGTAAATTTGTAAACTAACTCCTGGTCACTGAATAGCCTATTTCATTATTTCTGTGGACTCACGGTAAGTGAACGCGGTGTACTTGTCTCCGATGGAAATGTAGCCCATCTCCTTGAACAGACCGACCCGGTCCATGTCCGACTTCCCTTCACCGGCTGGCATCTTCACTTTGGTCAGTTTCAGCGCGCACTGGTCGTCAAGTCAGCCTACCTGCTATCACAGCTCAGTTCAAGGATGTCATCCAGCATCTATAAGAAAAGCATTTTAGGCAATAAAAATTAGGCCTCTCTGGACTATTTGCGTTGGTTTCAACACAGCCCTCCTATTGCAAATGGGTAGGATTGGATTTTTAAAGAATGTACAGAGATGGCATATTGCTGAGTAAAGATGCAATTAGTAGCCTAATATGGTAAATATTACTAAAATACAAGTTGTATGCCCGTAGAATATTTAGCCTTTGCGAAAATCTATGGGCTACAAAAAAAGGCTTACTTCTATAATTCACTCTCAAGCAAATGACTGAAGTTCGATAGTTTTAATAATTTTTTATAAAACCTACCGCTCTGGCCAGTGATCTCGGTCAGTGAAATATTTAACCGGCTCCTGTGTCTGTGTACACGGTGTGTTACCTTGGAGCCCGCACGCTGCTCAACTGAGAGGGGGGTTGTCGCTTAATCTGTCAGGTTCTCAACCTCCTCCACTCACTGCGCAGTTGAAGAATGTCGATATTAGACATTTCTGCCCATCCACATGGCTTGAAAAGAACATTTCAATCAAGGCCTGGATTTTTAATTCAAATGTTTGTTCGTCTATTCGGGATTGTTATGCCTATATCTGCGAGTCAATAATTTATTTTAATAAAAAATTATTGAAATGTGTTTTTGGTTCTAATTAAATAGGCTTGTTAATACCAGCAACAGCAAACATAATCAAGCCTTGCACAGTTTGGGTAATTTACAAAGTTATCGATATCAATTAAACAATACTGCCCTCCACCGGGCACGTGGACATCCTGCGTCCGGACAGAGGAAAGACTCGACGGAAAGTCGGAAGGGTCTTTTGAACGTTGGCGCATGGAACGTAAAGACGTTGTTGGTGGGATGATAGGGGTGTTTGTATTATGTGATAGCTGGGGAGCTATTTAGAGGGCTAAATAATGATGTAACATGATTGTATTTGTATTAACCTGTCTGTATTATTATAGTGAATGTATTTATTGATAGTTAGGCGGAATAGGTATTATTGTAGGAATAATTGATTTAGGATAGGTACAATGGGTTAGGCTGGGCAAGTATAAGGCCAGAGCAGAGCAGGTTGAGGTTGTTGGGTCTAGGGTGAACAACAGACAACACCTCTGACAGTGGAGTGGGAAAGTACATGCTGAACTGACCAGAGTTAGTTTAATTGTTTATGGAAAGTGTCTGTGTTATTTTGAAGGTATTTAGTTATTGGAAATTATTGTTTAGGAGTATTTATTTTTCAATTTTTTTCTCCATACTGGAATGTATGCATGCTGTCACTGGCTAGTAAAACCTTTTGGGATTTATTCTAAATCTTTGAAACACTGCCTCCAAGCCTTTTTGTCACCGCCGCAAAGTCAGCCATCCTACAACCTCCTGGTATGTATTTAGGTCTTACCTGAATCCTGATAGTACCATTATTTGCAATACTATGTGATTGTAATTTTGACTGTATGATTCAAATAAAGATGTAAATCTGAAATTAAATAGTCACATGTGTTTGTATCTGTGTCTCTGTGTGAACTTGTGTATATTATCTTTTGCTGAGAGGAGTGTGGTGAGTGAAATCAACCCATCAGTAGTCTTATCTTCTGCAGCATGAGCCACAATCTAGCATGAGGGTTCTAGTCTTGTCATGACAACATCCTTCACTCCAGGTCATAGACAGGTCATCAACAACAAATGAGCTGAAAGATATTTCCTAACATTTAAGAATAACAGTGTTAATAACAACAAAACATTTTAACCCACAGATGTACAACAGAAACTCATAACACTTTCCTTTATAGACTAAATCAATCAGTGTTAATCGAGACATAGGGCAACACGTCTGCTGTTACTGGAATGTTGCTTGGTTGTTGATCACAGGGGCGCCGCCTGGAATATTTGGCCCCATGACAAAACAATCAAATTGGGCCCCCTCTGCGCAGCTGTTGTCACCAAGATTAAAAGCCAGCATAAAAAATGTCGATAAGGCAGGACCAAACCATTTCATGAAGATACAAGGGGGTGGTCGGTCAATATGGATGTTTACTTTTTAGTCAATGGGGATATTGAACTTTTATTGCCAAAAACAAGTTAAAGAGATCATCAATTGTATTAATATAATTTAAATACATATATTCTCAATAATGATGATGAATACAATGTACAATATAATATCATTTTATATTAGTTTTGCTCTAACTTTTACCCCTATACAGCATCCCTTGTTGCTCAATTCATGTGAAGATATAAGATACCTCAAAATGATAAACCACAAGCTTGGAGGAAACATCTTCACTTCTGACAAAGCTGGATAACAGTTGTGTAACATCCATCCAGAAATGGCTTCAGCCCCAAAACTCATCTTTCTGCTGACTTTTCTCATGCAAAATATCTATGGAGAACAAGAGACCCACGAATTACAAATTGAAGGAGACACGTATGAAATACATGTCCTTTCCATTACCAAGAATGCAGACTTCTGTTTGGTGTCCAGATCCATGGCTGATGGAGAACTGCTCCTGTGGAACACGTCTGACTCTTCCCCTGTCAACTCTACTCTGCATGGAGAACTGACAGATAGGCTGAGAGTGAGGAACATTTCTAAAGACTTATATTTAGACATCATCCAAGTATCTCTGTCAGACTCTGGACGTTACAGGATTGAATGCAGGACAGGCAGCAAAGTGACATACCAGAAGAACCTCACTCTCACAGTGTGCGATTGGAATTCTGAGGGCATATTTGTAAATGGCATAAACGCTGAGCTGCCATGTGATATTGCAGCAGAAGCAGGCCTCAGCCCAACTATCACCTGGTTCAGGTTAACAGGAGGAACGTGGAGGACAGTGTTTGTAGATGGGAGTGAAACCCTGGATTCAGGGATGAAAGACCTTCAGGGCCGAGTTCAGGTGACACAGAACAACTCTCTTCTGATCTCCAACTTCACTGAAATGGATGGCTTTTTATTTGTCTGTGTGGCCCTGGAGGAGAAGAAATGTGGCACTGTTGTCGAAAGTTTAACAGACATGCCGTTTCATTATTTCCGTTTCGAGAAACAGGATATCACACTGCCTTGTGTTAGTTTCACTGTTGACCCTGCAGGGACTTTTTGGAGCACACCTTACGGGACAATAAAAGCAGACATTCCATCCAAGAGCCCATCTGAGACCTCCAGCCCCAGGCCCCAGAGAAGAGGGGAGATGTACATGATGGATGGAAGAGAGAACACCAACTACTCCTTGGTCATCCCATCACTGGAGCTCAACCACTCAGGATCGTATTGGTGCGAGACAGATGAACACTCTATATCCTATAGACTGCTGGTCTGCCCAGAGTCAACCTCTCTTACTGTGTTCTTCTCAGAGGGGTCAGAGGTCAATCTCAGCTGTGACCCAGACTCAGTGGATGGATACATTGTGTGGGTCAGAAACACAGATAAACAAATTATACTGGAATCAGATTATATCATAATTGAGAAATTGGACCAGAGATACAATGTTTCTCTCAGTTTCACCTCTTTGACAATTTCTAACCTCTCCCAAGAGGACAGTGGGGAGTACTGGTGCGTGAGATACACATACAGAGGTAACGATACTTTAGTATGTGAATCTTTAGCCAAGAATAACTTAGTCTATCAGGGGAAACCCTCTCTTGGCTCTGTGTTCCATGCAGTGAGAGATGCAGTGGGGAGCTGTGCTGTCGTTGGAACAGTCTGTGCTGGGGTCACTGTCATTCTGAGGAGCTGGAGAAGAGAGCGGGACTCACCGTAGACCCTAAAAGAGAGATAGAGAGAGAGAGAGAGAGAGAGAGAGAGAGAGAGAGAGAGAGAGAGAGAGCAAGAGAGAGCGAGATAAAGAGAGAGGGGGAGAGAGGAAGAGAGAAAAAGAGACAGAGAGGAAGAAAGAGAGATGAAGAGAGAAAGAAAGAGAGAAAGAGAGAGAGACAGGGAGGGAGGGAGAAAGGGAGAGAGAGGGCCCTATTATGACCCCCATCCTACAATAGGGAAGTAGTGAGATATAGGGACCACAATGACCCACGACAAAATGTGTTTCCAAAATGACAATGAGAACTTACAAATGGATGTCAGAAAATATGTAGTTGCAGTTTCCTATATCAGAACACAATAAATAATGCCAGCAGGGTATGACTGTGTTTCTTCCTAAAGCACATCTAGTTACAAAAAACTGTGATATTCTGATTTAATATCCAACAGGGTGACCAACATTCTTTCAAATATGAAGCACTGGTGAGCAACAAGAGATCACTAGAAAAGGCTTTCCTAGTACAGCTTGTTTTACTCCACTGGTGGCTCTCCTTATGTTCATAATGAGGTAGAAGGCCAAATTACAGTTGTTGCCGAAACAAAGAAGTTGACATATAAACCTCCATCCATTGGACAGCGACCATTTTCCATTGACTTCCCATTTTTTGGACTGAGAAAGTATGTAATTTTCCTTGTAAGTGTAACTTTCCTGGAATGGTTAGAAATGTTTCTGTAATTAGAAAATATATGTTTTGTCTACATTAAAAAAACCTGTCTTAAAAAGTAATAGAAAGGTTAAGAATTTTATACATAAATATTATTTTAAAGTTTTGACTTAGAAAGACCCATTTCTTCTGTAATGGTAAATGAGAATTGTTTGTGTGCCTTTGACTTCCTGTTCTGTAGAGATGCAGTAGATTTGATAGTCATGTGTATAGCTGTGCTCGGAATCTGGTGAAGCATTGCTGGACGTGAAATAGTACAACGATTTTAATGAATTATTTGTATGATATGTAGATCTGTTATTTCACATAAACCATTTAAAGATGTTGTTGTGTCAGAAAGCTATGTTTGTGATTGTGTGGGTTTATGCATGTGTGGGATGTGTGCATTTCAAATTGAAATTGCTGTTGTCAGCACTAGATGGCGACCTAACACCATTTATGATTCACAGCAAAGAGAATTGCCCTAAAGAATCAGAATCAGAATCAGAAAGAGATTTATTTGCCATGAAAGTTTGCACAGACAAGGAATTTGCTTTGGCAGGAAGGTGCATACAATAAATAAATATAGGAATCTTACATTTAAATATGTGGTCTAACTACTACTAAAGATACATAACTAACAATACTAAGTGGAATACAATTAAAATAAAATATACCAAAAAATAAAATATAAGTTGCCATCAAATATAAGTTGACAATTTACAATATAAAATACAAATATTACAGGAATTGAATGTAATGCAAAATGCAAATAGTTTTAGACATGAAATCATTAAAGTCATAGTGAACTCTCGGCCTTGTTGAGGAGACCAACAGCGGAAGGGAAGAAACTGTTTGTGTGGCGTGAGGTTTTGGTCCTGATGGACCGCAGCCTTCTGCCGGAGGGGAGTGGCTGAAACAGGGAGTGTCCAGGGTGGGAGGAGTCCGCCACAATCTTCTTCGCTCGTCTCAGGGTCCTCGAGGTGTGCAGGTCCTCGAGGGAAGGCAGATTGCAGCCAATCACCTTCTCCGCAGTGGGTATGATACGCTGCAGCCTGCTCTTGTCCTTGGCAGTGGCAGCAGTGTACCAGATGATGATGGAGGAGGTGAGGATGGACTCAATGATGGCTGTGTAGAAGTGCACCATCATTGTCTTTGGCAGGTTGAATTTCTTCATCTGCCGCAGGAAGTACATCCTCTGTTGTGCTTTCTTGGTGAGGGAGCTAATGTTCAGTTCCGACTTGAGGTCCTGGGAGAGGATAGTGCCCAGGAAGCGGAAGGACTCCACATTGTTGACTGGGGAGTCACACAGGGTGATGGGGGTGAGAGGGGCTGTGTTCTTCCTGAAGTCCCCAGCCATCTCCACTGTCTTGAGAGCATTGAGCTCTAGGTTGTTCTGGCTGCACCAGGTCACCAGGTTGTCCGCTTTCCACCTATTGTCAGACTCGTCTCCACCAGAGATGAGCCCAATGAGGGTGGTGTCGTCCGCAAACTTCAGGAGTTTGACGGACGGATGACTGGAGGTGCAGCTGTTGGTGTACAGGGAGAAGAGCAGAGGAGAAAGGACGCAGCCCTGGGGAGATCCGGTGCTGATGGACCGGGAATCAGAGACTTGTGTTCCCAGCTTAACGCACTGCTTCCTGTCAGACAGGAAGTCTGTGATCCACCTACAGGTGGAATCAGGCACGTTCAGCTGGGAGAGCTTGTCCTGAAGCAGAGCGTGGATAATGGTATTAGAGGCAGAGCTGAAGTCCACAAACAGGATCCTGGCGTAGGATGCTGGGGAGTCAAGGTGCTGTAGGGTGAAGTGGAGGGCCATATTAACTGCATCGTCCACAGACCTGTTGGCTCTGTAGGCAAACTGCAGGGGGTCCAGTAGAGGGTCTGTACTTGGATGTCTGGCTGTGAATGTCTGGCTACAAATTCATCAGGAACCAGGAAATCCAATTTCCAATGCCTCTCTCATATGAGAGGAGGTTCCTACACCATATATTGTCTTTTTATGGCCTTTTTCACCAGCTTCCTTTCATTCTTCCTCTCTCCAGCTCTCTCCCTCTACCCTTTTTCGTAACTGCCCTTGAGTCATGTGTGTAGTACTCTACATTAAGACTTCATCAGAGCTGTCGTGGAGCTCATTCATTCATCTCCTGGTCTTGGAAAATGGGGAGCGTGGCAAAAGAGAGAACTGCATAGGGGACAGTGAAGGGAAGGGGAGTGTGTGTGTGTGTGCGTTTGTGTCCAAGTGTGTGTACTGGGGTCTGGAGCAACATGAACTTAGTTCATGGGGCATGCAAAATTCATTGAACTTCATGTTGATCTACAATACAGTATAGCTTTGATCGTGGGTCTAGATATTATTCAATTATCGAGTAACAACAGTGATTGCAACATCCTGTTTCCAGAAGATGGTTCTAGATAGATAAAAACATATAGTTATATTGTGGAATTACAGCAGCGCAGTGAAAAACAAGACCGGAACATCACAAGAATAGCACACCGCATTGTGACATCACGGCGCCGTGGTTACCCCGTGATGTCACAGTGACCCCGAAGGGTGTTCTAGCAGGTGAACACAGACGCGCAGCTCAGAAGAAGCTGGACGTCGAATGAAGAAAGCAGCACCACAGAGATCTAACAAAGACAAGAAAAAGACCTAGCTTAGCTGAGGGAGATGAGCTCTCTGTGGGGGAGCCGTGCGGGGGTCGGCAGGCTGCAGGCCTCCACCTGCCTGGCCGGAGGAGTGGTCAGCCTCGCCACCATGACCGCTGGGTACTACCTGTACCACAGGTACCAGGCGTCTGACCCAACGCCCTCTAATCACCTACAAGGTAGGGAGGAGAATATGTATGAGGCCAGTCCAGCCACTTATATGGTGAACACACACTTTAATTGAAGTTTGGAGTGAGTGTAATTTCTGGTGGTCCTGTTGGATTGGTTGTTTTTTGTGTTGGCGCTTGGGACATATCTCAAGATATTTGGGGCTTTTTAGAAACAAAGAAAATAGATTAGTTTGGACTTAGTAGACACTTTAACAAAAATCAAGTTTCTAATATAAAGTCAAACAATATAAAAACGGGCGCAATCAACACAGAGAATATGAATATAATAATGCATAAATTGAGTTACGAATGTAAAGTATTTTGAGTAGTAGAGGATAGTGTGGATGGACAAGTCTGACTAGGTGGAGATCAATAGTTCAACAGGTACATGCCCTAGGGGGGAACAAACTGTCCAGAAACCTGTTGGTTTTGGTCCAGATACTCCTGTACTGTCGCCTCAGAGGGGTAGCATGACAAACACATGTTGATTAAACATGTTTACAGCCCCTGCCCTTCAGGGAAATAGGAGCCAAGGGTTGACTCTGGAAAGAGGGACTCTTTCTTCTCCAGCCTCTTATCTGGGCCTGGGCCTGGGCCTGGACGTAGGGCTGGGCATGGCCTCCTTTATCCTGAACGCAGACCTGGAGCTTGTGGCTGTGCAGGCCCTGGACCCTGCTGAGGTAACCCACCCACACTCTCTCTAGGCCCCTTGGAGAGCCTTCATTTTGACAGACCTTCATGGTCATTGTGGTTCTCTGTGTGTTATGTGTTGCAGGTGTTCAGTGGACCTTTGCTACCTTGGGAATACAGCCCCCTTTACTGTGGTCCTGTGGCCGTTTGGACCTGGGTAAAAGCAACAACTTCACACACATATAAACACACACATACACACACAGTTTATCTTTAATCCAATACACTATTAGGCTTGGTGGACATTTTTGCTGGAATTGCGGTTTGCTGCAAATTTGCCTCAAAATTCCAGATTGTTCAGACTTGATGATAATTTGATGATGTCATAAACTGGGGGTAAAGTGGGTGTGTTCTGTTTTGAGTTGGTTTCCATGGAAACACAGTGGTGTGCAGAGGCTAATTTAATTCAATTTAAGGTAGTTTTACTCATAGATATATATCTATGGTTTTACTTACCTCTGTTGAGAACATGATAAGTGTTCCATGTTCTTGAGTCCATTTACCTTCTCTCATAATTATGATTATGAGTTGCATGTCAGGCAGCCATGCAAAGTGTGTTATTTCAAGTGAATAAAATAAATTATGCTGTTATACATTATATCAGAACTATTTTTCTCAGTTTAACCCATAAAACATTGGTAAAGTCAAGTCAAGTTAGGGTTTGGCTCCATGAGTCTTGAAGCGGTTGTAGAACACTCCTTCTCTCCCTTTTCCTCCTGACGTTGTTAGACAAGCTACTGTGGAGAAGCTCTGATGAGCTCTGAGAGAAACCACACCTTCAAGTTCTCCTGGACCTCCACCAGAGGATCTGCTTCCAAGGTAACTGAGACAACCTGCACACAAACACCTACACAAACTGTCCCAGCGCAGAGAAAACACTTCACAGAGTCGGGGCTGAGGGAAGTCTTGCACGTCATTTACCCTTCTACATCCGGGGTCTAATCAACCCTTGTTGGGTCATTCTGGACAGTCTGCTGCCAGGCTATCAAGTGTCAACCACATGGCACGTGTATTCATCTATTATTGCTTATCATTATTGTTATGTATGACCTGACCTGGTTGCCCTACCCCACACCCACCCCCCTCCCCAGAAGACAGAGATCCAGATGCGCAGCATCTGTATGGTGAGGGGGACTGACACCAGGCTGTGGTGGGCCATGTCACAGCAGAAATCCAGGCTCACTCCAAATGTAAGCTTACAAATGCCCACCCACTTATACACACACAAACACACACAGAGCCACACAAGGTTTGTCTGACAAAGTGCTCTCCTCTGTCTGTTGGTCTGCAGGGATTCCCTTATGTGGTTACCACCTTTATGGCAGTGAGCGGAGTTCAGGTGAGATGAATCTTGTGAGATAACCAGTGGGGAGTCCTGTCCGGGTGCACGTGAAGCTGGACCAGATCAGTTATTCAGCGCTCTGTTGCTCATCCTTTCCCCTGTCTCTCCTCCTGTCCTTGCAGCTCATTGGCGGCCGGGTGAGGCAGTTCCAGTCTCACGTGTGCACCAAGACGGATGTGGACATCCCATTTTTTGCTGAGCGCAGGGTAAGAGCTGATGACAGATCATGACCTCCACGTTCTTCATGAAGCTGATTCAGGCGTATATGAAGACTGCGAACCTCCTGGTGTTTCAGTCTTTGTTCATTTCAATGGAAGCGTGTGTGAACGTGTGTGTGTGTGTGTCTCCTCTCCACCAGCAAACTGATGTCTCGGGCATGGAGGCCAGCCTGGTGGTGGGTCCAGACGGCATCCTGCGCACCACGGCTAGAACCTTCTGGATCTCGAAGAACACCCGGACACGCGGGGAGGAGTCCTCCCAGGACGACGACTCCTCTGATGATGACGATGATGAGGACGATGATGACTATGATGAGGAGGAGGAGGAGGATGAGGAATGGGATGAGGACCGCCACCGAAACTGGGCCCAGGACCAGGACAATGTCGACAATGAGGATGTTGACAATGATGAGGATGATATCTGCAATGATGAGGATGATATCTGCAATGATGAGGATGATATCTGCAATGATGAGGATGATATCTGCAATGATGAGGATGATATCTGCAATGACGATGAGGTTGTTGCCCATGATGATGACGTTGATAACGAGGAGGATGACGTCGACAACGATGATGTCAGCAATGATGATGATGATGTCGCCAATGATGATAATGGCGTCGGCAGTGATTATGATGATGTCGCCAATGATGACCCAAACGTTGGCAATAATGATGTCAGCAATGATGATGATGACGTTGGCAATGATAATGATGACGTCGGCAGCGATTATGATGATATTGCCAGTGATGACAACGATGTCGACAATGACGATGATGAAGACGGCATGGCCGATTTGACTGCTGAGGAACTTGAGATTCCGTGTCTGAAGTTAGTCCTGACCTTGATTGGATAACTGAAATCGTTCCATTTGACACCAAACCATCCTGTATTCCGTGTAAAGTGAATGTGCTTTAGCAAGCTTTCCCTCATTGCTCCAGGAACTGTCCAGGTTATTCACTTGACTGAGGTATCTCTTTCTCCACAGCTACCACTTCACCAGCAGAGGCTTCATTGACCTCCCTTACAGGCTGATTGCCCTAAGACAGGCCTTCACTGTGAGTACCCATTAGCTACCAACCTACTTAGCTAGCTCAAGGGAGTCAGGTGGCTGAGCGGTGAGGGAATCGGGCTAGTATTTAGAAGGTTGCCAGTTCGATTCCCGGCTGTGCCAAATGACGTTGTGTCCATGGGCAAGGCACTTCACCCACTCCACTTGCCTCAGGGGAATGTCCCTGTACTTACTGTAAGTCGCTCTGGATAAGAGCGTCTGCTAAATGACTAAATGTAAGCTAGCCTGACAGTGTACTGTGGGCACCTCTCGGTGTTAGAGCTCGCAGTGTTACCGGGCACCTCTGTTCTCTGTGTGAAGTGGCTAACTAGCTATGTTGATTTCTTCTCGTTTTCCTCCCTGTTTGTCACCAGATGCTCCTCGCCAACCCCGTCAGCAGGAGCTCCCTTTGTGAGGCAGGGCGCCTCCTGCTGGGAGGACTGGCAACAGCAGCAAACAAGGTGACCGATCGATTCCACTTGAGAGAGTTTCGAGTGTTTTGGGCTACGTATGTGAGCTCACGTGGGACTGTACTCTGGGTGAGCTTGTTTTGACGTCACCGTGAGACGGGTGTCGTGACTCTGTTGTCGTTATCCAGGAGGAGGAGCAGCTGTATCTCCGTTACGACGGACTGTTGGCCTACGTCTCAGAGCACGCTTGTCGAAGCTCCATCGCCCAGGAGCTGGCACTGGAGAAGGTGAGGGGAGGGGGAGGAGAACGCGCCTGACTGACTTTGTCGTCGAAACGGAGCACAGGCTTGAAGCCTCTCCTTGGGTCTCAAATGACATCCTTAGAGTCCGACTTCCTAGATCCTGAGAGGCGACTGTTGTGGTGAATGTTTTCAGATCCGTCACCTGAACGTCATAGACGTGGTATATGAGCTGGTCTTGCTGGGCATGATGGAGGAGGGCCGTCGCCGGCCAGCCGTCACTGTGAGTGCCCCCCCCCCCCTCGGCATCTCCGTGTTGCGGTGACATTGTGATCTGTAGACACTGTAGATAAGGACATTGAAGTCAATGCTATCGTTTGACCCAGCGGTCCTCTCCTCCTGCCCCCGCCCCCCTCCCAACTGCCTCTCCTTCACCCCCTCCACCCCCAACCCCACACTCCCCCCCCCCCCCAACCCCACACTCCCCCCCCCCCCCCCCCAGGTTTCAGGAGGGTTCATGGCCCAGCTGTATGGCCTGCTGGAAGCCGTCCTCCCCCGGGACGCAGAGGAAGCCCGGGGCCAGACATACCGGAAGAATCTAAAGGTGAGGAGCTCTCTCTCTCGCTCTCTTTCTCCCACTCTGTCCTCCTCCTCCCCTCCTCCTTTCAGTGTACGTGTGGGGCCTCAGCATTTGGGTCTGTGCTATCCTCTCCTACCAGAAAATGCTCATGGACTTTCTGGAAGCCGTATTCAGCCTGCCTGCCGACCACTACTCCTCCCAGCATCACCTGGTGGCCGAGCTGCGAGGGCAGCTGGAGCGCCACCTACAGGTCATGATCACCAGCCTGCTCAACGTCTAGGAGGACCGCGCCACCCCCCCGGGGGGGACATTCCGTATCCCTCCGCCTTCCCTTTTTAAGGACGGACGTACCTCTCGTTTCTCCTCCCTCTTCCTCTCTGCTCTCCTCCCGTCGATCCCTCTCTTACGTCCATTTCACCGCTGTCACTCGCTGGTCTTTTCATCATAAAAGAAATTAAAAGAGAGAGGAAACGTTTGTTTTTAGACGGCGTGTTTTCTCCGGGGTTTGATGCCTGGATGTAGGTAGAGGTGTGGACGATACAGTATCTAGACAGACAATTGCCTTAGAGAGCTTCCTGCTGAACTGACTCACGTGAGCCATGTAGCCTTGCAGGTCTCCCCCACGCACCCAGGGAGAGCCGCGTGTTTGTCATCATTCTGGACATTCTTTGACACATTTTACAGTTTTTTACAGTCGCTAGGACCCATTTCTCAATACTTAAGTCACTTTTTCAAAACTCTTCACACAGTTCTCCTAACCAACTTTCAACTCGGCACAGCAGTTAATTTCACATTCAAAATGCACTAAAACTTCCAAATCAATTCATACAAATCTCAAATCAACTCATTCTTCCATAACACTAGCCAAGGTTGACAGTCAACAAACATACTTTGTCACCCACAACACAATGACCTAAAAATCACTAACAACAGGTAGCATTATACAATGTTGTCTTATGTAAAACAAGGACACCTCTCTACTGTTTAGAATTCACTGCAATATATGTTACTGGAATGAATCAGACATGATGCAGTATGCTTCAATATGTTATATATCTTTTTTCTCACTAATTCCAGAATTCAACAATGTGTATACACATCATCCACTGATACAGATGCAATAGGAATGCTACTGTAATCTTCTGCATTTGGCCATAGGTTTCTCATCCACATCACATCTTATGTCATCAAAGGCAATACACCTAGGAACGAATATGCCTTATCCATCCCTGGCAATGTCCAGGCATCCAGCATTCATTGCGTCCAGAAGGGACATTTGATTATGTGGATGGTGGTCATACAGTAAACCTTTCACCTCCATAAGGAAAATAATTATTCTATGGGGTTGAGGAATGGGGATTAAAGTAAGGTGGGAAGAAAAGTGACACCATTCTGGGATGGGCTGCAAACCGCTCGGTGACTGCACAGGAGTGGTGAAATGCCACATTGTCCCATACAAATGTTGGCTGATTTCTTCTCTCTGCATCCCTTTCCTCACCTGGCACAACCCTTCCATAGAGATCATTTTGTAGCATTTAATTTTTTTATTCAAAATATATTTCATTACAATTTTACTGTAGAAATGTAGCAAATTTCTGTCTTATTCAATTTTGTATTATGTTATTGTATTGAACTGAAGTTTAACAGTTTTGAAAACATCATGTAAGCATGTGCAAATTGGCCTGTAGGTACATAGAGTTTTGGCAGTTGTTGTTTTGAAGTGAGAAAAGAATGAATATAATTTGAAAGATGTAGTCATTGAATGCATTTTGTGCCAAAGCAATGATAAATGATCCTCAGTTTAGCCCACATATACTTATGTTGTGCTCACTGTGTTTAGAGTTTTGAAGAATCGACGCCATTCGTGGAGTTGTCATGTTACTGTAAACTGACCCGTCTGAGGCCCTGTCCTCATGGATGGTAGATGGTTAATGATTGGGCAGCCATACGTGGGCGCTCTCCTAACAGATACTGATGTAATGTCACTATCAGTGTGAAGCGATTCCACCTTTGCTAGCTCCACAACAAAAGGCAGTCACACAACAAACAGTTGCACTTGGCAGTCCCCCTAGGCGCCCCCGGAAATAACAAGCGCACACACACACATACATAAACACACCCCACACACCTAACCTCACCCAAGTGTGGTTCCAAAAACACGAGCTGCCAAATCAAAATGTCTCTTGGGGAGGAACAAGTTGAAATGTATGATGGAAAACAGTAGTTGTGTGTATTTGTGTGTGTGTATTTTAGGAGTTGTGTACCTTTGTGCGTGTGTGTGTGTGCGAATGTCTATGTAAGTGTGTGTTTCCATGTGTGATTTTGTGCTTTGATATGTGTGTGTGTGTGTGTGTGTGTGAGTATGGAGATCAGGCAGGCACGTACTGGCAGAGCCAAGAACAGAAAGATCTACATGGTCTGTAAGCTTTCTTCTACCCGGGTCACATTTACATGCTGATGAAACGGTAGATTTATGGGATAAAGAAGCAGAGAATCTATCTATTTCAGGGGATATCAAACACGGCTTGTGAAGAATGCAGGAAAAAACACATTTCAAACCAAAGCCAAATTCATCCAATCGATAGCATATCATCAGAAAACATTGCGAGTGGATGTTTTGGGTGCAGGCTTGCTAAGGCTGTTGTTTGTGTTGTGGTGTGTCCGACACCTGGATGAAGAGGGCAGGTCAATTCAGCCAGGAATATGTCCTCATCCACCAGTTATTATTCACAATAAATCTGCATTGCCATTACTCTCGGAGAAACGAGCAGAAATAGCAACCAAACGGAACCAACTAAAAACACCCTTAGGGGGCTGATTTGGTTCCTGACACATGTGCACACACACTGTCATGCGCAGAAGCGCATGCACACGTACGATGCTTGAACACTTTGCATATTCTCTCTCTGCTCTCCAAACTAAGGGGCCAAATGAAGGCAATTATAGTTGGATGAAACAGAGCTCCATTTATCAGTTCACAACCTTGACGTTGTTCTTCACAATTAAAGACAAGAGTCTTGAATATTTCAATTAGAGCAGGAGTTAAGAAGGCTCACTCCTAGGTGCATACCAATGGTGTCAGGAGCAAGATTTCTCTCCCTCTCCCACTCCCCCTCCGCCAACATCTCAAGACTCTGGAAGTAGGAGAAGTGGGAGCAGTGAGAAAAGGAGCGGGGTTGGGGAGGGGGGGGGTGATGAGGACGAGGATGAAGAAGAGGAGGAGCGGGAGAAAGGGTGCCAGTTTATCTGAAAAGCCTCATGACCTTCAAACGCGCAGGCTTGTGAAGGTGTCTGAAGGCTGAGGAGATATTGGACTGTGCCGTTCCTCCTGAACACCCAGGGTTCTGGCAGAGAGATGGAAACACTTCGCTCGGTAGCGGAGGCGGTAATCAGATTTGAATGAACTACCACAGTCAGACCCGGCTGTCATTAGTTTCACCTGACCCAGGCTTTACCCTGCGCACTGCAAGAAATACACACACACGTACACACACACACACACACACACCTGCATCAGCACAGGGAACTGCAGTCAAAACACAATGCACGACCCCGGCCCTGCCATCTGCAAGATCACAAAAGCAATATTCAATTCCGCTGAGGAGAAGGGGAGGTGTGTGTGTGTGTGTGTGAGGTGCTGGAGAGGAGCGGTGTCATTCCTCTGGAAAGATTCGAAAACGCTCTTCCAGTCCTCAGAAAACAAACAACACACTGGGAGAGTGGGGACAGAGACACACATTCACATGGACACTGAGGCACACCACCAGACAGACAACATGGAAGTGCACAACACATGAGATACATTCTGCCACACCCACAGCCTACATACACAGAACCACAGGGAATGGTTTAATAACAGACACCGCCGTACTCTTTGAAGTATACACTGACACTGCACAGACCTGGTTCAGGTGTTGGAACATCACAGCTTTATCCTCCAGGTGACTCGACAGACTACTAACTGCTGGCTGGAGTAGAGGGAGGGGGGGAGGGAGGGAGTTGTGGTGGGGAGAGGAAGAGTGAGGGACAGTGGTGGAGACTGAAGAGGAGGGAAGGAGGGGCCGAGTTGGGGAGGGAGGGAGAGAGAGAGGGAGAGGACAAGAGGTAGGGAGAGAGAGAGACAGAGATGGGGAGGAGAGGATAGCAGAGGCATGAATAAAACATCTTTAACAGATTGACTGGCAGAGAGCAAGCAGGCTCTGAATAAACCAAATGGTTATCCCCTACACCAGAGGTCTTCAACCCTGGTCCTCAGGGACCCCCTGCCCTACATGTTTTAGATGTTTCCCTGCTCCAACACTCCTGATTGAAATGAATGGTTCTTAACAGGCTTCTGCATAAGTAGATAACGACCCATTGATTCGGATCAGGTGTGTTGGAGCAGGGAAACATCTAAAACGTGCAGGACAGCGGGTCCCCGAGGACCAGGGTTGAAGACCTCTGCCCTACACTCCCTCTCTCCTCTCCCTCTCTGTCCCTTTCTCTCTCCTTTTTTCTCTCTCTACCTTTCTTTCTCCCTCTCTCTATGGCTGTCATTTATGAGATTGTTATGCATTCTGGCACATCTATGTAACCGTACTGGTTCCAAATGTCCGACCCTTGGGTACGCAACAATACAGAGACGTGAGAGTAGAAAAGTTCTCTTTTATTTAAACGGTTTAAAAGTAGTAATCGTCTAAAATGGGACAAGAGAGATTTTTAATTAAGACGGCTAGACCGGGCACCGGCAGTGACCATGTATACTATGTGTGAAAGCTGCAGAAAGTGCCAGGGTACCCCAAATAGCCATGCGCAACCTCCGTAACCAACGCCAAAACTAGTACTAGACAGTCCCTGCAATCGTATGTGAAAGAGAACAGGTGTGATCAATTGGGCACTTCAATCCTGCGTGTCAACAGTGCAACCAATCCATTAGAGGGCGAACCCCACCGCACAATGTTACAGCGCGGCGTCTAGGGCTCTGGGCACGGGGATATGCAACGCACACTTTAACAAGGCACTGCGGCAGCCAGTGGGGTGTCTAGTCGTCGCTCACCTATAATGTCAAGAGTTAAAAACAGTGGGACTGCTTGCAGCCCAGCAATGTCAAGGGTTCTCCTGAACCAACCCACGGCCTAGCCAATCAGAGTTCCGCCAGAGGTTGGGTAGATGAGGCGCTCCGTCCGGCCACGCTTATGGTCCCGGCGTAATTCTCCGTGCACTCGCCACTCCGTCCCGGCTGGAGATAAGGAAGTAAGAATGAGCACACTAAACCGTTCCGAGGCGGCCCAAATGTTTCGATGCGTGTGTGGTAACTTCCCTTTAGGCCATGGAAGAAGCATGCGTTGATTTTGATGGGATGTAGTCGTCCCGGCCGTTCCTCGGTGATCTACAGGGTGGGTAGCTCGATCCGTTGCTTGACGAGTCTATGTCTCTCTCTCGTGCACCCGTCACTGCTCGTCGTCGCCCAGAAATCACTCCAATGTTCGTTGCAGAACTCTGGTCTTTCGTCGTCCGGCGCGGGCCCCGGATTCTGTCGTTGTCAGACGCCGCTCTCCGGGTTGTCGTCGTCCGGTGCGGCTCTAGGAAGACTCCCCGTTTGTCGCGGACCTCAGGTCTTTATGGGCAGCCGCAACCAATCCCGTAGGCTGCCAATCAGCTACACAATCGGGGACACCTGCAGGGGGACGTCTCAAGCACACACACAATCCACAGAAAGACAGGCTGTCCCACCCCCAAATACATGTTCATTACATTTGCCCCCGTTACAATCCCCCCCTTGTAAATCGTGGTTGTCCCGAGCACAGTCCCGATACGTGTCCATTTTACCCCCGTCCCACGACCACGATTTACATCTATTTACCCCCAGGTTAGATCTCTCATGAACACCTAAACAGACCAGCATGTTTGGTTCTCTCAGTAATTGCTAAAACTACACTTTATAAAACAACTTTTGTACTGCCAGCCGTGCAACACTCAACCACAAGTCATATGGGTCCGTGTACGTGAGTTTAATTCCTTATATCCTTATAACGGAACACGCATGAATACGAAAAATGTTTGTGAGTTTTTCTGCAAAAACGGAAAAACGGATTTTGACGTGTTATTTTGTTTTCTCGTTTTAAAACTTTTACTTTGAAAGAACAGGTAGTGCTGTCAACACATTCGGCCAATGACAGGAATTTCACGCTTACCTCCACCCACGTGAGAAAAATCCAAATATAAAGTTGTTTTATGTTTAGTTGTTTTAAAACGAAAAAACAAAATAACGTCAAAATCCGTCTTTTTCGATTTTGCAAAAAAAACGAAAAAAAGGACTCACAAACGTTTTTCGTATTCATGCGTGTTCCGTTATAACGATATAAGGAATTAAACTCACGTACACGGACCCATATGGCTTGGCTGCTGGATTAGGCTGGAGGGTATGGAAGCAAATCGTGACCAAAAATCTAATGAAAATGCATTTCCAGAAATGCGTTTTCATTTTAATAATGTGGTTGCATTATTTGACTCAAATAAAATTAGGAATCAATCATCCTATTTGCATTTTAATTTTCTTCTTTAAGACTGCTCATTCTTTCACTTAATTAAAATGAAAACGAAAAAGACATTTGAAATTTAATTTTCAAAATATGCCCCAGCCAATAGATACCAAAATTCAATTTGAAATGTAAAATTCGAAAACACAAAATCGTGACCACAATTCAAATTCAAATGCATTTCCAGAAATGCATTTTCGTTTTCGTGTTCTGCCCGCAAAGAACCCCCCATAAATGGAAAACGAAAATGCATTCTGAGCGGCGCAGAGTGACGTCAGTAGCATCTCTTCTTCAGCTCCCTGCTGACCGAGCTACCCATTTTGTTCTGTAGGGAGCGGTGTGCACATATGCATTGCATTACATGGCAACATTTTCCGGGAAATTGATTGAATTGCCGGGTCTTCAGAGGATACATCACAGAACATGGCGCTCCCTCAAATTCACATTTCTGGAAATGCATTTGAATTTAAATTTTGCAGCCACGTTCTTAAAATGAAAACGCATTTTCTCCGCGTCCGGAGCCTCCCCAGGGTCCCTTCTCACTCCGTTGTTGCCAGAGCTGTCGAATTGCTAGCGCTACCGTCCGTCGTGTCAATCTCCCCCCGGCATTCATCCACCGTCCCCTCTTATACAGGGAACGGACCTATCCCCACACACTACACCACTCCCTTCCCATCAAGCTAATTGCCCTTTGGATAAAGCGTCTGCTAAATGAATAAATGTAAATTGCCCGGTATTTGGCAATTAGCTTTGCAGCAGCCTTTGTAGGCCATAGCAACGCCCCCAATACAGACACATTCAACACATAAGTCCAGCACATAATACACATGGCATTTACACTAAAACATTACAGTACACTTGACACTTGTGTATACTATCTTTTGCTGAGAGGAAGACTCTGGAAGGGCTAATGCTCTCACACCTCAGGCCCCTGGCCAGCGCCTTCAAGGGCCTACTCCCTCATGGATAGAGCTGGGTGAACAGTGAGAATCCTGTGGTTTGAGGGTTAGGGTTAGACACTTCTCCAGTGTCTTCAACAGCATTCAGCCTTGGATGCTGGGGGAGAAGATGAGGCAGGTGGAAGCCCCCTTGGTCTGCTGGGTGGTCGAATGTCTGAAAGACCACAGTGTGAGTGGTTGTAGAGGTGTGTCTAACCTTGTGAAGATCAGCACAGAGGTTCCCCAAGGGATGGTACTGTGCCCTTTGCTGTTCACTCTCTATTCTAACCATCTTTTTCCCACCTCCTTGTACCTCAAATAAACCATGAACATCAAACCGTTGCAATTTTTACTGTAAAATTCAAATGAAGATGTAACTGGAATGAAATAGGGACATGTGTTTGTATCACGTGTTTGTATCTGTGTGTCTGTGTAAACTTGTGTATATTATCTTTTTCTGAGAGGAGTGTGGTGAGTGAAATCAACCCATCAGCCATTTTATCTTCTTAGTGCAGCATGAGCTACTATCTAGCATGGTGGTTGTAGTGTTGTCATGACAACATCCTTCATTCCAGGTAATTCATTACTAACTTGGCTGGTAAGTAACAACTAATGAGCTTAAAGATATTTCCTAACATTCAAGAATAACTGTGTTAACAACAACAAAACATTTGAATCCACAGATGGACATCTGAAACTCATAACACTTTGTTTACAGACAAAAGCAATCAGTATCTTTAATCAAGACATTATGCAACTCCTTTGCTGTTAATGTTGCTTGGTTGTTGCGCAATTCTTGTCACAATATAAGATACCTCAAAATGATAAATCACAAGCTTGCAGGGAACATCTTCACTTCTGACAAAGCTGGATAACAGTTGTGTAACATCCATCCAGAAATGGCTTCAGCCCCAAAACTCATCTTTCTGCTGACTTTTCTCATGCAAAATATCAATGGAGAACAAGAGACCCACGAATTACAAATGCAAGGAGACACGTATGAAATACATGTCCTTTCTCTTACCCAGAATGCAGACTTCTGTTTGGTGTCCAGATCCACGGCTGATGGAGAACTGCTCCTGTGGAACACGTCTGACTCTTCCCCTGTCAACTCTACTCTGCATGGAGAACTGACAGATAGACTAAGAGTGAGGAACATTTCTAAAGACTTATATTTAGACATCATCCAAGTTTCTCAGTCAGACTCTGGACGTTACAGGATTGAATGCAGGACAGGCAGCAAAGTGACATACCAGAAGAACCTTACTCTCACAGTGTGCGATTGGAAATCTGTATTCATATTTGTGAATGGCACAACTACTGAGCTGCCATGTGATATTGTACTACAATCAGGCCTCAGCCCAACTATCACCTGGTTCAGGTTAACACAAGGAACGTGGAGGACAGTGTTTGTGGGTGGGAGTGAAACCCTGAACTCAGGGATGAAAGACCTTCAGGGCCGAGTTCAGGTGACACAGAACAACTCTCTTCTGATCTCCAACTACACCGACATGGACGGCCTCTACATCTGTTTGGCCCTGGAGGAGCAGAAATATGGCGGTGCTGTTTTCAGTTATATACAGCAGCAGTACTACTACCTTCGTTCAGAAGGACAGGGGATCACCCTGCCTTGTGTCAGTTACACTGTTGACCCTGCTGTGGCTTATTGGAGAACACTTTACGGGACAATTAAAGCAGACATTCCATCCAAGAGCCCATCTGAGACCTCCAGCCCCAGGCCCCAGAGAAGAGGGGAGATGTACATGATGGATGGAAGAGAGAACAAAAACTACTCCTTGGTCATCCCATCACTGGAGCTCAACCACTCAGGATGGTATTCATGCAATACAGATGTAAGCGCTGTATCATATAGACTACTGGTCTGTCCAGAGTCTACCTCTGTCACTGTGTTTATCTCAGAGGGGTCAGAGGTCAGTCTCAGCTGTGACCCAGACTCAGTGGATGGATACATTGTGTGGTTCAGAAACACTGATGAATATGTCATACTGGACTCAGCATATGACGATGATATCACCATGAGGAACTTGGACCGGAGATACAACGTTTCTCTCAGTTTCACCTCTGTGACGATTTCCAACCTCTCCCAAGAGGACAGTGGGGAGTACTGGTGCGTGAGATACACATACAGGGGTAACAATACTTTAGTATGTGAATGTTTAGCCAAGACTAACTTAATCTATCAGGGGAAACCCTCTCTTGGCTCTGTGTTCCATGCAGTAAGAGATGCAGTGGGGAGCTGTGCTGTCGTTGGAACAGTCTGTGCTGTGGTCACTGTCATTCTGAGGAGCTGGAGAAGAGACCAGGACTCACTCTAGACCCTGAGAGAGAGAGAGAGAGAGAGAGACAGAGAGACAGAGAGAGAGAGAGAGAGAGGACCCTGTTGTGACCCTCATCCTATTACAGGGAAGTGAGATATAGGGACCACAATGACCCACAACGAAATTAGTTTCCAAAATGACATTGAGAAATTACAAATGGAGAAAATACGTAGTCGCAGTTTCCTACATCAGAACACAGTAAATAATGCCAGCAGGGTATGACTTCCTAAAGCACATCCGGTTACAAAAAACAGGGTGACCAACATTCTTTCAAATATTAAGCACCGGTGAGCAACAACAGATTCCTAGAGAAGGCTTTCCAAGGACAGCTTGTTTTACTCCACTGGTGGCTTTCCATTCGTTCATCATGAGGTAGAAAGCCAAATTAGAGTGGTTGTCGAAACAAAAAAGTTAACATATAAACCTCCATCCATTGGACAGCTACCATTTTCAATTGACTTCCAATTTTTGGACTGAGAAAGTATGTATGTTTCCTTGTAAGTGTAACTTTCCTGGAATGGTTAGAAATGTTTCTGTAATTAGAAAATATTTGTTGTCAGTTTAACGCGTTATTAACGGCGTTAACGCAAACCCAAATTAACGGCGTCAATTATTTTATCGCGCGATTAACGCTCTTTTTGGCCTAGCAAACTTTGTAGTTTTTTTCACATGGTGTTGCAACAACTACCGACGTTAGAAAAACTACAACACCACACCGGATCTAGCTAGACCGGAAACAAAACAACAGGCACGCCAAACACTCGTTTGGCTTGCGAGCTGGCTAAAGAGTAGTAGCAGAGCCCGTTTACGGATATTAGACATTCTCTGGTAGTAGGCTAACGTTACGTTTTGAGTGGATGACGAGCGCGAGATGCCGAAATGGATGCCAATAAGATTCTGAATGGAAAGTTTGCTTTTAAAAAGTTGCCAAATGGTTCTATTGACAAGACCAGTGATCTGTGTGTTTTGTCGTTGTAAACTGAGCTATCATCGCAGCACGTCCAGTCTGAAATACCACTTGATGGCCAAGCACACAGCTGATGCGAATTCTCTGTCCCCTCGTCAAAGCCAGGCGATTGCAATGTTGTTTTCAATGAAAAAAATATTTGCACAAAGCAATCCGAACCACTTTTCTATGTTGATAAGAGCATTAAAATTTGAAAAAAGATTGGGACAAAAAGAAATCAGGGACATTTAGAATATATAAAAATGTGCGATTAATTGTGATTAATCGCGAGTTAACTATGACATTAATGCGATTAATCGCGATTAAATATTTTAATCGTTTGACAGCACTAGAAAATATATGTTTTGTCTACATAAAAAGAAACGTGTTTTAAAAAGTAATAGAAAGTTTAAGAGTTTTATACATAAATACTATTTTAAAGTGTTGACTTTAGATAGACTCATTTCTTCTGTCATGTTAAATGAAAATTGTTTGTGTGTCTGTGACTTCCTGTTCTGTAGATTTGACAGTCATGTGTTTAGCTGTGCTCGGCATCTGGTGAAGCATTGCTGGACGTGAAATAGTACAAATATTTTAAGGAATTATTTGTATGATATTTAGATCTGTTATTTCAAATAAACCATTTGAAGATGTTGCTGTGTCAGACACTCGAGTTTGTGATTGTGTGGGTTTGTGCATGTGTGATGTGTGCAGTTCAAATTGAAAGTGCTGTTGTCAGCACTAGATGGTACCCTAACACCATTTATCATTAACAGCAAAGAGAAGTGACCTAAAGATACATTAACATTCCCTTTTACCAAAATAAACTATTTCAGATTATCCGGGGGCCTGTTCCTTAAAACTAGTTTACCGAATAAGCCTATTGTCAGGGAACTGACATAAGCCTGTCTTATTTGGTAAACTCACTTCATGGAACAGACCCCAACTGTCATTTTTAGTTCTCAAGTTGAGCTTGTTATTGATTCTGGTTACTAACATATTATCCTTGTGTGATGTGTGGAGTAGATGAGTGACTACGGTCAATGTCCCCTAAACAATACTGCCCTCTAGTGGGCCTTCTTTTGACACCCATTAATCACCCACACTACCACTTACTGACCTCTATTGGCTGGAAATCCACCAATAGGCAACTGACAAGGCTTTGCAAGGAAGTAGTGACAGTCAGTAGGGAAGTATAGTAGGATGGAAATGTTTACAAAACTTTTGTATTCTCTTTTTCTGGTGCTAATATGCAATGGCGTGCCTTCAGTTGGACAGAAGAAAAGGGAGGTATGTTATCCTGCAAGGATTTGTTAATCTTACCAGATGCAAATCGCACATGAAGGTTTTCAATCGATGTGTTCCAAGCTAAGCTAATGACGTTAGTGAATGTAGCTTGCTAGCTCGGTGGCTATCTACAGTACTACTAGCTGAAGTACGAACGAGACGCTATAACATATATGAAAGTATTGACATAATTAATGCACACTGTAAAAGCCATTCTGCACAGTATCTTTGTAACCTCACTGACGGCACATACTGTATTTTCCCCAACGTGGTGGTTTTAGCTTAGTGTGATTAGGACGCAGCTAAGATTGAAGATAACCAATGCCGAGTTAGCTACTAAACCACGTTACACTATGATTTCTGCTTTGCCTTAGATTTACCAAATTTAGCAGCGAATACGCTGTAACTGTAAGGAGTTAACCCATTCACTGTCCGATAACCTCTGCCCTTCGCCCAGACCCTGCTCTCTGAGAAGGTGAGCCAGATGATGGACTGGGCCAGTAAACGTTCTGTCATTCGGATGAACGGGGACAAGTTCCGTCGGTTTGTCAAAGCTCCTCCTCGAAACTACTCCGTCATCATTATGTTCACAGCCCTGCAGCCACAGAGGCAGTGTGGAGTCTGCAAGTGAGTGTTTGTGTATGTGTGTGTTATTTAGTTACAGCGCACGTGTAGGTGTTTGTGTGTAATATTGACTTGTGTGTTTGCAGGCAGGCCGATGAAGAGTACCAGGTTCTTGCTAACTCATGGCGTTACTCCAATGCCTTCACCAACAAGGTCTTCTTTGCAACGGTGGATTTTGATGAAGGTTCCGACGTCTTTCAGATGGTAAATAGCTGAAGTTTTACCTCCTACTGCCCGAAAGTAACAACCTTATTCAGGATCTAGCATCAGACCTGGGTCAGACCTGGTGCCCATTTGCATTTCTAATACTTGGGAAAACGCGTCTCTTCAACCGCAACACAAACACAGTATGTTAAGTCAAATAGCCTAGCTTGCATGCACAGCACCAGTGATTTTGGTTGTGTTTCAGCTCAACATGAACTCCGCTCCGACCTTCATCAACTTCCCAGCCAAGGGCAAGCCCAAGCGCAGCGACACTTATGAGCTGCAGGTCCGAGGCTTCGCCGCAGAGCAGCTGGCTCGCTGGGTCGCAGACCGGACCGACGTCCACGTAAGATACCGTTTGTTCTCAATATTCCATTTTTGTCTTTTGACGCAGCTGGAACAGTGTAATTCATATGAAGCACTACTCTACTCTCTACTCTAAAGAATATCATTTGAGTGTATGGTGTGTTCATGCAGTTCTAAGTATGGCGGATCAAAGTAAGAACTTGGGGGAACGGAAATCCGGGGTGAAACAAAGTCTCAAGCGTTTTTCGAAGCACGTCACGTTACACCTCTTACCTGTGATCGTGTGTTAGGTGAGGGTGATCCGACCTCCTAACTACGCAGGGCCTCTGATGCTGGGATTCCTGCTGGCAGTAATAGGTGGGCTGGCCTACCTCCGACGCAACAACCTAGAGTTCCTGTTCAACAAGAATGTCTGGGCCTTCTCTGCTCTGGTAACCCTCCCCCTCTTGATTCTTGACCCCAACCAATCACTTCTGTGACAATGTTCAAACTTGACCCTTGACCCTAAACCATTATTGCCAGAACAGCCCAAAATTATTTGAAAACATTACTTGATGGATATCTACTTTTTAAATGACAGGTTAGATTCATATATTTTCAGTGTGAGATCAAACTGCCTTCTGGCTCTGTGTTTTAGTGCTTCGTTCTGATCATGACGTCAGGACAGATGTGGAACCACATCCGTGGCCCCCCCTACGCCCACAAGAACCCCAACACCGGACAAGTGGTGAGGCCTTGTGGGTCTGTGTGTGTGTGTGTGTGTGTGTGTGTGTGTTTATGCATTGTGTGTTCTAATAGTCCTAAGTCTCTTGTTTCTTGTTCTAGAGCTACATCCATGGAAGCAGCCAGGCCCAGTTTGTGGCAGAAACCCACATCGTCCTTCTGTTCAGTATCCTTTCATAGGCCTCAACACAGACGCACACACATGCACGTACACACTCATTTGTTTGGTCCTTAACCTTTGCCTCAGACTCTGCAGTAACCATGGGGATGGTGTTGTTGCATGAAGCCGCTACATCTGATCTTGATATCGGCAAGAGGAAGAGTATGTACACAAATGGAATCAAATCAAACTTTATTTGTATAGTCCTTTTAACAAGTAATGTCACCAAAGGTCTTTACGTTGCCCACAGATCAACACCGTGCACATTCACTCACACACGCCACGACTTTCATTCCCTTATCTTTGGTTGGCTAATGGACTTACTTAAATCCCTTCTCTTGTCCAGTCATGTGTGTCGCAGGGATTGGCCTGGTTATGCTCTTCTTCAGTTGGCTGCTGTCCATCTTCAGAGCCAAGTACCATGGATACCCCTACAGGTATGGATACTGTTCAACAAAGCTGGAGCTTCCCCTACAGGCATCCATAACCTCTCCCAAGTAACCACTGATGACTCCTCCAGGTAACCATAGAAACCACTCTCAAGTCACCATACCAATCTCTGTCTGTGTTGCAGTTTCCTAATGAGTTAGGAGACATCGGCCAATAGGAGCTGGAGGACATCGGCCAATAGGAGCCGGAGGAACTTGGCCAATAGGAGCTGAAGGAGAACCACCACTGAGGAGTAGTTTGTCCAATCAGGAAGTGCCTTGATGTTCAAACAGTCGTGTCTCTCTCACCCCACCAATTGGTAGCTCCCAGTTTTTTTTTCTTCGTTTTTTTTTCCTTGACATTAAACCCCTTTTTATAAACTTGCCATTTCCTCCAGTCGGGTCCAGCCAGTGTGCCTTTTAGATGTGGTCTGTTGCTCTGTAAGGCAGCGGTGTTGACTCACCACTCACACTCGCTGTTCCAAGCTACTTGGCTGTGGCGTGAAGGCGAGGAGAAGCTTTACTGGACTGTGATCGGTTCTACCTCAGTAAATCTCTCCCTCCCCCTGGCCCACCCACCCTCCCTACCTCCTCCATCCTTTCACTTCAACTCAGTACACACCCCCCAGTTCCATGGTGACGAAGCTTTGTTGGCGTCCAGATTAGCACTCACGTGTCATTGCTATGATAGTGTCTGCAGCACCGACATGCAACCGTTATCGGGATGGGACTTCCTTGTACATCAGGCCTGTGTCTCAGGTGATGCGTTCTGTTATTAAAGTGCCTTAACAACCGATGTAAATCGTCACCTCTGTGATTCTGTTGCCCCGCTGCAATTATCCCTGCCACCACCAGCTGCCACCAGCAGGTGGCAGCATTCTCCAAATACTGCTCATCCTACAGCAGCTTGTTCTGGATGTGGAGGGAGGGGTTCTAGAGCTGTCTTAAGGTATGGAGAAGGGTTATGAAACTGTATTGAAAAGTTCTAGGCCTGTGTTGGGGTAGAAATAGCCTTTAGAAGAGCAGAAAAGAGGTCTAGAAACGTCAGGATGTGGAGAAGGGTTCTAAAATTAGTATAGTGTGGAAATGGGCCGTAGAGAGGTGGGTTAGAGAAAGGCACCTTTAAATAAAATGTATTATTTAAACAGCCTGGACACAAGAGTTAAGGTTATGTTTGTTCAGAACTGCCTAAGAGTGTGGATAATGTTAAAGAGCAATGTGCTGAATAATGCCATTAGGCACTAGCCATTAGGCTTTGTTCTGACTGCTACTTTACAAGCGTTTACCGTTTACCATTCACTCCCTGGCCACATCACCCGGAGGGAGATCATTGTAAAAAGAGTGTTTGGGTTCCTGTGTGTCATACAGGTTAATGGCATGTTTGTGGTGTATCTGTCTGGACAGGTGTGTGCTGATGGGCAAGGGAGAATCAGAACTCCCCACTCTGAATCCAGCCCAGCCAATCACTCTAAGAGCTGTCTGTATTACCATATAAGGCCATGCAGGCTGAGAGGAAAGGTGTGTCCCGGCTGAGGGACTGCATTGTTTCCCTCGGGAGAGTGTGCCCTCCGGGATATGGACAAAGACCACTACCTAGCCCTAGACACACACACACTTCACAATTCAGTTTGTGTCTGAAAGGGTCAGTGTGCCAGGTATATGTTACAGAGAGCTGTGAGAACACACACTAGATCATCCGTGAAATCCTTCAAAAGATTAGGGAGATGCTCAGTGAGGTAGGTCTAAGTTGCATTCATGAAACAGGTCTTTCCGTCCACTGTTGATGTGACCTGATATGAGTAGAATTGTTTCAATCCAGGGTATTTCTCTGGCGGTCACCACACTACTATGCTTGAAAACTCCTTTCTCCTGGGCAAGCATACTTCTGTAAGCCTGTATAATGGTGTGTGTGTGTGTGAGAGAGAGAGAGAGAAGAGTTCGAGGCATTCAGTTGATTTTGCCAAATGAACATTTATGTGTGAGTATATTGAGTCTGGTTGAGTGTTTGGGGGGGTAAACAGGAAGGGCAGTGTGAGTCAGAGGACCATGTGTTTAATGCATTTAACTTATCCTATCGGGTTGCAACAATGGACACACACACACCCACTCTTGACAACCCGCCAACTCTGTTGAAACGATTTGGTCATCCAGCTGATCACATTCCTAAGCTCGAACCCAGGGTGAAGACACAGCTGTAGAGAGCGATTCTAACCGATCCCGACATTTCACAAAAACACATCAGCTCGTCTTATGTTTGCCTGTAGAGACCCGCTCCTGTACAGGACGTTGGTGAAATAATGAGGGCTGTCGTGTCACATAAGGAAAAGGTATTTATGGTTTGACATGAATGAACACATTGAGGTATGAAGAAGAGAGGAATGCCTGGTGCACAGACATGTGAGGACAGGCAGCGGAATCTACCGTGAGTTCAGAATCCTCTCTCAAGTTTGTGAGTTGGTGTGGCCATTCAAGAGGGGGAGAGGATGTAATGTGGGTGTGCAACAGAACAGTCAGCCCACTCTGTCACTAGACGTTTTCATCTGCCTCCCCCCACTCACCACTACCAACTAGAATTATTCCAGGTAGGTGTATTGACATGACAGTTATATTCAGGTATGCATAGGGTTAATGTTAGCTTCAGGTAAGGTTAAAGTTACTGCTGGTTTTTAGGTTTAGGATTCTGGTATATGGTCCGGGTCTAGCATCACCAGTAAAGTTATGCCAGGTGCATCTCTGGTTGCGGGTGGAGAACCGTAGTTTCTGACGGGGCACAGTAGGGAGGGGTGGGGCGGGGCGTCATCCTGCAGGAGGAGGAATTGAGAATGTGAGGCTCCAGGACACTGGTGGGGCTGAGAACTACAGAATCAAGTCCACAGGATACTACAATTCCTCTACGGATGTTCTGCTATACACGCCACTTGAGCTCGGTAGGACTGTGACAACGCGCTGCAATATTAGCCTACATAATGGCAATTAATAATTGTTTTCTGGATTTGAGTGTGGTCGTCTACATAGACTAAATCAATGTGTGATATCGGAGAGAAAAGACCCGTCAGATTATCTAACGATGTGTAATCTAATAACAATGACACCGATATGCGCACTTCCCAGTCGACGTTATTTTGTGGTTGTGTGTATACAAAGTATTTTTTCGCTTTTTTTATAAGTTGTCCTCTTAAAAAGCGCTTTTAATTTTAAATAAGAAATGTCTAAAAACGTGGGTTTGCACAAATGTACCTAATTGAGACAATGAAGTTCGCCCGTTTCGTCTCCCGTGTTCTGTCCTAATATTTCTGCTGTCTGGGAATTGACAAGGTTGTGTTCTGAACTGAACCGCCTTGGGCTTCCTGGGAGGAACTGAGATGTACCGGGTACTCACAATCACAAGCTCTACTGTGATTTAGTAGAGATTTTTTTTGTCAGCTGCAGCTGCGGGACGGGTTGTGCTGAGGGTGGATGACGTAGGCCTACTGTACAATACGGTCTGATGTGGACCATGCGGTCCCCTAACCAATCCATCACCGAGTGCGGAACTGCCTGACTTGTAACATCAGTCATGTGATAAAGACCCGCTACATTAATTGCCATCATATGATCAGTGCCGATTCTTCACAGCCAACAGCCTGAGGCTACCAGAATCATTTACCACGTTGTGCTGTATAATTATGCTGCTGATGGGTGTGGTCGGCGGAGGTTTCACAGGACGAAGCTTGCTCTTAGTTCATTTATTTTGGTCTAGATGCATAGATGCTGCTGTTCTTTGAGATGAGAGGACATACCTGGCAGGCGGTTAAATGTCTGCTTTCCACGCTCTGCAGGGCTGTTGCATCTAAAGAAAAGAGATGGCTAACAAGATATCTGGAGAAGAGATGGAGGAGTTGAAGGAGGCTTTCCGGAAAGTAGGTGAGTGTGTGTGGTGAGAGGATTGAGTTTAGTTCACATTCCCTATTTGTGCATTTCACTTACAAAGTATGTCTTATCCTAGAGATGACTAAACGGTTGAGTAACTTTAGGCTATACACATCTAGGTTCAGTTTTGACAAGTCCTCCTTGTTTTTAACTTTTAAATTAACTCTCTCTCTCTCTCTCTCTCTCTCTCTCTCTCTCTCATCCACCCGTCCTCTCTTGTATCCTCTCACAGATATTGACAATAATGGTTTCATCTGTGACTCTGAGCTCACCGAGCTCTTTAAAGAAGCCAATTTACCGTTGCCAGGTTACAAAGTCCGAGAGATCATCCAGAAACTTGACCGCAACAAAGACAACCAGATCAACTTTGATGAGTTTATTTCTGTGAGGGGCTTCAACCACACAAATCCAACACAACCCCGAACAGCATCCAAAACAGATTGCACTCTTAATAACCAAATCCTAACTTTACACATTGTACACACTTATGTTACCGAATCTCCAGCCTGACCACGTTGTACCGAGCCCTTCTTAAAATAATCTGACCACACCCTGACCTGACCACACTCTGACCTGACCACACTCTGACCCAAGTAAGTGTGTATTGTTTGCAGATTTTCCATGAGCTTAAGGGTGATAACGTTGCGAAGACCTTCCGTAAGGCCATCAACAGGAAAGAAGGCATCCTGGCCATCGGAGGCACCAGCGAGCTGTCCAGTGTGGGGACGCAGCACTCTTTCTCAGGTGTGTGTGCTTGTACAGTATTGTGTCTGTGTCTGTGTTTGTGTGTCAACAACAAAGGACCTGTGATTGAACTTGGGGGTTTACATCACGGATGCAAAGGAGATTCAAAACTTCCTCCCTGCCTGACCTCCAGTCTCTCTCTCCCTCTCTCTTTCTCTGAAAGAATGAGAATTCAGGGAACAACTGTTAAGTCTTAAGTCAGCAGTGGTGAGGAGTGAGCTGAACAGGTGATGCTAGTATGTGTTCAGTGTACTTAGCAGGGTGCTACACCATATCCACTACGGCTAACATTCCACATTGTTACATTGTTATTGTCATCCTGCCGTCTTAGCTACACTTCCTGTCCTGCAGGAAGTGGCATGACTCAAATTCCTTTCTGAACACGTACAACACACAGGCTGCAGAATGCGATGGGGGGCATTTTGGGGGCACCTACTCGATGGAATTGGTTATTAAAACAAACAATGAATTCGACATAAATAAATAAAATGGGGGGGGGGGGGTAATTGTTTTCTTGTGATGAGTATTTGTGTGTGCAAATAAGTGTGCTGTCTTAGACCAACCCTTGTCTCAAGGGCCACATACGTGTGTTAGAGGAGGCATCATCTTCACACCCCTCAGCTTGGGTGTGTGTGTGTGTGTGTTGCTGTAGGACGGTGTACAGCATGTTTGTCTCTGTGTTAGATGGTGATGTGTTGTTTGGCGTTGTGTATTCCAGAGGAGGAGCGCTATGCGTTTGCTAACTGGATCAGCTCGGCTCTGGAGAAGGACCCTGACTGCAAACATGTGCTGCCCATCAACCCCAGCACCGGGGCCCTGTTCACAGCTGTGGGCGATGGCATCGTGCTGTGGTGAGGCTCACTTCTCCTCCTCATGCTATATCTACCTCCTCTCACTTTTTACCTTTTTTCCCCCCCTTCATTCAACTCCTTCTCTTCCCCTGTCTCCTCCTCCTTCGGGTCTCTCATCTGCACGCCGCTTCTACCCTCTTTCACTGGTCCCTCGTCCTCACACGGTTCACCCCTCTTTGACTTGTCTCCCATCTGAAGTCGATCTCTCTCCTCTCCTCTTGCCTCTGGTCCCTAGTCTCTGACTCTGCCCCCCCCCCCCCACCCCCGTTGTGTTTTCCTGCAGTAAAATGATCAACCTGTCCGTCCCAGACACCATAGACGAGAGAACCATTAACAAGAAGAAACTGACACCCTTCACCATCCAGGTGCGTTGGTTACATTACATTTAGTCGACTTACAGTAAGTACAGGGACATTCCCCCGAGGCAAGTACGGTGAAGTGCCTTGCCCAAGGACACAACGTCATTTGGCTCAGCCGGGAATCGAACTGGCGACCTTCAGATTACTAGCCCGATTCCCTAACCGCTCAGCCACCTGACTCTGACCCTGGTTAGCTAAGCTGCACCACACGGGTTCGTTGGCCACGCAGGTTAGTCAATGGACGAGTTGGCTACTGGTTTGGCAGAAGTGAGCCGTGACGCTGGCATTCCTCTCTGCAGGAGAATCTGAACCTGGCTCTGAACTCTGCATCGGCCATCGGGTGTCACGTGGTGAACATTGGAGCGCTGGACCTGAAGGAGGGCAAACCTCACCTGGTTCTGGGTCTGCTCTGGCAGATCATCAAGATAGGCCTGTTCGCCGACATAGAGCTCAGCAAGAACGAAGGTACACAGTAGAAGCAAGTTCACAGACACACACACTCACTTTCTCTCTCTCAAAAAAAGAAGGTGTGACATTGTGTGTGTGTGTGTGTGTGTGTGTGTGTGTGTGTGTAGCTCTAGCAGCGTTGCTGAGGGAGGGAGAGAGTCTGGCAGACCTTATGAAACTGTCTCCAGAGGAACTGCTGCTGCGCTGGGCCAACTTCCACCTGCAGAATGCCGGCCTCAACCCCATCAACAACTTCAGCTCTGACATCAAGGTCTGTCTGCCTAGCTGGCTGCGGGCCTGTCTGTCTGTCTGTCGTGTCTACGAGCCTGTCTCTGTCTGTTTACCTACCTGGCTGTGACGAAGAAAGTGTTTTGTCCGTCTCTTCATAAACAGAGTGACTAAGTTTAGTTGAGTCCTGGATTTTAATAAGTATTTATCAATCTGCAGATTGGGAGAGAAAACCAGACCTCCGACAATAAATGACAACACAACACCAGGCTTAGGTCTCAATCAAGTCTCTCTCCGCTCTGAAGGCCGGAGGACCATCTGTTATAGGGCACAAGAATGTAAACATAGATAGTGACAGTCAGGCAGTAATGACGTTACAACAGTCTCAGAGAAAGAGATTCACAGCTCCCAACACATGACCACTCAGACTAAAGAGTTCATAGTTGGAGCTTTCCTTGTAGTCATGACAAGGACCATTTAGCCAGTACTTTCTCCTGATCTCAAACATCTATTAACCCTGACACATAGACACAATCTACTCTTCTTAATAGCAAGCTTACATGAGAACATACTAACTAGTATCCAATGACTAGTTCTCTTGATTAGTGAATAATGTAAGCACACAGGAAATCTAAATTTCTTCCACAGCTGCGGGCCTGTCTGTCTGTCGTGTCTACTAACCTGTCTCTGTATATCTGTTTACCTTGCTGTCTGTCTGTTTGTCTGTCTACTTGCCTCTGTGTTTGTCTGTCTGTCTAGCTGTATGTATGTCTGTCTACTTGCCTGTCTCTGTCTGTCTGAATGTCAATCAACCTAGCTGGCTGTGTGCCTGTCAGTCTGTCTGTCTGTCTCCGTCTATCTACCTAGCTGTCTGTTTGTTGACTGTCTTCATCCATAGCTCTATGTTTGTCTGTCTGTGTATGTTGTTGATGGTCTGTCTACCATTTCTCTCTTTTTCTCTCCCTCTCTCTGTCTCTTTCTCTCTTTGTCTGTCTTACGTCATGCTTCAGTTAGGAGACTTCTCAAACTCAATCAAGGTACCGGTTCACACTGACTAGGAGCTCTGTCTTCTGATTGCATGTTTTTTCCCCCTCTAAGTGTTCCAGTTGTTAGTGTTTGTTCACCCTTGTTTTGTCATGTATGTCTAGTTTGGATTAAATTACTTGGGTGCTAATCCCTCTTACCCGAATGGATGTGTAGCTCTATTGTTCCTTAAAGGGTAATTGTGTATGTGTGCGTGTGTGTGTGTTATCCAGGACTCCAGGTCCTACTTCCACCTGCTCAACCAGATCGCTCCTGATGGGAGCAAGGAGGACCAAGCCGCCATCAGCATCAGCCTGGCAGGCCTCAGCGTGAGTAGCTGACCTCCAAGTCCAAGTCTTTTATTTGTCAGGTACACAGAACAACAGGTCAGACTGGGCACTGAAATTCTTAAGACAAGACAACGCAAGCACATGGTATAACATAACATATAAGTACACAGAACATAATTTACATCTGAGTTTAAATAAGTGAAACTTCCTAAATATTACAGATAGCAATAAAAAATTGACTATACTAACCCTAAAACGAAAACTTCCTAAATTACAGATAACAATAAATAACACACTATTCTAATCCTAAATGCACATAAAACCTATTTCAACCTTATAACCTATTCTAACCTAAGTGGAGTACAGTACAATAGTGGAAATTTGCAGATCAGTGACTATGTCAATGACCATACAGGAGCCTGGTGGCGAGGTACAGTGAGGTACAGTAGTGCAATGTTACTGATAGTGCAACCAGTAGCTGAAAGTGACAGAGTATAAGTGACTAGTGTGCAGTAAATCAATGTCCACATCAGTGTCAGTGCCCATTCAGAAGCCTGATGGCCCTTGGGTAGAAACTGTTGTCCAGTCTGCGTGTGCGCAACCGGATGCTGCGGTAACGCCTGCCAGAAGGCAACGGGGTAAAGAGACTGAAGGATGGGTGGGAACAGTCTCTTACAATCCTGCCGGCTTTCCTTAGGCATCGTGTTTGGTAGGTGTCCTGTAGGGCTGGGAGCTTCCTGCCGATGATGAACTCAGCAGAACGGACCACACTTCGTAGGGCCTTGCGGCCCCTGTCTGTGCAGCTCCCATACCACACTGTAATGCACCCAGTCAGAATGCTCTCGATAGTGCATCTGTACCTCCTCCCGCCTCCTATAGTCCACAATCATCCCCTTGGACTTGCTGACGTTGAGAGAGAGGTTATTGTCCTGACACCATGATGTCAGGGTGTCAACCTCCTCTCTGTAGGCTGACTCGTCACTGTCAGAGATGAGGCCCACGATGGTTGTGTCGTCAGCAAACTTAACAAGGAGGTTGGAGCTGTGCGTTGCGGCACAGTCGTGAGTGAACAAGGAGAACAGGAGAGGGCTGAGCACACAGCCCTGGGGGTGCGGTCACCGATTCCCCCGTCAGGGGACGTGGAAGATCCACTCGCAGAGGGAGGTGCTTAGTCCCAGGTCCACAAGCTTGGAGACCAGTCTGGAGGGGATGATGGTGTTGAATGCTGAACTGTAGTCAATGAACAGCATCCTCACATATGTATTGCCCTTGTCCAGGTGGCAAAGAGCGGTGTGCATAGTCAGAGCGATAGCATCGCCTGTAGACCGGTTGGACCGGTATGCAAACTGCATAGGGTCCAGGGTGGGGGGCAGCGAGGAGCAGATGAATGATTTGACTAGCCGCTTGAAACCTCACCGTCCCTTTAAGACCTGTCTCCCTCCCCTTTAAATGACTGGGCCTCCGGATGATGGAGAAGAATCCGGAGCTGGCTAGAATGATGGGGGATGCCAGGCTGCACAGATGTCCGTAAGACTGTGTGTGGCATCGAGCATCCCCAGTAGAATTACATCCAGACTGCATTAGACACAGCAGGGCACTGAATGGCCATGATGCTTCGTGATCCTCTCAAACTAATTTGTGTCTTTTAAATGACCTTCTCCTAAATGACCTTATTCTACTTGATGAAGTAATGGGATAATGGTGACAATGAAGTCAGTGACTTGGAGGTTAACGGGGCAGGTGACCGAGATGACAGAGAGGTGGATAATGGTGATGGCCATGATGATAACGAGGGTGTGTCTAACAGGAGAAGGACGATCTGAAGAGAGCCGAGAGCATGCTGCAGCAAGCTGATAGGCTGGGCTGCCGCCAGTTTGTCACCCCTGCCGACGTCGTCAGCGGCAACCCCAAACTCAACCTGGCCTTCGTGGCCAACCTGTTTAACAAGCACCCCTCTCTCACCAAGCCTGAAAACCAGGATCTGGACTGGGGCCGGCTGGAGGGTGGGTACACACACACACACACCTGTGCACACACACACGCACACACATACTGCCTTTCCATATACAGTACTCTGTACAGTACTTCCATATACGTAATCTGTACACTCACTATACCCACATTCTCTCTTTGTCTTTCTAATGTGTACTCTCTCTTTACACACACACACACATACTCACTCACCCACTCACTCACTCACTCACTCACTCACTCACTCACTCACTCACTCACTCAGCTAACCCTAGCCCTATGAGATCATATACAAATAAGACTCTTTTTATTCAAGGTTAAATCCATGACTGAACACATTGTCCATGATTGTCAAACAAAAACACTCACGCACACTCTATTTCCATCCAATGTTTACACTGTAAACACACACACACACTGACTCATACACACTCATTAGATTCATATCAGACACAAACCGGATTGCGTATTTGACAACAATGAATTACTCAAGCATTTGGTCAGAGTGGAAATACTCAGACCTCTCAGTCACCAAGAAGGTTTTAGTGAACAACTTTTCACAGTGACTTGTCAGTGCAGGTTCATGTAGAGCCTTGGGCTTTGTCTCCACTTGTTGGCCACCAGCGGTACTACATTTCTACCCTCCTTTCCTCATGTGTTTCTCACCAACCCTTAGGTGAGACGAGGGAGGAAAGAACTTTCCGGAATTGGATGAATTCTCTGGGAGTCAGCCCTCATGTCAACCACATCTACGGGTAACCTGTCTGTCATGACTTAGCTAGTTTAGCCTAACAATAACCCTGTCTGCTAATACTCCAGCATCTACACTTTTAACAATATTACAGAAGTATTATCTGTGTATATATATTTGCATGCATTCTATATGGCAATACATATGTATACTTTAAGCTGGATGAGCGTGTTTTTATTATTCACTTACATATGCGTATATACGTATTTAGACGCGTGTTATATATTCAAAGGTGAAACGGTGTGTGTCTGTGTTCCAGAGATCTCCTGGATGCTCTAGTGATCCTGCAGCTCTATGAGAGGATCAAGGTTCATGTGGACTGGAACAACAAAGTGAACCGACCTCCATACCCAAAGTTAGGAGCCAACATGAAGAAGGTACACACTCATACTACACCACAGAAAGTTGCAAAAACATTTTTTCCTTAAGGGGATTATTTAATTTCTTGCTAGTTTACTTACATGTAAAGACATACACAAGTTAGTCTAATTGTAATGACTGGAAATTATTACAGACTTGCGGTTTGGGCCAACAGCGTCAAAGTCTCACCCTATTGGTGTGATCACAAGTCTGAGAATGGGTGTGAAAAGAGTAAGTAATCTGATTTCTTGCGTTGTGTTTGTGTGTTCAGCTGGAGAACTGTAACTACGCCGTTGAGCTGGGAAAGAAGCAGGCCAAGTTCTCTCTGGTGGGCATCGGGGGGCAGGACCTGAACGAAGGGAACCCCACCCTCACCCTGGCGCTGGTGTGGCAACTCATGAGGAGGTAGGAGAGGAGGGTAGAGGGAGGGAAAGAGAGAGGCTGACCTGTAGCCTACTCAGAATATCACACCTGACAAGCCGCGGACCTATCCCCAGAATATCCCACCTGACTAACCACTCACATGTCCTCGGAATATCAGACCTGACCAATCGCTGAACTATCCTCAGAATATCAGACCTGACCAATCGCTGAACTATCCTCAGAATATCACACCTGACAAGCCGCGGACCTATCCCCAGAATATCCCACCTGACTAACCACTCACATATCCTCGGAATATCAGACCTGACCAATTGCTGAACTATCCTCAGAATATCAGACCTGACCAATTGCTGAACTATCCTCAGAATATCAGACCTGACCAATCGCTGAACTATCCTCAGAATATCAGACCTGACGAACCACTCACATGTCCTCAGAATATCGGACCTGACTTCTCGCTGACCTATTTTCAGGTATACTCTCAATGTGCTAGAAGACCTTGGAGACGGAGAGGCAGCAGGAGATGAACTGATCATAAAATGGGTCAACAAGACTCTGACAGAAGCCGGAAAGACTTCTAAGATCTCTGGCTTCAAGGTGAGTCACACCACAGATGGACAGGTTTGGTTAGGCGAATGTGTGCGTGCAAGTGTGTGTGTGTGTGTGTGCACTTAGGACCCCAGGCTCTCTCCTCCATATTTCTTAATGGGCCATATAGTCCAGAGTGGCTATTGGAGAAGATATATAGATAACCTGAAGATGATTTACAATATTAGGAGTAGGAACAAAAAGCTTGAGGAGATCTGACAAGACACCACCATTCTCGAGGCACGGGACTTTTGAGGATCAGAATAAAAGTAACATCTCAGAGGACGTGAAGGAGGAGAGAGACAAAGACACTCATTTGAAACTGCTTTGTGTGTGTGTGTGTGTGATTATAGGACAAAGAGATCAGCAGTAGTCTTCCTGTACTGGACCTGATTGACTCCATCCAGCCACACAGTATTAACTATGACCTGGTGAAGAAAGGAAGTCTCTCTGATGATGATAAACTGGACAATGCCAAGTGAGTGTCTCTACCTCAGCCAGGGGTTCTCATACTGTTTCAGCCAAGCCCCCATTGGAAAAGAACATATTTTTTGCCTCACATCCTCTTTCTATAGCAAAGTACGGAATCTCCTTCCCATACACTCCTCCCACACTAGAACCACTTACCCATTTCTAACTGACCCTAACCCCAATGCCCAATACTCTGTCTTTATAGAGTAGATAAGCTAGTAGTTAGTCTACAAAACAATGCGAAAGCTATGCTAAACTAATGCTAGCCAACCCTAAAGCCAAGTTAGCCTTTTTTTGTACTAGCGGGGAGGTTGAGGTTCCTTTATTGTGAAGTGGATCCTAATTCTGACCTTGGACCCCAGGTACGCGGTTTCCATGGCGAGGAAGATCGGGGCCCGTGTGTATGCGCTGCCGGAAGACCTGGTGGAGGTGAACCCGAAGATGGTGATGACTGTTTACGCCTGCCTCATGGGCAGGGGCATGAAGAGGGCATAAACAAACATACACACTGACACACACAGGCACACACACAACCCTTCACACACACACACACACACACACATTGTTCTCTTTCTCAGCAGCATCCCTGTGCCTCAACTCTGAATATTGTTCAACCGCCTTCCTTTCTGGATGTCACTTGACTGCCTGGTGAAACCATTCCACCAGCCAATCACGTTGCAGCCTTGATTTAGTCAATGTTGCGAGGTGACAGCGAAGGTTAGTCCAATCTCAGGCCGGACCCCAACCTGCGTGCTGCGGTCGCCAGTCAGTCACATGACCCAGAAGTTAATAACAGCCAATGAAAAGCTCAGTCAGCTACTAACAACTCAGTTAGCAAATAACTATTCAGCATTTATGAATAATGATGGATCTGCCAATGAACGTGGAGTCAAGCCCTCGTCATCATGATTGGTAATCTTTGTGCTTTTGTTCACTGGTGATTAGAGAGCTGGTTTGTGCTTCTGTTCACCTCACTGTGATTAACGTTGAGAGGGAGAGTGGGCAGAGAAGGAAGACGAGGGAGAGAGAACGTGGAAAGGGCGCTAAACTCAATACGATGTTGCCTTGCTGCAGATTCAACCCAATAACCTCCATCCAGGTGACATTCCATCATCTCAGTTGAAAATAGAAAAACACACTTTTTTTATCATCTCAGAAAATATGAAACACATGTCCCGAACACTGTTGAATTTGGGGTCAATTTCATCCTCGATCAAAAAAAACGCTAAGCGTGATATGCAAATATTTTTGTTTATTCCTTTATGCGAGTTTCCTTACAGTGGATGAGTGAAACTTTAAATATTGTGTGTGAAGGTGTGATGAGAATATATATCTGTTGTTACTGGGAGAGAAACTGGACCAGTCCACTCTCAGACCACATAGCGTCAGACCAAATGCAGACATGTCGACTCGCTCTATGTGGCAAAATGCTGGACCTGTCGCACGTATAAAGATGTCAATGGCAAACTGCTTAAGAGAAATAAAACTGTGCCTAGTATTGAGTCACCTTGTTTCTGTTAAGTATATAATGTGTGTGTGTGTGTGTGCGTGCCGGTGGGTGATGTGGGTGTATGTCCCCTAGACAGGATATCAAATGTAGTGTCCCAACTCATGAATCGACACAGACAAACACTTTTGTACGTTTTCACGCACGCGGTCCACCCACACTCACTCACACCACTTCACCAACACTGCCGCGCCACTTCAAACGAGCTTCCTGAATAACAATGAGCCCACTTGTACAAAGGGTCGTCTTGCACGCACACGCACACTCGCACACATCCAGATGGGGATGAGAAAGGCAGAGGGGCTGTATTTGAGCTTTGCAGATCGAGGGGTGAGATGTTGCCACACATGAATTGTGTGTGTGTGTGTAGGGGCGGGGGGTGCATGTAATCATTTTCTCCTTTCATCTTTCCACCTTTATTCCTCTCAACGCTCATCCTTCGTTTCCTTCCGACATCCTGTTGTCCTAGACAGACCCACAGGCAGATAGACTGACAGGCAGAAAGACAGGAACGTGGACTCACAGGTAGATAAGACAGGCAGATGGGCAGAAGGGCAAACAGGCAGACAGACAGACAGACAGACAGGCAGGCAGGCAGGCAGGCAGGCAGGCAGGCAGGCAGGCAGACAAGAACGGTGGACAGACACGCAACAAACATTCAACAAGCAGAAACAGAAAGCAGCCAAGTTCCTCAAGGGAAGGTCATCGTCGATCAGGTTGGTGTCAAAAATCTCTTGAACTATACAGACACGGTAACTTTCAGCAACACTGGTATCGGGAAATGGAAATGTTTCCTCTGCTTTCCCTCTTCTCTCGCTCTCTCCTCTCTTTAGCAAAATAAATGTTGCCATGCCTACCATACAGGTAGTTGCTGCACTGGGTTGCCCTTGATATTGACTGTGATTTAGATGACACAATGGAACAACACACACTGTCAGATGAAAAAAAAATCTGGATCCAAAAAGTTAAAACACACTGCACCTTATGTGTATGTGTGTTGCATGTTTTAATGTGTGTGTGTGTGTGTGTGTGTATAGAATGACAGGGCAAGCGTTGGGAGAGAGTACGGATTTGACATCTCACAGATTATCTGTGAAAACCTGGACTGAGGAAGAAGGAGAGAGAGCTGACAGTATCAGAAGCCGGTAAGAAATGTAAACACACATGCACTGAGCTAAACAAACAAGGAGAAGTTTTTGTCAAACTGCTCACAACTAATATATGTTTGTTTGTCTGTGTATGTATAGAGGACAATCGATGTGTGATGACACGTCCTCAGAATTACAGAGGATGGCAACTATTGATCGCAGGGGCCTCAACTCCCAGAATTCCTACAGGGGTAGAGGAGCCTTGTCCAGGTGAGGAAGATAAATGTCCTCTTTCCTCTGCCTTTCTCTGGCTTCATTCCTCATGTCGTCTCTCTCGATCTCCGTCTTCCCTTCAAGCCCTTTCTTTGCTCAATCAGTCGGTATTGACTCCTCTCCCCAGACTGGTCAGTATGGTATTGAATCCTCTCCCCAGAATGATTAGTATGGTATTGACTCATCTCCCCAGATTGGTCAGTATGGTATTGACTTATCTCCCCAGATTGGTCAGTATGGTATTGACTCCTCTCCCCAGATTGGTCAGTATGGTATTGACTCCTCTCCCCAGATTGGTCAGTATGGTATTGACTCCTCTCCCCAGATTGATCAGTATGGTATTGACTCCTCTCTCCAGATTGTTCAGTATGATATTGAATCCTCTCCCCAGATTGGTCAGTATGGTATTGACTCCTCTCCCCAGATTGGTCAGTAAGGTGTTGAGTCTTCCCTTCCCCAGATTGGTCAGCATGGTGGTGACTCTGAGAGAGTGGGCCCACAAGAGTCTCTTGGAGGAGGAGGAGCGTCCAGATTCCTTCCTGGAACGCTTCAGAGGGCCTGAGCTGCAGGCCCCGCCCAGTCGCATCAGCCACACCCACCCCGACGCCTCTGACGCTGACCATGTCAGGCCCACGTATGGCTACCACACGCACACATGGAGATAAGCGCAACACACATACGGTATATGAGCACAAAACACACAACCATCAAGGGACATATACACAACATACAATATACTCTGTATGTATATATACATAGATGTACTCTACATTGACATAGGTATAGTTAGCTAGTAAAGATGTTGATGTTTAATATTGATTCAGTGTGTCTGGGTGTGTGTGGGCATGTGTTCGTGTAGTCGGAAGTCAGACGTCTTGGTCCTCGCTCCAGCTGATGACGTTTATTACCACTGGCTGATCATTATCGCCACTGCTGTACTCTACAACTGGTGCCTCCTGGTGGCCAGGTATGGTATTGCAGCTCTCAGCCTCCAACCTGGCAACCCAAAACACATCAGTGACACAAGCTGTCCGTGCTTACAGTACCTTTGTAAACGTGTGTGTGCAGGGCCTGTTTTGATGAGTTGCAGACTCGAGGCGCGGTGGTGTGGCTGGTTCTGGATTACCTGTGCGACAGCCTTTACATCCTGGACATGGTAGTCAGACTGAGAACAGGTAACACAGCACCTAATCTTACCTTAACACAACACCTAATATAATAAACCGAGGAGGTGTATTATATTTGAGCTTATCATAGACTGAATACTTATGTTATGTTATGCCAGGTTGCTCTGTGTTGTCTTGTCCCAAGAATTTCAGTGCCCAGTCTGACCTTGCGTTGTTCTGTGCATCGGACAATAAAAAACTTGAACTTGAAGTTGTACCTAATCGAAGCCCTAACCCGACCACAACCTAACCTGGTCACGTCCTATCTGTAAATGTACGTGTGTCTCAGGCTACCTGGAGCAAGGGCTGCTGGTGAAGGAACTGACCAAGCTGAGAGACAGCTACCTGCGCACGCTCCAGTTCAAGCTAGACGTGGTGTCCATCCTTCCCACCGATCTCCTCTACCTCACCCTGGGCATCCACACCCCCCTGCTCCGCTTCAACCGCCTGCTCCGCTTCAACCGCATGTTCGAGTTCTTCGACCGCACCGAGACGCGCACCAACTACCCCAACGCCTTCCGTATCTGCAACCTGGTCCTGTACATCCTGGTTATCATCCACTGGAACGCCTGCATCTACTATAGCTTCTCCAAGGCCCTGGGCCTGGGCTCCGACTCCTGGGTCTACCCCAACTCGTCCGAGCCAGGCTTTGGCACCTTGACTCGGGGGTACGTCTACTGCCTCTACTGGTCCACCCTCACCCTGACCACCATCGGAGAGACCCCGCCCCCGGTCAGAGACGAGGAGTTCCTGTTTGTGGTCTTCGACTTCCTGGTTGGGGTTTTGATCTTTGCCTCCATCGTGGGGAATGTGGGCGCCATGATCTCCAACATGAACGCCACGCGCACCGAGTTTCAGAGTCGCATGGATGCCATCAAGCACTATATGCAGTTTCGCCACGTCAGCAAAGACCTGGAGGCTCGCGTCATTCGCTGGTTCGACTACCTTTGGACCAATCAGAAGGCTGTGGATGAACAGGAAGTGCTAAAGAGCCTCCCTAATAAGCTGAAAGCAGAGATAGCCATAAATGTCCATCTAGAGACATTGAAAAAGGTATGGAATACAAACCCATGTGTATACATTTCACATCATTCTCTTGCGCTTGTATGTTGCTATTGTGTCTGTCTCCCTTTATGTGATGTTTCGTATCACACCCCTCTCCACTCCCCCTGATTCTGACCCTAACCCTCCCATCCCCTACCTACCCCTTCACCCCCAGGTCCGCATCTTCCAGGACTGCGAGGCAGGCCTACTGGTCGAGTTGGTGCTGAAACTGCGCCCCCAGGTGTTCAGTCCGGGCGACTACATCTGCCGCAAGGGCGACATCGGCAAGGAGATGTACATCATCAAAGATGGCCGCTTGGCGGTGGTCGGCGAGGACGGCGCCACCCAGCTGGCCGTCCTGACGGCGGGAAGCTGCTTCGGAGAGATCAGCATCCTCAACATCCGCGGCAGCAAGATGGGCAACAGACGTACGGCCAACATCCGCAGTCTGGGATACTCGGACCTCTTCTGCCTGTCCAAGCGCGACCTGATGGAGGCGCTCACCGAGTTTCCTCACGCTCGGCTGCAGCTGGAGCAGAGGGGGCGGGACATCCTGCAGAAGGAGGGGCTCCTGGAGGAAGGGGGTGTGTCTGGCCTGGGGGCGGAGGAGCTGGAGCAGAAGGTGGACAGGCTGGAGGCGTGTCTGGACCGCCTGCAGACCCGCCTGGCCCGCCTGCAGAGTGAGTACGCGGCGACGCAGCTCCGACTCAAACAGCGAATCACAGGGCTGGAACGCAGCGTAAATATGGCGGCCACCGGAAGTGGTTTCCTGTCTGACTTGGATGGAAGCGAGAGCGTCTGGGGAGACGGAATACGCAGCGAGATCAACATCCAGCTATGAGAAGCTGTTGCCATGTACTTTCGATAAGATCTTCATGAAATCCTTTTCTTTGTACTGTATGCTAACAATAATTATTATATTGCTACTATATGTTGTTGCCCATGTCGATATTTCTAATGCTATATTGGGAACTCTTTATTTGTTTTGATAAAAGTTGTCTAGAAGGGCTTACTTTTACGAACACCGTAGGACAAAATGACCTGGGCACAATAAGACTTGGCAAACAAAAAAGGTTTTGTCATGTATTACAATATTTAACTGGTATTGGCAGCTAGCTACATGTGGTGTTAGGTCAGTTTACGTTAAATACATTTGTTTATCTGTTAATGCAGTGGATGTTTGATATCCTGTATGATTATGTAATATATCATATAGTTAATAAAGTACAAACAGATTAAGTATTGTTCTGTTTCTTAGTTTCTATTTCAACATATTGCACACAGTAGCTATAGGTTGGGGTCCTGTCTACCAGATCACTGTGTTGCTCCTCAGTAATGCTTCCAACCTTACCTGCAAATCTACTGGCTTGGATCTCAGTCCTGAGTCAACTAAACCTCCTAAAAACATTGCTTTGCCAGTTAAGCTGGCGGATTTAACTGTTACTGCTGTAGTTATTTTGTTGTGACTGATTAAATGTTTAACAAAGGACTTGATGATTTTAATGTCTGTATCAGTTATTTGTATCTGAACACAAATGTGAATCTGAATCAACCTTCAGGTCAGGGCTACCAATGTTCAAGTCAGCATAGTGGGGCAAAGCTCCTTTGTTGCCATGGAGACGACAGACTTGGGGTCAAAGTCCAGAATGACCAGGACTTTCAGTAAAGCTGTGCTGGTGTGTCAAAGCCTTGCGGTAACAAAAGACGACCTCCCAAGGTAAACCCAATGTGTTTGTGTATTTGTATCTATGTGTGTGTGAGAGTTTCGTTAATATAAACTGCTAGGCATGTTCAAATACTAGAACTGCACCATACTTAATCTTGTACCTGGTCTGGTTCCTGTTTTCCCGTGTCCTAGATGCTAATGCTGGCCTGTTTGCTGGTAGCCTGTATGTTTCACCAGTCATCGTGGTGCTCCACTGAGGCCCAGGTCAGTTCTGCTGTCAGTACCGAAGGGTCCCCTCTGTCATCCACCCTGCCAGGCTGGCTTTCACAAGTCTTCGTCTTCCATGCGTGTATGGCTCATGACTCTCCTCTCCCCCCTCCTCTCCTCACAACAGACTTCCTACATCTCTCCCCCTGTCCCAGAGAGAGCTCATTTTGCCGAGTCGTTTGACTCTGGTCCTCTGGACAGGTGCGTCTCGTCAACATTTATATTCAGCTGAAGTTTGCATAGAAAATACAGCCAGACTTTACATTAAGGTTACCTAAACCACAGAACAAACAGACCTTTAGTAACAACATTGTGTACATGGGAGCTGCTTTGTCATAAACAGTATGAAGGAGTATTAGCAGTATAGAGTATTAGCAGTATAGAGTATTAGCAGTATAGGCTATTACGTATAAGAAGGCACAGTATGGGGAAGGGCTCTAAGGGGTAAGTGGATCTTGTAAGGAGGCAGTAGAAGCAATGGTAACATCCACTTACCCCTGGAAAGCTTAACCTCACCACACCAAGTTTCACTATTCTGACAACTTTAATTGTAAACTTTAAGTGTAACTACACAGCAGTCCCTGTGTAACAACAATGTTGTAACTGTTGCAATGTAGTTACATGTTATTTCATGGAAAGTGTTGCCGAAACTACTAGTATCTATACATTATTGATAAGGCATTCTAAGCAGTAAACCATATTAGGCAAATGTATCAAGCCTGTGTTTGTCATGGTACACAGCCTATGACTAATCTGCTGTGTGTGTGTGTGTGTAGGAGGTGGGTTCGTTCCCAGGCTGTCAGAGAGGAGGATACCGTGTCTCTCTTGTATGATGGTAGGTAAGCAGGAAGAGAAAGGAAGTGGTCAGGGTTCAGGGATCAACGTTTCGAGGAAGTGATTTCAGAGGGTATTATTAATCATAGAGCAGGTAGGAGTGTTTATCGATTTAATATCTGCATTCCATATAAAATCAATGCAGACAATGATCGCTTTTTAATCTGTGAGATGATGGCTACTGTTTTATACTTTGTCATCGTTTTTTTAGTTTGGAGTTATGTGATAGCTCTTTGACAAAAGGGTATTTCCTTGCCTCATCAGGGGAGTGGGCCATAGAGGAGCGAGAGGCAGAAATGCACCCTGGGAACAAAGCTCTGGTGATGAAGTCATCTGGGAGACACCACGCTGTTGCTGCCTACTTACACACACCCTTCCACTTCAGAAACTCACCGCTCTGCCTGCAGTATGTCTCTCACTCTCACTTACACCCCCCCCCACACACACACACACACACACAGACACACAAACCATGCAGATGAAACGTGTCCACGTGTTGTGTGTGCGCAGGTACGAGGTGATGTTTATGGAAGGGGTAGAGTGTAGTGGAGCGTACATCAAGCTGCTGTCTCTCTCTGATCAACTCAGACTGGTGAGTTCATCACTGATTTGGTCCTCTGTGTTATAAACCATCAATCATCCATCACTCAGTGTTATAATATATCATAAGGCGACCCTCAATATAACAATTCACTATTGCTTAATCTGGACTCAAGAATCGACAGGAAACAATAAATTGTGTATAAATGTGTGCATTGCTGAGTAAGAATTTCCAGTCTTATCGGATACAGCCCACTGTGGTTGAATACTACTCATGTCAGAGCCACCGTGTTGAAGTGTACGGTACGTGTGTTTGTGCGTATCCTTTACAGAGCCAGTTCAGTGATGTCACTCCCTACTCTGTCATGTTTGGACCTGACATGTGTGGCGGCAACCACAAAATGCACCTCATCGTCACGGTAACAGATCCTCGCACGGGCCAACGGCATCAGAGACACGCCCCTCAGCCCGACGGCGACCTGAAGGGCTATTTCACGGATCGCAAATCCCACCTCTACACTCTCCGTGGGTTACACCTCTACTCTCTTGTCTATATGGCTTCAAACTACATTAGTCTATACTTCCACAGCCATGTTAGTTTGTACCATGTGTTTGTCTATAACCCTATAGCTTCTGTTAGTTTATACTTATTTGCCAAATATTTTTTCTGTTCTATTCTTCTGTTAGTCAGTCTCTACCTCTTCACCAGTGTGTGTGTGTGTGTGTGTGTGTGTGTGTGTGTGTGTGTGTGTGTGTGTGTGTGTGTGTGTGTGTGTATGTGTGTGTGTATAGGTCTCTTCCCAGATGGCAAATATGAGATTCTCATTGACCTGTCACTTATTAGTGAGGGTATCCTTCAAACAGACATGGACCACCCCTCAGAATTTCCTCAAAGCCAATCAATACCCAACATTAAGGCACCCAGCCAATCAGAGGGTCTGGGCCTTGGTTCTGTGGAGGCACTGGGTCTGGAGCTATGGTCTCTGAGGGGGCAAGTGATGTTTGACAACATCCTGTTGTGCAACGATTTGGAGTTAGCACAACAATGGACTCAGGACACTTGGGAAAAAAGATATATGGTCAGTATTTCTGTCATTTCTTTTTTTGTTCTTCTGTACTTCAGTACTACTTCTCTGTCTGCTTATTTTCCCCTCACTTCCCTCACCAGCTCTTTCTTCCCTTTTCCTTCCCCTCTGTATCTGTAATTGGAGATGTGAAAAAAAATGTGGTGGTAATATTTACATTGCTGCCTTAGATACATTGAACCACAGTGACTTTGTTGTGTATGAGGGGCCGTGAGGGACATTATTCAGAATACCCTGTCACACACACACAACTGAAATGTTCTCACACACACTACTGAAAAGCTCTCTCACACACTACTGAAATGCTCTCACACACACTACTGAAAAGCTCTCTTACACACTACTGAAATGCTCTCACACACACTACTGAAAAGCTCTCACACACACTACTAAAATGCTCTCATACACACATATGAAAAGCTCTCATACACATACATTTCAGTTAAAACGGAAGGTGTTTCAGTTGAAACAGAAAGTGTTTCAGTAAAAACGGAAAGTGTTTCAGTTGAAACGGACGGTGTTTCCGATGAAACGGAAGGTGTACAAGGATATCAGCTCAACCATGTGCTCAACAGCCCTCAAGCAAGTTAGCCGAAGCAACGGCATATTGGCCTCAGCGGAGACAATCAGAACACTGTCTAACGCCTGGGACACACTGGCTGCGAAGCGCCTGGAGGCGACTCTGAGCTTTCCTTTACGCTGACATGGTACATAAACATGGCATTGGCTATATCCCAGCATTGATCCTTATCTACGTTGTCCTTGTAAAATTGTTGCTGGGGGTCATACTCCCTGTGCTTTTCAACTTCGAGAATTAATTTCATGTCGTCCATCTCTTTGAACTTCTCGCCGATTTTAGAAATCTATTTTAGGGTTCTCTCTCGGTAGGCTGTCTGAACGCGTGTGTGTTGTGTGCAATGCGTGACAACTCGTTTCTCTCTCCAAAAAAACCCAAAACAACTACGGGCATATTCATTCGTTTTTATCAGGGTAACCACATGTAAAGGCCGTTCGTTGCCAACATTGTGTAGTTAGGTTTAATATAGGGCGAATATTGGTAAAGTAGTTAGGGTACGTACGGAAGCCTCCAAAGTAAAATAAAAAAAATAATTAGGCTATGAAGTCTACAACTTTTCACCGTAGTCTACAATTAATGTATGGTGGCTGCTGTATCGGCCGACCTGGATGGACACAGTCAAGATTGTTGGGGGTATCTCATTGATGATCACATCACTGGATCCCTGTCTGGCCTCATGTTCATAAAGTAATTTGCAAAGCATCTATACAATGATCCTAGTAGATGACTCACATCAGTATCATCGTGATCATATCTGGACACAGCAAGAAATGCAAATAGAGTTTGTGTATGATCACCAAAATCTATAAAGCCTCTCCTGACCGAAATTGTTGGACTCCTCACTTTGCAATGACTCAATGCATTGCCGAGCACTAGTAAAAAACGTACAGTATCCTCTTCATTGCCTCTCACCTCAAAACATTTTGGACGTGAAAAACAAAGAGGATCAGGTGAACATGCATTGTGGTTGAAGCATTACTTCAAATCCAGTAAAAGCACATGCACTTCCTGGTGTGGACTTCCTTTTTCCTCCAGTTAAAAAGAAGGCCTTCCTTTTTAATTGTAATACTCGTATTCACCACTGAACCGTTATATTCCACCATATTATGCAAGAGCATTTCAGTTGTGTATACGAGCACATTTCACGAGTATGTGTGAGAGCATTTCAGTAGTGTGTGTGAGAGCATTTCAGTAGTGTGTGTGAGAGCATTTCAGTAGTGTGTGAGAGCTTTTCATGTGTGTGTGTGAGTGTAAAGCTTTTCAGTAGTGTGTGTTAGAGCTTTTCATATGTGTGTGAGTGGATAACTTTTCAGTAGTGTGTGTGTGAGAGCATTTCAGTAGTGTGTGTGAGCGTATCATTTTTCAGATGTGTGTGTGAGAGCATTTCAGTTGTGGGTGTGAGAGGGTATTCTGAATAATGTCCCTCACAGCCCCTCATAGTTGTGTGTATTACTCATGTGTGTTGCCTATGTGTTGTGCTTGGCTGGGTATGTGTTGTGTGTGTTGCATATGTGTTGTGTGTATTACTGGTGTGTTGTGTGTGTGCTGTGTGCATGTGTTCCCTCTCAGCCCAGTCTCCCGGAGCGCCTCCTATTGGCCACGGCCGCGCGGCCATGGCTCTGGGGCGTCTACGTCTTCACCGTCGGCCTTCCTACCATCCTCTTCATCAGTTTCATGTGGCCCGACAAGGTGTGACCTTTGAGCCCCCACAGCACCATGACACACCTTGACTCACCTCACCTGTCACACAAGTGTGTGTGTGTGGTCTTGTTTAACTACCCTTATGGGGATCAGAAGTCCTCACAAGGGTAGTGAACTAAGAATAAACCCACCTTGTGGGGAATTCTTTCTGGTCCCCAAAACTTCTAAATGCTATTTCTTGGGGGATTTAGTGGTGTTACGATTAGAGTTAGGGTTAGGGGGGTTAGGGATAAAATGATTTTGAATGGTTTTGAATTGTCGGTCCTCACTAGGCTAGTAAAACAAACCTGCCTGTGTGTGTGTGTTTGTGTGTGTGTGCACTGGTCAGAGATTTGGCCCCCCTGACCAGGACTACTACTATAAGAAGTCAGATGAGCTGCAACCAGATGATCCCCAAGACTCTGAACTACCCAGAAGCCCTCAGGAATATGGTGAGATGACCATGATCCCATGACAACACAAACACACACCACGATCCCATGACAACACATCAGACACACCATAAGCACAATCTGTTTATTGTTGTACCTAAAGTCTGTATGTGTGTGTATAGGGTCAGTGAGAGGAGCAGTAGCCAGGAAGAGAGACTCTCAGAGGGCTCAGAAAAAATCTGACCTGGAGCTAAAAGTGAGTAGGCTACTTTTAGCCAGTGTACAGTATTAAAATCTTGTCAGTGATTTGTTTGTGTATGTCCATGTTTGTATGTCTGTGCCCTTTAATAGGCTCGGTAAGCAGACCATCTCCAAGTAATTCAAGAGGTGACTTCAAAGCTGCACAGCTTTGAAAGCTGTGATAGAGTATGTGTGTGTATATACTGTATATGTAAAGAGATTAGTCAAATTCTTTGTTTTTATCATTAAAATCCTTGAGACATACAATTGCAATAACAATCCAGTTATTAAGTTGTTAATTAAAAAGAACTCTCTAAACGTCCTAAATCTGGAGTTCGTTCATGGGTACCATCCACACAATCATGAATTACTCCAAATTGCAAAGAAACATTTTGATAAGGAATGCTTTATTATTGGTTGGCTTATCTGACAACATGTTTACAGTTAGAGACTTATGGTTTAACTGGATGTGAAGTGTGTCAACATGCACTTAGATGCCCATTGCACGTTTATTGGTGTTAGTCACTTGATTATGGCTAGCATGGCAACTTTTTGATTGACATTGTACAGTCTAACTATGTAAAATAACTTCCCATTCGGAGCAGCCAATGGGAAAATGCATCCTGTATTTTAAGCATATCAATCTGAATAGCTAACTTAATATGATGTCACTCTCAGCGCGCTATAATGGAGCTGATCACGGAACTGTGTTGGACTCAAAGCCGGCCGGGCGTATCTTCATGACGACAGACTTGAGGGAGTACCACCAGCCGTGCCAGGTGTACCATACCATTCCATCGTCCGTCGTCGCGCTGTACGCCCCTCGGTGGTACACGCCGTTCAGATTAGCAGAGTGACACCTAGTGGACAGGAGACAAAAAAGTCTGAATCAAGACCGGATGAAAACCACACACCTTCGCAAAGGAGTACACTACAGCGTGGGTCAAATGTGCAAACACAAAACCAGTTTAAACTAAACTGTACGATTTGGAGTTGTAAATGAGTCATTTGGCCAGCTGAGACCAGCGCAGCTTTAACCTGTTAAACCACCAGCCAGATTTGTCTTCTTGCGCGCAGTTGCCGTCGTAGCGGTCGTTGTCCCTGTCGTAGGTGCTGAACTTCATGCCCTGGTGGCTGGCCCACCACTGCACCTCCGGGTGGTAGCTCCCTGACAGGGAGTCTCCTGCTGTCCCAGAGTACGCTCCAAACTGCAGCTGATAGTGATGCTACGGACAAACAGGCTACAATTGTAGGCAATAACATATCATGTAGGCTATCTGTCAATATTAGCTACTTCCAAACTAGTAATATATATAGCCTACGTAAAGTACAAGTGGATGAATGCTAGGCAGTCACAGACGCTTGACAGGTAAACTGCCCTTAAACAACCTACTTCCTTTCTGTCGATTTGCGACAACTGGAAAGGGATATGGTTAGTGCACTTTTGACGTTTTGTTTACTGATAGTTAACAGCGCAACCACAGCCCACACATATGCAGTACAACCGGGAACTGTCTAGAGAACATAAGTCCGGGAAAGTACTGCATTTGTGTCTGCAATAAGGTTGACCATATAAGGTTCTCACACATTCAGTATTGTAAGGAGTAGAGATCTCAAACACCTCTTCGTCTGCTACTTTGATGCTGCTGTATTCTGCAAAGCGCCGAGATCTCTCAAAGTCCTCCATGTTGACCCTCAGACTGTATTCACCTGGGGGGAGAAGTGGAGGCTGACATCACTGCCATCATTCTCATGCCCTCAATCTCACACATATCTTTCTGTCTAAAGAAAGGGTTCCACATTTTGTCAAATTATGTGTGGGCTGTACTTTTTTACAAAATGTTTTTTACCTTGTGATGTCAGATAGTGCAGATTATCGTTCCCCAGCCAGAACTCCCCCTTGCCCGACTGAAAGTCCCCAAACCCCTGCTTATAGTCAGCCCAAGGCCTATGAAGCAGCCAGAGATGATGAGTTAAACTTTGTCATAAGGTGTGTATTACCAGACCAAACGTTTGCTCGATGAGGTCTAATGTGAGGTGTGTTCAGGTGTGTATGAGACATAATGTGGTGCGTATTAGATAAAGGATATCAAATATACAGTACATTGGTATGGATATCCAGTATAAGGGTCCGTATTAGCCACTGTGTGTGGCAGGGTGTGTGTTACCTGTTGAAAGATTGACTCCCATCAGTGCGACGCTGGATGACGGTCCATCCTCCTCCCTCCGCCATGTCACAGAACACTGTCACCTGGGCGGGGCTTCCCACTGGCTGGACCATGTACATTCCACTCTCCTTGGACCCATTGTTGTAGATGTGGGCACAGTCTGGACAGGACAAGAAGCCCAAATATGGTTAATATCCTGTGGTCCGGAGAGAACAATAAGTCAAAATAATGGTTAATATCTAGCTGTTTGGAAACTACAAGGTCCAAATATGGTTAACATCCTGGTATTTAGACAGGACTAGGTCCGAATATGGTTAATATCCTGGTGTCCTGACAGGAGAAGTTCCAAACAGGATCTTCGGTGGCCTTGTATGGTGACTTTTAAGCCTATGCAGCTAGGTAATGGTTCTACTAGGTGGATGTGAGGGTTCTGAGGGGGCTGACCTCTGTAGAGGTGCCCTGGCAGCAGGTGGAGCTGGCCCAGGTCCTCAGACTCAGCCTGGTTCTGCTTCTGGAGCCTCTGGATGAGCTGCTGCTGCTGCAGGACCCGAGCCTCCAGCGTCCGCAGCTGGAGCCGCAGACGAGCCGTCTCCTGCTCACACTCAGGTGAGGCCTAAACACACACATCCGTGCACAGACACACACATCCGTGCATAGACACACACATCCGTGCATAGACGCAAGCACATCCATGCATAGACGCAAGCACATCCATGCATAGACGCACACATCCATGCATGGGCGCACACACATACATACACACAACTGTAGGGATGATATCCACGAGGACTGATGTCACTGTGCAAATGCTGATGCTGTTGAATACTCACACACACACAGCAACCTTGGAGGACTAATACCCCGATGAGAAGCAGCTTCGAGCTTTCCATCTTGTTTGGTCTGACCTGGTCCACACAGAAAAGCAGAACAGAACGTGGTTCCCACCAGACAGACGGACAGAACCGTACAGGATCCGAGTAGACAAGGAGAACCGTACCAGATGGGTTGTTCTAGGGCAGAAGATTTGAGTATATTTTCAAAAAACGTCTCATCCTGCAACCTCCTGTGGAATGTGGGCAGGACTTTGAGGAAACCGAGGCTGTGAACAACAATCTTGGGGGGCTGAGCTACAGAAGTGTTATGTTGGGTGGATGTTTGCTAAACATCTTACACCAATCACACTCAAATATTCAAAGCTGAAGCCCTCAGCCCGCCCTACTGTTTTGAGACAAAACTGTTCATGTTAAATGTTTCCAGGGTAATCAGTATGTCCTGAGGCACACACACAGATACACACGTGTACGCCCCCCCCCCACAGATGAGTGGGGGGGTGGGGGGGTTGGGGAGGAATGCCTGATTTGCTACAGATATAAAGTAATGGACAAAATGTGTGACGCATCTTCTGAAGGTGGAACTGGGAATGAAAAATGAACAACACACAATGTTTAGAGTTAGCTTCCAAATGTTTTCTCATATATACTTGAGGTGAGAACATATCTGATGAAACCAACACTATTTTTAAATGAGGATGTGAGCACTGTCATTAGAGAGCCATGTTTTCCCCTGACTGAAGCCTGTAACATCCTGGTGATTCAGGGTCAAACTCAGTTGCATTTGATTATAAGTTTGAGTTAGATAAAACTGTGGTTCAGGAGAAGCAAGATCCCACATAACTCTCCCATTTCATGCCCCCAAATACCCCTCCCCCCAACACACACACACAGTGTTGTGCTGCTACTGCCTGATTCTGGAGAGTTTCTCAAACTGTAGTATTTTAACACATCCTGTTAGTTGTTCAGTTACAGGTAGGATTTTTAGAGAACTTAAACAAAAACATTGACGATGTATTAATAGGTTTAGTACAACATGTGATGCATAGAAATGGTTGTTTTATTTGAATTCTCAATGAGTTTTGGCTTTTTATTGATTTATTTATTTTACAGTTGGGTAGAAGTAGCCTACAGACATACAAACCAATATAAATAATGCACTTTATTTAATTACTTAATACAATTAAATGTGCAATTATATTTTTTTGCAAAGAACACCATAAAACCAACATAAACAGATGTTGTTTTATTTCTTTTTACATAGAGTAAAATGCATAATTTCCACATACATATGTGAAGTCAAATGTGTTCAACCTCACTGTCCAAGCTGTATACCAGCATAAATGGTTTCTTCCACATTTGGCTTGTCTATCTTCCTTCCAGACTGTTTCAGCAACTGAATCTGTCCATACTGTACCCCCTCCGGCTGGACCCTCACGTTGTCCTCATCATACTGCAACCCCTCCTTCTCCTTTCTGTGCCGCTCTGCTATCTTTGAAACATCGATACTTGCATAGGCAATGTCTTGATTCTCTACAGTGTCTGTGGAGATGAGAGCAGTAGTTACTGTGATTTAAGAATATATTACATGTTAGGCTTATGTATGATAAAACATGTATTGATAACTCCCCAAAGTTGCTTTCCTTTTCCAGAAGAAGTGCTCAAAATATTTAGTTGGAAAAGGGAAAAAAAACAAACAAACAAAAAACGTCTGCACTTCACACCTTTTTGACAATGCTGACTCATCAGGAAGTTAGATAGGTGCTGATGTTTTAATACGGCTGTGATGCACATGGTCGTTGTTAGACATTAAACTCTACTGCGGCACAGGCCCCTATTTTTTTTTTCTTTCAAGCTTGCTGTGCACAATGCACTACTAGGCTATAGAAACTCCCCTTGCTTAACCCACTGTACAACATTTCAGGGACGCAAGTTTGATCAATAGTTAATACGAGCGCGCACATTTCTTTCCCATTCATTTGAGCGCAAATATTGTTTTTTGGAGCTTCATGTAATTAGGATTCCTCCGTAAGGAGGAAACCTATTGTTATTGGTGGTTTTATTATTTGTAATTCTTGTACCATGGGAGTCAATGGCAGCCCCTAGACCCCATCGACAACTTTTTGTGAAATTTGGCACACTCATTAAGGACAGTTTCTTCTATACCTACACCAAGTTTCATGTCTCCCATTAGACCACTCTAGCGCCACCAATGGGTCAAAGTTGGACTTGTGTTTACACGCGCAACTTTTGAACCGTATGACTCATTTTCAAAAATGAAGTACCATTGGATTCCCTGGATCAAGCCGAGTTCAACGCACACCATGGCGTTAATTTCCGGTTATATAGATTTCCCGCCATTTCCGGTTTTATCAAAAACCTTTGAAAGCCTACTCCTCCTACAATTTTTGTCATATCTTCTTCAAAATCACCAGAGATGATCTTCAGACCAAGCCTCACAAAAGTTATCAATGGAATTTTGATCCTCATAACCGTCTGTCCGGTACAGCCAATCAAATTCATCAGAAAAGCCGCCAAACAGGATGTGAAGTCATGTCTCAGCAAATCTTTGAGATATCAACACTAAACTTGGTAGATCGGAGAAAGACACTACAACATATTACCATGTGCAAAGGCAAATTCATATCTCTAAAAATGATTGATATAAATCAAATTGAACTTATCGCTAACGCTAAAATAATGCTTTACACATCAGCCAGTCAAAAACTGATACTCTGATTCAATCACAAGTTCATATGAAGACTCTTGAGAATGTTCATAACACAAATCTGTGAAAAAGTTGACTGTAAGATGAAAGGTAGATTTTTGGTGAATATTTGAAACATGCTTGCTTGGCTAATTTCTAGGCAAATTTCCAATGAATGTCTCCCCTGCTCCTCCCCGCGCGTGCTCCAAAATCTCACACACACTCAGCCTTCCCTTGACACACGCGCGGGCGGCCAAGACGCACACGCAACATTTCAGGAGAGTGTGGGCTGACCAAGCCCCCACTCATTCCTTGGTCTTTAGCAAAGGCCCGTGTGGCTCTAGATGGTATTGCATTTCCGATTTTGTATGCAATGGTAAAAAGGTCTCAAATCCTGAAACATTGATAGTGTAGGCCGAGAAACACTTTAACAAAAGCCCATGTGGATCTTGTTGGTATTGCATTTCCGATTTTGTATGCAATGGTAAAAAGTTATACAAATCCTGAAACATTGATAGTATAGACCAAGAATAACTACCCCACCACAAATGGCCCACCATTACCCATAGGTGGCGCTACAGGCCACGCCCAAAACACAAAGATACAAGGCTTTCTGGAATGGATAGGCTCAACAAGCCCCCTCCCTTCACTTATTGGCTTGAAAAAAAGGCCCATGTGGATCTTGATGGTATTGCATTTCCGATTTTGTATGCAATGGTAAAAAGGTCTCAAAATCCTGAAACATAGATAGTATAGGCAAAGAAACACTTTAACAAAAAGCCCATGTGGATCTTGTTGGTATTGCTTTTCCGATTTTGTATACAATGGTAAAAAGTTATAAAAATCCTGAAACATTGATAGTATAGACCAAGAGTAACTACCACACCACAAATGGCCCACTATTACCCATAGGTCTTCCCTTGACACACGCGCGGGATTGGCAAGACGCACACGCAACATTTCAGGAGAGTGTGGGCTTACCAAGCCCCCACTCATTCCTTGGTCTTTTGCAAAGGCCTTGTGGATCTTGATGGTATTGCATTTCAGATTTTGTTTGCCATGGTAAAAAGTTCTCAAAATCCTGAAACATTGATAGTAAAGGCCAACAGTAACAACAACACTTTAACAAAAGCCCATGTGGATCTTGTTGGTATTGCATTTCCGATTTTGTATGCAATGGTAAAAAGTTAAAAACATCCTGAAACATTGATAGTATAGGCCAAGAGTAACTACCACACCACAAATGGCCCACCATTACCAATAGGTGTCGCTACAGGCCACGCCCTAAAGCACAAAGCACTTCACTTCTTGGCTTGAAATAAAGGCCCTTGTGGATCTTGATGTTATTGCATTTCAGATTTGGTATCCCATTGGAAATTCTGCAGCATTGATTTTTCTATACAGTTACAATTTGTCAAGACTATACATTTTTCAATGGTTCGCAATGCTTTACATGTAAGCCAGTCAAACAAGTTCATATGAAGACTCTTGAGAATGTTTAGTACACAAATCTGAGAAAAAGTTGACTCTAAGATGAAAGGTCGATTTTTGGTGAATCTTTGAAACATGCATGCTTGGCTAATTTCTAGGGAAATTTACAATGAAATATATCCCCTGCTCCTCCCCGCGCATGCTTCAATTTCTCACACACTCATTCTTCCCTTGACACGCGCGGGCTTGGCAAGACATACACGCAACATATCAGGACTGTGTGGGCTGACCAAGCCCCACTCATGCCTTGAATATCAGCATAGGCCCTTGAGGACCTTGGTGTCATTGCATTTCCTACTTTGTATGCAATAGTAAAAAGGTCTCCAAATCCTGACACATTGACAGTACAGGCCAAGAGTAACTACCACACTTTACCCAAAGCCCATGTGGATCCTGTTGGTATTGCATTTTCGATTTTATATGCAATGGTAAAAAGTTTTTAAAATCCTGAAACATTAATAGTATAGGCCAAGAGTAACTACCACACCACAAATGGCCCACCATTACCCATAGGTGGCGCTACAGGCCACGCCTTAATGCATAAAGATACAAGGCTTTCTGGAATGGATAAGCTCACCAAGCCCCCTTCCTTCACTTACTGGCTTGAAATAAAGGCCCTTGTGGATCTTGATGGTATTGCATTTCAGATTTGGTATGCCATTGGTAATTCTGCAGCATACATTTTTCTATACAGTTACAATTTGTCAAGAATAAACATTTTTCAATGGTTCGCAGTGTTTGGAGGAATCCGCCATTACTGCTTGCAGTTATATTATTACTTTTATGTTTTAGTCGAAATAAGATGATCGGTAGGCCTATCATTTAGAAACTTTCTTTAGTTTTGTAATGTTTTCTTAGCCTCCCTCAATTCTGACTTGTGTGCCGAGTCCGACACCTGAACTTCTGTGTGCGCGCTGAAGTAGTTATTTGGCAAGCTCAGAAGAGGGCGCAGACATGGATTTCTGCGTGCATCGGTTTGTGTTTTTGGTAAAACTGCTTTGACTTTACAAGCGTTGATTGGAATACTGTGTACATTTTTTTACGGGATTATCAATCTAAATTAATGTACTGACTAATAAAGTAAATTGTTAAAACTCAAACTTTAGATTTTACTGGGGCACACCAGATTTATACTGGGGCACGTGCCCCAGTAAAAAGGGTCTAACAACGCCCCTGGTGATGCACCTTGTCCTCATCGTCACAAAGGGCTTACATTTAATGCCTCTAAGGACACAACATGCACTCCTTTTTTATTTACATATTTCTTTGGCCTTTCTGTTTTTATGATTTTTGACAGAGACAGTATAGAGGGGCCAGGAATGTAGGGGAGAGAGAGGGGATGACATGCAGCAAAGGGCCTGACCGAATTCAAACCCAGCCACTGTGGGAAGGCCTTGGCTTATCTGGTGAGCTACCAGGAAACTCCAATGCACTCTCTGCCCTATTTTACAAATAGACACAATGTGTCAGTATTATTGGAAAAGAAATGACACTGTGGGGAGACAGTGTTGCTGACACAAGTCTGTTGAAACTTGATGAGGTTAGTCACATTGCTGATTGTGAAATATTTGCTTCACACTTTGTTAGGCTTCCACAGTTAACTCATGTGGTTACTCAACTCATTGTCGGAAGAAGGCTCTCCAACCCTACACATGGAAAAGTACCACACCGTCAAGTTTCACTCTTACCCAGATTTTAAACACCTAATTCTGACATTGATCTGGTTTTACTAGAGGAATTTGACTAGTAACAACTGGGGTCAGGATGAAAGCTACCTTAATGCAGCGATGCAGCAATAGGGTTTGAGAGCCCTGGATTAGTAGCTCCCAGGGAGAAACCATTACCTGGTGCCGGCTGCTGCCTCCTCCGCCTCAGAAAATAGTACCCAAGCACAACCATCAGAACCACAGCTGCTAGAGAGCCGATGACAACTAGCCAAGAGAGCCCACCTGCACAGGATGAACAAGAACAGCAACATAGCCTTCCTTCATGTTGTGTTCCGTCACACCAGCACACAGACATACAGTTAACAAAGGCATATTTTAATTGGGGTTCATTCAAACATTTGCCAAATATTTGTATGTGATACATTGGGTGTATGCTTTGGTTATAATGTCAAGAGAATGTAATGTGTGCGTGTGTGTTTCCATAAGCAGTTATGGTAACAAATCTCCTACCTTCAACCAGCAGCTGGATTTTTTGATGTTTCAGAAATGTACCATTTATATCATGCATAGTCAAGTTATAATCCCCATAATCAGTCTGCTCCATGTCAGTTATCCTCAGTGTCCCGTTGTGGACATAAAAGTGTGAACGATTTTTCCAGGGTCCATCGAAAAACACTTTGGCATAATTTATTTTTCTTTTAAATATGTTTTCGCCATCTTTATGTTTACTCTTTTTAAATTCAAGTTCTAATTTGTTTGCATCAGACACCAGTTGACACAACATTGTTCCTCCCAGAGGTGTGTAACAGCAAGTTTCACACTGTGTGGCATCACAGAAGCTCTCCGAGCCTGAGAACATAGAATAGTGTGGTTGAGGAATATTGACTGGAGTAAAATTCTGTTTTATTTCAAACTATAATTTCTTGATCTGTCATAATCCACCTAACAGATCTTTTCACCAGGTAATCTGTTTTGATCCTGCATGATGGATACATAGCCTGCAGTATAGCATACCATGTAGAGTATAGTGAGCTAGATCAAAACGGATGAAGATAGGCCCCCATCCCCGCACACAAATGCACATATACACAAACAATAAATAAAAATGTGAATCTATACAGGAGAAATACAGCAATATCTTACCATGACACAATGCAGGGAAGATCATCAAGAGTCCCAGTCGAACCATTATATTTCCTTGACAACGACCCCCTGACATGCTTGACATGAATGCATCTATTCACAGCCTATCCCCATTCACTGATGACCCTGTCACAGCAGAACTCTTCATGTCTGTTGAAAATTTGCTTCGCAGCACAAAGTGACGTGTGTCTACAGGAAAGATCTAACTTCTTCATTTTGTTCCACTGTAATATTTCTTATATGACTAAGATGCATACATAGGTGATCTGATACCCAATCAAAAAAACAAGCTTTGAATAAGGCTATAGGAGCAAGAAACATTTTCGAAACGAGAGTTAGTTTGCCAGCTGTTCAATAGACTACATAACCGTCACCATTCAGGTGTGTAAAATTATGAGATTTGCAATTAATACATTTTTACTTTAACTACTTAAAAAAAAAATGTAATTCTTTCTCTGACAAGTCTATCTTGTCATGTTATGGCAAACCCACTATAGATTTAGCCTCAGGATGTGTTCTTTGGAAGACATACTTGAGGTGAGTTACTGTGATATCTGATGAAAACAGCACTCTTTTAAAAATGAGGATGTGAGCACCGTCTTACAGAGTCATTTGACTAAAGCCTGTAACATCCTGGTGGTTCAGTGTCAAACTCAGTCACATCTGAATATAAGTTTGAATTTGATATGTAACTGAGATCAAGGAGAAGCAAGATCACACTATAACTCTCCCATTTCATGTCCCCAAATCCCCCCTCCCCCCCCCCAAAACACACACATACAGTATTGTGCTGCTACTCCCAGGATCTGGAGAGTTCCTCAGGCTGTAGTATTTTAACACATCTTGTTTTTGTCAGTAAGACGTAGGATTTTAGAGAACTTAAACAGAGTTGACAAAACCCAGACGAATAATGCACTTTATATAATAACGTTTCATACAATAAATGTGTCATGTGTAATGAAATTGTTTTCACATCAAACAACATGAAACCCACATATGGTAAGAGGCCCTTATACCCTGTGTAACGGCCACAGCCACAGCCACAGCCTGGTCCCTGTCCCTTTTACACCCCCTGCTGGTTCTCTTGTGTTATCCTGCCGAGACCCTCCACACCGAGATGGGTATGCTGCAGCCTACAGCCCCCCGTCTCATGCCCTCCCGTCTCATGGCCTCCCGTCTCATGCCCAGGCTGTCCAACGGTAAGTTCAGAGGGTCAAAAATACTAAATTGCGAATTATTTTACGGATGGAGTTCAAGGTAAGTTTGCGAGCACGTTTGATGCAATAAATTGAAAAACTTGAAATAGAAAAATGTTATATAGTTTGCTGATTTCTGGATGTTATTGTTCTGTTCCTGATGAAACCTGCAATGACCTTCGTTTAAAACTGCATCAGCATTTTATGTTGACATTTGTTAGCGAATATTAGCTAACGTTACGTTACCTGGAGCAATTTATGGTTGCAGACTTTGATGGTTACTTTTTGTGATTTTCCTTAAGGTACACATCAGTGTCTTAAAAAAAAAGAACACACCGCAGGTGACAAAATGCACAGTGTGCTGTACCAACCATCATTGTCCCCCATCCGTCGTGGTTGTGCCTAACCTTAACCTCGACCTCTGTGCTCTTACTTGACTCTGCTTGCTGACCTTACCTCTGTCCTCTGCAACGACTCCTGGGGGCTATTGCACAAAAGTAGAATAAAGAAATCCAGGATAACTTGAATATCCCGACTTAATCCCTTATCCTGGTTTCGTGCAATAGCCCTCTGGCCTTAAACTAATACTAACCTCAACCGTCGTTGTGACGCCTAAACTCAACTGGGCCTCCCAGGCTGCAGCCGTATAATGGATTTTTAGTTTGTAGTTTAGCTATAACACGTGCACCAAAGTAGGAAGGGAGGGCATGAGAAGGGAGGGCATGAAACGGGAGGCTGTAGGCTGCAGCCATATACTATTGTCCAAACCTGGCGCCCATTACCTCATCATCCTGCAATACTTCAACCCGGCTTTCCAACCACTCCTCATCAGATTGTTGTCACAGCTACTCAGAATGAGAAACAGAATTGTATTCCATCGCCAAGTAAGTGGTCACAAACAAAAATGTAGAAAATGTACAACAACATAAAATAAACTACTGGCAGAGCTGTACAATATAATATAAAATAAAAATACAATATAAAATAAAAAATACAATAATATAGAATACAAATAATACTGAATATGTTACAGTGACATAGTGTACGAGGTAAAGTGACAGAGTGTCAATGTCAGTTTGGGGCCTTGTTAAAAAGGCTAGCAGCGGAGGGAAATAAACTGTTCTTATGGCGTGAGGTTTTGTTCCTGATGGACCGCAGCCTTCTGCCGGAGGGGAGTGGTTAAAACAGAGTGTGTCCAGGGTGGGAGGAGTCCGCCACAATCTTCTTCGCTCGCCTCAGGGTCCTCGAGGTGTGCAGGTCTTCGAGGGAAGGCAGATTGCAGCCAATCACCTTCTCAGCAGTGAGGATGATGCGCTGCAGCCTGCTCTTGTCCTTGGCAATGGCAGCAGCGTAGCAGGTGGTGATGGAGGAGGTGAGGATGGACTCAATGATGGCTGTGTAGCAGTGCACCATCGTTGTCCTTGGCAGGTTGAATTTTAGCTGCCGCAAGAAGTACATCCTCCGTTGTGCTTTCCTGGTGAGGGAGCTGATGTTCAGTTCCCACTTGAGGTCCTGGGAGAGGATAGTGCCCAGGAAGCGGAAGGACTCCACAGTGTTGACTGGGGAGTCGCACAGGGTGATGGGGGGTGAAGTCCACAATCATCTCCACTGTTTTAAGAGCATTGAGCTGTAGGTTGTTCCACCTGTAGTCCAACTCATCTCCACCAGATATGAGCCCAATGAGGGTGGTGTCATCTGGAAACTTCAGGGGTTTGACAGACGGATGACTGGAGGTGCAGCTGTTGGTGTACAGGGAGGAGAGCAGAGGAGAAAGGACGCAGCCCTGAAGGGATCAGGTGCAGATGGACCAGGAGTCAGAGACTTGTGTTCCCAGCTTAACGCACTGCTTCCTGTCAGACAGGAAGTCTGTGATCCACCTGCAGGTGGAGTCAGGCACGTTCAGCTGGGAGAGCTTTTCCTGAAGCAGGGCAGGATGATGTTGTTCACATGTAGTCACCTATCTTCACTACTGGGGATAGTATGCACTTTTAGACCCTCAAGTATTACTTGGATTATTGAATTCTCTAAACCTGTTCTTCTTTGTGCCCAGGATCATCATCCGTGTACCTAGTACCTGCCTGCCTGTCGACCCGCTGGTTCACAATCTCAAGTCTACACCCCAATAAAATCACTTTGGACTTAAGGCCGATTTATACTTCTGCGTCTCCGTTAACGGACAGACGCACGCACGGAGTTGGACGGAGTCGGACGGACTGGTTGAATTTATACTACTCCGACGGCTCTGCGTGCTGAAAGCAATTCACAGCCAGAACAGTAGATGACGCTGCACTGCGATGCTAGCTAAGTTATCGAAAGGTCAGAGCAGATGAACAAATGAACCATTTCATCAATAAAATAAGCACATTTTCAGCAACTACACTGCCCATTTCTCGTCACATTTTAATTCAGATGCTGATTTACATGTACTGTTTAGCCGAAATAAGAGTGTCCGTCAAAGGATTCTGTTCTCTTGTTGGTCACGGCAACCCCGCCCCCACCCCTGACACAAGCGTTTCTTAATACGGACCAATCATAGCCAAGGGTTATCCGTAAAAAGACGCACGGACAGACGGACAGTCAGGAAAATCAGGAAGCGCACGCAGAGCTCTATACGCACGGATCGTTTCTTGACGGAGAGGGCGTTCCCCGTGTGCGTGTGCGTAAAAATGCAGAAGTATAAATTGGCCTTTACTCTTGCCTCGGTGTATCTGTGCTGCGTTTGGGACCAATCTGTGTTGTGGTGTACCACAACACTCTGACACTGCATCGGAATACCCCATGTCCCATGAGTCCCATGAAAAAATTAACATATCTGAGTTTTTGAACTCCTGGCTTGCCTCTCTCCTTGAGTTTGGGTCCTCCTCTTGCACTTACCCAAGACAGCTTCTCTCTCATCACCTAAAAGAGAAACAAAACTCCTATGGTGGATTCTCATGCATGGCTAAAGTAATCAATCCTGGTCTTGATTCCAACAAATTGATGAATTGTGTTACCCTTGAAATGCAATTAACATCTTCTGTTTATTGTCAAATTTGCAACTTCTCGTTGGTTCGTCTCCTCAGAACCAACTTTGTTTCCTTTGTGTTTAGGCAAAAACTGTTAACTAAAGACTTGGGTTGTTGATTTGAGTAATGTGATTGTGATCCTGTACGACTAAACATAGAAGTCTTGTAGGGGAATTTCCCCAACAAATGAGCTTCTTCTTTATAGTTCAACAAACCCATAGGTGTTGCTCTGTTAATTGTTCACATTTTACTTCATTTTTGAAAATGGTCTGCCTTGTCCACCTGACTCAGACTGTTTCTCTTATGACAACCTACTTGAAGCGGTGACCTTTGCTGTCAAACATTCAATACACTTGCAGTAAAAAAGGACAAAATAATACAGGCAAAAATGAATGCAAATACCTTCAATTCATAGAGCATTTTATTTGAATAAATCAACAAATACCATTACTCAAACATCTAACATGTCTAATTACAGGAACACTGTAAATAAATGTTAGTCTCATTTCTTTAATCCTTCCATCTGCAAGGCACGCATCATAACCAGAAAGATATCTCACACTCATCTTCACAATCACACTTCTCCTTATCAATGAAAGGATCAACAGTGTATTCAACCATGTCTAAAAACTCTCAAAGTTTACTTGATGGACAGCAGCAGTTTCCTGTTTCACTATGTCTAAAAAAAGACATCCCTAAGGTGATATCTCATACCATCAACACTATAAGTAACTAAGCACATTATTCAGTGTGGTAGGGCTTTACAAAACATTTGTCAATCTTTGGAAGAGTTTGTCCTATATTGTGGGGTGGAGTAAGGAGGAAGTGCATGGCTGTCTAATCCTCCCATCATACATTGATTTGGCTTCGGAGAAAGCATTGTTTTTGTGACTTCCTTTTGTATTGCCAAAAACTCTCACAAAGCGTACACTTTAGTCAACAACATCTGGTGGGGAATAGGTTGTCTATCAATATTATGTTCTCTGATGGTGTGTAGCTTGCTCTGAGACACTACCAACACACCCACAGTTGATTAAGTTGATTAGTCTCTGAGGATTGTTGAATTATTCTCTCCCCAAATTGTCTGTTCCCATATTTGTAGTTCATCACATCTTACTCTTCTTTCATCATGTCATCAGAGTTGCACATTCTGTCCCATCATCTTTGGGGGTGGGGTTGGGTTCTTCACCTAAAGCTGTGAGAATAGGATGAGTCCAAGTAGTGATTGAGTTAGTGTGATGACCTGTAACTCCCTCAATCCATGTTCTTATAGTTGTGAAAGAAACCATGACAACTGCATGACATTTGGCTTGATTATATTATCCTGGGTGGACGTGATTTGAATAGGCCACAACCAGCAAACGCTATTTGGGTCACAAACTCATCTTAATGTATTAACATATGACAGCACCTTTGAAAGCTAGCAGCTTAGAACTCTAAAAGTGAATTTTAATGTCTTCCAGATTATTGTTAGGGATGAGAATTGCTGTCAGGATTGGGATGTGTATAATGTTTCAGTCAATTCTAGGGTTGTGTGTTGTGTATTTATTCCTGTTACTGTTTGTGTTAGTGTATGTAATGCCAAGAGATTTGTGTTTTGGGATCCCACCTGGTCCTTGTACTTTCCTCCTCTTCAAGTACACCACCACCATTACCACTGTCAGGATCACAACCAGGACTGCAATGGACCCATAACATACAACTGTTTTAAAGATGTCCACATGTAGTCCACTATCATCTACCAAAGAGAAGATATTGTCACTGAAGTACCGTACATAGAAAAATAACACAAGGTTCACACAGTCATACACCTTCATTAGTGGAAACTTTAGTATTACATGAATATCCACAAGCTGGAGTTTCACCTCTACCATCTAGATTTGCAGAACTGAAACGGAAGCAGAACCTCTGACCAAACTATGGCTGCCAGGTAACAGTAACCCACAAAGAGGACAGAAACCGTTGTAAGCCCGGAAAATACCAGTTAACCACTTCCTTCTTTGAACACATATATGCTGCAAGTAAATTCATGTCAGTAGTATATATATATATATATATATATACATATTTTTATTTATATATCATTTTTTTCACTGACCAAGTTTCACTCGTCTATAGGTTTTACAGTTATATAGTCACTTACCTTCAAAATGGAGATTGATCCTCCTGTCCCCTAATGCCAACCCATTGCTGTCATAATACTGACAAATGTATACACCCAGATCGGTGCTTGACACGTTGGTCAGCATGAAAGTGCCATTGTCAATGAAGAAGTGAGATCTTCCTTTAGCGGTTCCCTGCATGTTTACGAGGTCTCGTTTCATGCTGAACACCTCTGTGAGGTCAGTGGAGAGGTTGCGCTTCAGCGTGAGCTCATGTCCCCTGGAGCTGCTCATCAGTTGGATGTACACAGTCCCACCAGGAGAGACAACACACTTAGAGATCTGAATAGCGTTGCAGCTGGTCACCATGGCTGGAAGGGGTGTGAAAGGGGGATAGATAGAGGGAAAGAGTGAGGAGGGATGGGGGGAGGAGGAGGAGGGGGGTTAGGGAAGGGTAAGGAGAATCACCTGGCATATCTTTGCTTCTACTTTTATCCCTTTGATACACAACATGGGTCTAAAGTGACCCGGGAGAGTTTAGATTTTCTATATCTTTGCAAAAAAATGATTTAATCGTTCAGTATTCCAGGTATTCCTCAATTAACTTGTTTTTGGTCATAACAAGTCTTTATTTTAATTTTGTATTTCTTACTTTTGGAATAAAAATCATTTTTGCAACACTACCCCTCTAATGCACAACATGGGTCTAAAATGACACGCATTCATTTCCTATGATATTTCATGTATGGCTGACTGTGTCTTTGCCATATCTTTTGAAATCAACTTATTTCATTGTCTAATATTCCAAGTATTCATAAATATCTTGTTTTGATTGCCACAAATACTTACTTTTCTTTTTTCTTTTCTTACTTTATGAACAACCATTGTTTTTGTGTTACTACCTTCAGTTTCCAGACATGGGTCAAAAATGACCCATGTGTATTCCTATGGAGTTTTATAGGATTTTTACAACTTGGAACATATTTACTGTGGATAACTATTCACCTGTCACACATTTCACAACTCAACACAACTGCTTTTAGGGCTGGGAGATGTTCACAAGTGACATCATTGATGAGGTCCTGAAATGCAACAACTTTGAGATGAAGAGCTGCAGCAGCAAAAGAGAAAGAGTGGAGAAGCATCATACAGGCATCATGGCCTCTATCAGTTTGACCCTCCTGGTAGGGGAGGACCACAGCCTAGATGTGGCCATTTTCAGCAGCATTCAGGTATTTGTGTGACTTTCCTGGGTAATTGCAGAAGACGGTTCATTCCCAGTAACTTTGTCACCAGAGATAAGCAGTGTTCCCAATACATGCCCAGCAAGCCTGCAAAATGTGGAATTATTCTGGATGTGCGATGTGAGGGTCCCATATGTGGTAGACTGAGTGCTCTACCCTTCCAGTGTCCCTCTGACTGGAAAGTTTATTGAGAAAAACCTGAACATTGCGGGGACCCTACACCAGAACAAGCCAAACATACGAGTCACAAAGACATCCAAATGAAGGATGATTCAATTTGGATTTAATGGCAACATGACTATGGTGAGCTATGTGCTGGAGAAGGGAAATGCTGTTGTCCTTCTGAGCACCATGATGATGGCAAAGCAGTGGATGACAATGTTGTGATCCAGTACTGTAATAAAAGAAAAGCAGGAGTGGACACAATGGATCAGACAGTTTGCACTACTACTACTCATGTAAGTGGAGAACACAGAGGTGTCTGGCACAATGTGCTGGATGTTGCCACCCTCAATGCCTACACCAACTTCTACACCAACACCCTCATTACATGGGTGGTGTGACCCAAGGGGCAGTTGATCAAGGAGCTAGGCAAGGACCTTGTCATGCCACATAAAAGGCGCATGAAGGCCAAGTCACAGCTCCAAAAGTAAAGAGGTGATGGAAAGATGTAGGGTAAAAACAAAATGCAACTACCACGCAGCCACAAGAAGAACTCTTATCATCAAACTTGATGAAGCCGAGGACATCCTCTAATCTTTTTAGCCCCATTGTGGCTTTAAACATTGGATTTTGCAATTGGATCCAAAAACCTTCCCGCAAGGCCACATTTAGGCTCTTGTCTTCCCATGCAAGGAGGGTCAAACTGTTAGAGGCCATGAATTCCTGTTTGTCGATGCTTCTCCACTGATGCAGCCATGTTGAGCTGTAAAATGTGTGGCAGGTGAACAGTTATCCACAGTAAATATGTTCCAAATTGCAAATATCCTAAGTTTCTATCAAATTCCATAGTGAATCCATATGGGTCATTTTAGACCCATGTCTGTAAATTTGATGTAATACCACAAAAACTTTTTATTTGCTCAGAAAGTAAGAAAGACAAACATTTAAGAAACTTGATATCACTGTCAACCGTTTTCTAATGAGTTCAGTTAGCTGTATGGTCATGACATGATTTTTTGTGCTGATGAAGGAAACATTTGGATTAAATGTGATTTACGTATTTCCTAGACTATAAAGAAGAATTTGTAAGGCCTTACCATGACTTTCTTCAATGAACGTCACAAACAGTCCAAGAAACAACAGTCCAGTCATGACCAACTAAAAGAACGGGCTGTTGGAAAAGAAAAACCTTACTTTATAAATCCTGAGTACAGAGAAACTATGGATGGTATAACTGGTGAAGTGTTGAAGGTGTCTAGATCGTCCGAAACTAGGTGGATGCTTTCTCTTCTGCAGTTTAAGTGTGAACTTTCACTTCTCTGTCACTCAAGAAATGTGTTGCCACGCAACAGGATGTTAATCCTTTAGGGCGGGGGTACTCAATAGGCAGACTCCAGTCCAGATTCAATCTGTCAATCCTGTCAACAAATTTGTCAATCTTTGGAAGAGTTTGTCCTATATTGTAGGGTGGAGTAAGGAGGAAGTGCATGGCTGTCTAATCCTCCTATCATATGTGACGATTCGTTCTCCCCCCTCCGGGTGCAGGACAGCAAATGAGACGCTGAGACGGACAGTTTGCAGCAATACTTCGGTTGTTTATATATCTTTTTCTCTTTTCAGCAGAGCCAGAACGCTAGCAGGCACACTGCCGTACTAGGTGGTCAAAACCCGGTCAACAAAAAAAAACACTTTGTAAACAAATGCATATAAATGTTTCGGACTTAGACGGTCCCTCAACCGCCGTTGCGCCCGTCGCTCTCCGGCTCCACTCTCCCCCTCCGTCCTCTAATTGGGTCCTTTTAAAACAAGCACAATCAGGAATATGAGTTACACCTGGTAGTTAATTACCAATTAAGCGTTAGGCCTACCTCCCAGGAGAGGGTGCCCCCGGACCCTGTGTTCCACCTGACCCCTCACACATACATTGATTTGGCTTTGGAGAAAGCATGGTTTTTGTGACTTCTTTTTGTATTGCCAAAAATTTTCACAAAGCATAAACTTTAGTCAACATTCTCTGGTGGGCAATAGGTTGTGTGTCAATATTATGTTCTCTGATGGCACACTCATTGATTCATGTAGAAGCAGAGCTGGTAACTATGTAGCTTGCTCTGAGACACTACCAACACACCCACAGTTGATTAAGTTGATTAGTCTCTGAGGGTTGTTGAATTATTCTCTCCCCAAATTGTCTGTTCCCACATTTGTAGTTCATCACATCTTACTATTCTTTCATCATGTCATCAGAGTTGCACATTCTGTCCCATCATCTTTGGGGGTGGGGTTGGGTTCACCTAAAGCTGTAAGAATAGGATGATTTCAAGTAGTGATTGAGTTAGTGGGACGCACTGGAACTCCCTCAATCCATGTTCTTATATTTGTGAAAGAAACCATGACAACTGAATTTTACATTTGGCTTGATTATATTATCCTGTATATTATATACAGGATATATATTATATGCAGGATCCTATATTATCCTTATATATGTGATTTGAAGAAGCCACAACCAACAAATGCTATTTGGGTCACAAACTGTCATCTTAATGTATTAACTTATGACAGCACCTTTGAAAGCTAGCAGCTTACAACTCTACAGCTGAATTTTGAAGTCTTCTAAATTATTGTTAGGAATGAGAATTGCTGTCAGGACTGGGATGTGTATAATGTTTCAGTCAATGTTAGGGTTGTGTGTACGTTTCTTTGTGTTACTGTTTGTGTTAGTGTATGTAATGCCAAGAGATTTGTGTTTTGGGATCCCACCTGGTCCTCGCACTTTCCTCCTCTTTATGTACACTTCCACCATTACCACTGTCAGGATCACAACCAGGACTGCAAAGGACCCATAACGTATAACTATTTTCAAGATGTCCACATGTAGTCCACTATCATCTACCAAAGAGAAGATTTTGTCACTGAAGTACCATACATAGAAGAATAATACAAGGTCATACACCTTCAATAGTGCAGACTTTAGGTTAACATTCATATCTACAAGCTGGAGTTTCACGTGTACCATCGAGATTTGCAGAACTGAAACGGAGGCAGAACCTCTGACCAAACTATGGCTGCCAGGCAACAGTAACCCACAAAGAGGACAGAAACCGTTGTGATCTTTGCTTCCACCACAGTTAACCACTTCCTTCTTTGAACACATATATGCTGCAAGTAAATTCAAGTCAGTAGTGTATATATATATATTTTTTTCACAGACCAAGCTTCACTCATCTATGGGTTTTACAGTTTTATGGTCACTTACCGTCAAAATGGAGTTCAATCCTCCTGTCCCCTAATGCCAACCCATTGCTGTCATAATACTGACAAATGTATACACCCAGATCGGTGCTTGACACGTTGGTCAGCATGAAAGTGCCATTGTCAATGAAGAAGTGAGATCTTCCTTTAGCGGTTCCCTGCATGTTTACGAGGTCTCGTTTCATGCTGAACACCTCTGTGAGGTCAGTGGAGAGGTTGCGCTTCAGCGTGAGCTCATGTCCCCTGGAGCTGCTCATCAGTTGGATGTACACAGTCCCACCAGGAGAGACAACACACTTAGAGATCTGAATAGCGTTGCAGCTGGTCACCATGGCTGGAAGGGGTGAGAAAGGGGGAGAGAAAGAGTGAGGGATGGATGGGGGAGGAGGGGTGGGTTAGGGAAGGGTTAGGAGAATCGATGTACCTGGGAAATCTTTGCTTCTACTATTAAATTGTAATCTTGTAATCGAGACTTGAATTGAAAAAGTCATCATCTTGTTTGCGCAACTTTCGATCACTGTCAACCGTTTTGTAATGAGTTCAGTTAGCTGTATGGTCATAACAAGATTTCTCGTGTTGATGAAGGGAACATTTGGATTAGACCTAGACTATAAAGAAGAATTTGTAAGGCCTTACCATGACTTTCTTCAATGAACGTCACAAACAGTCCAAGAAACAACAGTCCAGTCATGACCAACTAAAAGAACGGGCTGTTAGAAAAGAAAAACCTTACTTTATAAATCCTGAGTACAGAGAAACTATGGATGGTATAACTGGTGAAGTGTTGAAGGTGTCTAGACCACCTGAAACTGGTTGGATGCTTTCTCCTCTGCAATTAAGTGTGAACTTTCACTCAACAAATTTGTTGCCACGCAACAGGATGTTAACCCTTTAGGGACTAATAAATAGTTGTACTGAATGACTTGAATTAGTGACCTGAACATAAACTGGAATTCCAGTTGCCTCATGACCTTTCATTGCAGCAAACTTGTCATTCAACATGTGTCATTCAATGTCTGCTGAAACCCAGCTCTTTTACGCCATCCTGTGAAAATCATTTTTAAAACCCCCCAAAAATGTGCTCATGTATTAGGTGTAACTCAGCGCAAACAGACAAAACACGGTACTACACATCCTTCTCCTACCACCGACAAGAGAAAGGGTTTTCCCCCTTTTCTTATCTTCAGGAGAATCTTCAAAGCTTCTGGCGCAGCATGGGGTCAGAGGGTAGACCAAAATGGTCTCACCAGGGCCGGCCCAAGCCTTTATGGGGCCTTAAGCAGAATTGATTTGGGGGCCCTTCGGTGACACTGTATATATATAATAAATATCATTTTTATTAAGCTGTCATTTCATGTGCTCTTGGGGGCCCTCTGGTGGCCACAAGGGCCCTAAGTAGCCGCTTAGTACCCTTACGCCTTGGGCCGGCCCTGGGTCTTACAGTACGTTCAGTACAGTTATTTGTGTAATTGCATACATTTGTATGTTTTATTAGAAACCTAAACATGTGTTTTCTGAAGTGCTCTCACTCACCCTTTCTGTCTAAGTATGTTTAGGTGGAAAGGGTTATTTCTCATCATTCAGTATCTCTCAGCTTTATTTGACAAGTCCTATAATGGTTTGATATTAGGTCTTCACACACAAACACACATAAGGTTACACTAGTAATACTGTATACAATATATGTTCTGTATATTGTTATGAGACATTAAGGTTTCCCAATACATTTCTCCATTAATTGTATTTATGTATGTCATTAAATCAACGTGGTAGTACTACACTTTTGCTTTTGGCATCAAAAGCTTTCTACTATCCTGAATGAGGCCACCGGAATCAATCATTTACTAGTTTTCTTCTAAAAAACACAAATTCTGTTTTTCTTCATTTCAAATGAGAGTACATACAGCAGACACTGTATAAATTCATAATTTGCCCAAAATGTAATTGGACCTCTTCAACTACAAATTTAGGCAAGAAGGAGAGGGGAACAGTAGGAGAGAGAGACAAATATGACAGTACACATTACTCTGAATATACAGTAAAAAATTTATAAGGATAACATACCTTAGGAATGGATGGAAGGGTTATCCAAATAGCTTTATTAAATCAAAAGAGTAAATGTTTCAGTAAAACACCTTCAAGGGAACTAGGGAGTCACCTCTTGTCTTCATATTAAAAATAGCTATCAAATGTTCATCATGAAACACACACAGACCAACTGTAAACGGTAAATCAAAGCATCACCTGTAAGATTTCTAATTCTATGAAAAAGTTACAATTTATTCTGTAAACAAAAGTCATGTTTTAACATTCAAAATCCTCATCATATTCTGTTGGACATGATCCTGGTATTTAGTTTTCTGAAGAATGACCTGGTTTTGGACAGATTGTATTTCTTCTTGCTGTCCTTACTTTTCTTGTGGTAGACTCTGTCCCAGTTGTCTTCATCAACGTCCCCCACCCAGGGTCCCCACGCCCCCCCGTTCAGGTCCGGGTTGGCCCTCGGGTCCTCGGCGGGATACCGCACCGGCACCGTGGTGCGGTTATAGAACGCTAACCTGGCTAGCAGCTCTTTGACCACATCTGGTCGCTTCTCAGCCTGGTCGTAGCGTTCGTAGGGATCGCCTGAGATGTTGAACAGCCAGACGGACTTCTGCGGCTGGATGTGACGCTCCAGGTTCCACCAGCCACCAGGGAATCCCGGGAGCGTCTGCGGGGGCGTCCAGTCTCCGTAGCCAGGGTCTCCTGTCAGGAGCTTCCAGTCTCCTGCCCGGATGGAGGCCTGCACCGCCGTGTTCCAGATCCCAAAGCCTCCCTGCCAGGAGCCGCTGCGTGCCAGGTTGTACAGGGGGTCAATGTTGTGGAGGATCTCCTGCCGGGGCGACTCCTTCCCCTCGCTAATCGCCCCCCACATGTCGTAACCGTCCAGCCCATCCGACAGGGACACGTTGCCTCCAGCCAGACCCACCAGGGTGGGGTACCAGTCAGTGATGTGAACCAGCGCCTTGCTCACCTTCCTCTTTCTCCTCAACAAGGGGCTGTGGACGAACCCCAGTCCCCTCACTCCGCCCTCCCAGTAGGTGCCTTTTCGGCCCCTCAGCGGCCAGTTGCTACCTCCTGACAACGGCTGGCCGCCGTTGTCAGTGGAAAAAATGATAACGCTGTTCTGGTAGTAGCCGTACTTGCGCAGGGCGTAGGTCACGTTACGCACCGCCTCATCCACGGCCGACACCATGGCTGCGTACTTCCTGCGCGACACGTTGCCTAGCGACCGGTAGGGATAGATGTACTCCCGTGGAGACTGCAGGGGGGTGTGGACCGCCTGGAAGGACAGGAAGATGAAGAGCGGCTGGGCCTGGGGGTCGTGGGACGCCAGGATCTTCCTCACCCTCTGGGTGTACAGGTGGGTGGAGTACTTTCCCCCTTGTCCCCACGCCACCGTCTCGCCCTCGTGGAGGTCGAAGCCGCACACTCCTGGGCCGTCGCAGGAGGCGTAGGTGTAGTAGTCGACGCTGCCCGTCAGCGAGCCAAAGTACGTGTCGAAGCCGCGACGAGTGGGCAGGCACTCTTTCTTGTAGAAGCCCAGGTGCCACTTGCCCACCATGTGTGTGGCGTAACCAGCCTCCTGGAGCCTGTGGGGCAGGGTGACCTGGTCCAGAGGCAGGCAGTTGGGCTGCCGGGGCCGGATGATAGAGTGCTGGAGGCCAGTGTGGATCTGGTACCTAGGGACAGTAAGCCAACAAGCTGTGGTGGATGTAGTAACTGAAGAATGTCATTGTTGGCAAAAAAGCAATACTAACTATATTTTTGGTAAATGAGTAAAAGTCTGTCCCAAAGAAAGCAGTAGACTCTTTTTTTCTAAGGAGAAAATTCCATTTGATTAACAAAAGATTAAACATAAAAAATGGAGCCTATATTTAGCCTACATTATTGGAGTCAAACTTAATGTAGACTTGTCAAACAAATATGCAACTTGTGAACAACCTAAGTCCTTGTAATTGACCAGTAATGTGGGTGGGTAACAAGCGGAATCCCAGTCTGACAAACAGTAGCGGTTTTTGGAACAGGCGAACCAGGCAGCCGCCCGGGGCGGCATGAACGGGGGGCGGCAATTTCCCAAGTGCATCAAGTGCATCAAATTACGTAAATGAATCCTCCAGCTATCCTTGAGATTTAAACACACTACCAGCAGAGGACGCCAACAACGACACGTCAATTGCCCGCGTTTTGGTTTGCGCCCCGGTAAGGGGGGGGGGGCAGGTTTGCGTCCCCGGGGGAAGGGTGCAAACTGTGCCTCTTGCACCGGGGCGCCAAATGTGCCAGGACCGCCACTCTTGACAAATGTAAAATTATATATTCATAATTAATCATATGAATCAAGTATCCTGTGGTAAGATGCACATATACCTGCCAGTGATTAGCTGACTGCGGGAAGGAGTACAGATGGGTTGGATGTAATAATTCTCCAGCTTCACTCCATCTGCGGCAAGCTTGTCCAGTGTTGGCGTCCTTATGTCAGAGCCGTGGTAACCGATGTCGTTGAAACCCTGGTCATCCGTCATTATAAAGATGATATGTGGTGGCTGTGGTACCGGTAACTGGTCTCCAAAGTTCGGTACGGGCTCGTTCTCGACTTGATTTGGGCTCACCCAGTCCCACGACAGGTAACCGAGGCTGAGCAAACTGACCACGGAGAATCCTGTTAAAGCTGACGCTGCCATTGTTGCGCGCGGTTGAATGTTCACCTATAACATACCCATGGGAAAATATATTAGCCTACTATTGTACTACGCGGTGTCTTCGTAAATGATGAAAGCATGACGCAAATGTATTTCCACTGTCAACTAGGTACGTTATGTTGTGTGACATCAGAGGTCCATCGACTGCACTGGTGTGTCCAGCTCTTCTCGCGCATGTAATGATGCTTGGTTATCACGCGCGCAACTACCTCCTTAATTTGCTTACGTGGGTAGAATGTTTCAACTCTTTAGAAAGCGTTTCTCTTTCCCCAGTGGTCGTATTAACCCCGCCCGATTGACTTGCACTGGCTCATTGAAACAGGAACCCCATAACTCCCCTCATATGCTGTATATAGCCTACCACAGTCTCTCTTTGTCATATAAACAGACACACACGCCTACTAATTCTGGCATACATTTGCTCAGTGGAATTGAAGTCATGGGCTCCATTAATCGCAGATCCCTACAAGGGGCCACATGGGTTTGCAGTTAATATTGTGTTCTACTATATGTCTTCTATATGTTCAACTACTTGCATTGCTGTTTCTGTTCAGACACATGTTCTAAACTGTATTATAGAATGTGCCTCTATAGAAAATGCATTAAGACTGGTATTCTCTAAGGATGATACTGACTTTGTTACCAGGACTGCAAGTCAGAGGGCCTAACATATAAAAACATTTCTTGTGTGTGTGTGTGTGGGGGGGGGGGGGGGGTTTCAAGGGGCAGTTAGGGGGCCTCTTGTAGGCACAATCAGAGACAGTGTTCTGAGCTCTGGGTTCACAGACACTCTTTCTTTCTTCCTGCTTTTTAGGGAGAGTTGCCTTCAGGTCTGAGGGGGACCAGAGTCTAAGACACCGGCCTCACACACATGCACTCATGATAACATCTACTAGCTGGCCACCGTCAAAGAGCCACTCGACCAGGCAGGAAATCACCTTGACTGAGTCTCTAGTGATCCTGTATGTGTAAAAGGATTTTAGCCTACGGCTTTTTGGCAACATTTCAGATTTCCTCTTGATTGACTGAAATGGGAACAGCAGCCTAGTACTGAAACAACAACATTAAACGGTATTGAAAAGGGAAATAAAAAAGAACACTTTACCGTGAAGGTTTTAAACAGTTTTAGGCAAAACTGTAGTCACTGGGAAAAAGGCAACAGCAAATGTATAATTTGGGTGGTGAAGTGAACCTTTTTTGGCTATAAAAGAGCAGAACTGGCAGATGGTGATTGTAGTTCTTGGGAAAAAGTTAGGGCAGACATGTGGGAATGTAAGGACCTCCTCGAAGGGCACACGGCTTGTTAGGTTTACTCTGTAGCCAAGGTGTGCTGTGCTAGTCATTCATGAGCGTCGCAGTGGAAGGCAGGTCACGGCGGGAGAAAGAGGGAGGAAAGGGGGTGAGCTGCACCTGGGGTTTACGCTTCCCATGTTTGTTGACTTAGGGTTACTGAGCTTTTTTCAAGTGAGGGGATCAGGGCCCTGGATAGAGATGTGTCATCGCAAAAGCCACACCAACACCACCAGGCATAGCACAGATCCTGTACTAAATAAATTTGCAAATAAGAACTCAGCATATAAACCATCAGAGAGACATTGGAGTCATTTTCATGCCATCAATGTGTGAGACTGTTTCTCCAGGGAATCTTATTGGTGGATGTCTGTATTGGTAGTGACTGCAGTCCTATCTCTGATATGCCAGGGGAATAAAATAAATAACTGAACAAATAAAGTATAATATGATCAATATTCTGTTTCAGTGGCACTCATTTATTGTCAGTTAGTCAGTTCTTTTGAGATGTCTTCTATATTTGGGACACCAACTGTCTGCTTAATGATTGTAAGTTTGGAACATAACTAACTTTACAATACTCCCATAAGGCAACCTTACAAGCCCCAAACAGCAACACAAATACAGTATACTTTTTAAATACATTTGTACGTTTACATTTGATGTTGACACAATGTCAAAATGAGGGTCGCTTTATAAGAACTGTAAATGCCAGTGCCAGGATTTATAATTCACTAAGTGTGGGGTGAAAAGATCAAGGTTTCGGACTCATTTACAGGTGAGGCACTGGAAACAACGATACTCCATGTCAGGTAGTGTACTACTAAATCACATTCTCAGACCCTTTTAATGTGTTGAAGGATACACAACCCAGTGACCTAGTCATTGGCACACAGGGTTAAGAGGATGCACAGAAGTCAGAGCCCAGTTTGCTATGCAGCAAACACATAATACATTCGGCAACTCGGCTTTGGTTTCATTTGGCTATGCCTGAATTAGATAGTCCTGTTTAATATATTTCCGTAGGATATTGTGACACCTGGTAATCAATAAAAACATCGAAACATTTTTTAATTGTTACCGATGTTCTTTTTCAACATTGAGCACATTATTGTTTGTTTGTCAAACAATGTCATCTGTGTCTTAGTCAAAAATAACAAGTGTAGTTACAACTCTTTACAATATCCTTTACAACTTAATAATTAGGCCTACTTTTTAATCAAATACTTCATATTTCCCCATGACAACTTATTCACTGAAAGACAATGTAAAAACAGGGTACCCTGCGTTCGGCAACCTGACAGAAAGGCCAAACCAAAATAATTAAAACAAAATGTTTCCAAAGAACATACGGCAGTGGGCTCAGGACAATATAGAAAACAAAATAAAATATATAAATATCCATTCACAATAATCTCTGGCTGATTCTTAAATGTACAGTTTGACTAACAAAACTTTTCCAGACATTTCCAGAATACAGACTCTAAACAACGGTTTCACCAGGGAGCGCACAACTGCATACACTTGTCTTGCTAACACATGGAAACACTGGCGTTAGTCGCTATATCCATCGAGATCATAGACGTTTTCTATTTAGGCCTACTTTTGAACTGACGGAAATGTATATTCCGGTCAGATAAAAACGTTAGGGCATATTATTCTATCTGAGTTAGTCTGACTGACAACAAATATTTTGTCAGTTAAATGTACTTTAAAAGTATATGCCGATCTAACACAAACTATTAGCATCCTACGCAAAAAAAAATATTTCTGTACGTTTCTGGACTTCTCTGAACTTCCTCCGAGTGCCACAGCAATAATGAGATGAAACAGCAGTTCAGTTGTGAGACGTGCTGCTGCTTCTGTGCTGGTCAGCACCAGATGTAGAGTTTGGCGCAGGAAGAGGTTCTGTTATTGAATATGGTTGGTGTGCGTCTCACCTTGAACACTACCTCCTTTCTAATCGACGCACGCCTTCCAGTAAACCTGCATGTTCTCACTCCCTTTTTTTTTCTTTTACCATCCTCCCTCCACCGCCCCTCTCTCTAATTTACTCTGTCTAGTTCCTCTCCTCCTACCTTTCTTGCACTTTCTTTTTTTCTTCTTTTTTTTCTTCCTGAGAAATTGCAGGAAAGCAGTTTGATCTGTTTTTTTCAGGGGAGGAAAATTGGGTTTTGATGTAGAATGGAAGTGAGAATGGAAGCCTTTCTATTCGCTCATCACCACTTGTAGACCACCTATACCCTTACATGATGGGCTACACTACAGGCACCTGAATTCAAATGGCTGCCACAATCCACAAAAGAATGTTCACAAGACAACGTCATAGGGTCAAGGCAAGTCTGCAGGGAGTGAACCTATCCTATATCTCTCAAATGTTATTTTTTATCCAGGACACGATCATCTTTTATAAAAACTGATTTAATTACTTTTAGAATTGGAAATTTGGAACTGGCCAAGCCAGTCACTTTATCTGAATCCTATTGAGTATGCCTTAGGGGTACTTGCTTTCGAAACATGCAGGAGCTGAAGAAACAGCAGCAAAACACCACCTGGTGATGTCGTTGCAGACTTCAAGTAAGTAGAGTAGAAAGTAGTGAGTAGAAATAAAAGGTGCCATAATTCAATTTTGAAACCAAAATATACACTAAAACAGTGGACTACAGAGAAAAATAAAATAAAAACATTATGGAGTGTAATAACGTGATGTTATATACTGTATGTAATGCATATTACTGTAATCTGTATTGAGAGATATTGTGACTCAAATCATCTAGAGACTGTCCCCTAGTGGGGGACATGTTGGATGTTCAGAAGGTCAATTTTCATCTGGCAGTTAATAATTTCCCGATCATGGCCAATACATGGCATATCCAAATACTGCTGAAATTTCCAAGGGTAATTTTTGCTACTTTCTACATAATGACAGATTCTGACATATTAGTGACAAGAAACCAATTGTGGTTTAAGCTGCAGTTAATTATAGAATAGAGATCACTGGTGCACACATGTCAGAGGCTGTCTTTGAGGAGTGTAGAAGGTGTGTTTATTTTCTGTGAAATATTCAGACCAGCCATTAACAAGGCTGGTCTGAATAAACAGCTGACCCTGCTGCCTGTTTCTTAGGAACCCAGCCCCTGGAAAGGAAAGTTTCCCTGGGTAAAAAAATGAAGGTGCAGTACAGTAGATGATGACCAGTAAAAATGAACAGAGGAAGTATTCTATTTCTAATTTTGCAACATTTTATTTTACCATTAAACTTTGGTGGCCCCTTCCATCAAAACCCTGAGAGTTGGAGTTGAGTCTGCTGTTACGTAAAATTTGCGCCAGAGTGTGTGTGTGTGGGTGTGAGTGTGTGTGTGTGCAAAATCTTGTCCCGGAAGGTGTAAAATCAAGCTTGGTAAGACCAACTCACTAAAACCCACTAAGTTCTGGTGTTGAGTCAGTGCTTTCCTTTCCTGGTTTGACTCTTGTGAAAGGGGTTCTTTCAGCCACATGCTTCTGGTGACCTTCTCCTTACCTGACAATCTCCCCCAGGTTGACCCCAGGAAACCACCCCACCACCTCCTCTGGCTCTCACATTCACTTCCAGGTGGTCTGTTCCGACTAACCCTCTTTAAAGACTTCACCACATAAGCACCCAAATCTTTTATACCAACCCCGAGGCATCATAGTTCCAGAACTTTTACTCTCCTTCCAACCTTAACCAAACATATCTGCCTGTTAAACCGCAACGGCAAAATAGTTATTTTTGTCTGTTTGATTTGTAACTGGATCAAGACTTTTTCGTCCTTGTGTCTTCAGGATGTTGATCCTGCTACGATGCTGAGAACTGCTGATGAGGCTGTTCCAAAAACGCATTAGAAAGCATTAAAAAATTTCAATTCATCACATAGCAGATGAAAGAAGTAGCGGATGAAACTCAAATACATCTCAAGTGAGAGACAGGTGAGGTTTCAGCAGAGATAGAAGCTTAGAATTCATTCCATTGCCCCCCCCCCCTCCTCCTCCTCGCCGCTCACACACACATTTGAAATCAACCCTCAACTTCTTTTACTGCGGCTGATTGTGTGAAATGACTGACATAAAGAATGAACTGTTAACCAGAGAAAAAACACAAGAATCTCTGTTGTGTCAGAACAATAAGGTTAAATCAATGCATGAGAAAACTGAGGATGGTTTTTGGACACATGTGAGGTAAAGTTTTAAACAGAAAATATTGTGTTTAAATTTTTTTTGTGGTGTTCAGATATCTTGTTCCATAAGTACATAACTAAATAGGGAGGGTCTTTTTACACTCTCCCGGATTATATAGACATCGTCTGTTCACATAGGTTTGTTTTCATGCTCTTAACCAGGAAGCGTGATTGGGGCTTTTATTTTTGTTGCTTCCCTCAACGCAAAGCATTTCATACAGGGAAGGCCTTACAAAGAGAAAGGAGCTTTGTATGGGTGGACTTTGTATGGGTGGGCTCAGCTCTCATTTCCAGCCTGCTTTTTCAAAAACGAACTGAAAATAAATCAATAAATGGTTTTGACTCGTTTCAAAATATGAATGAATATTCATAATGTTATAATATGAATATATATATATATATATATATATATATATATATATATACATATACTTTTTGTTTACATTTATAACTGACACATTTACGGAGGTTAAGAGAATACAAGGCAGAATCAAGGACAAGTGAGTTTGCAGGGTGTTTCTCACACTACAGATCCCACAATGCCTCCGTATCTTGAACGGAACGATGAGTATAGGTCAAAGTTGAAAGTGTAACATGCGCGATGTAGGAATTGGAAGGAACTTATGCTACAGTGGGCAGTTTAGATTGTTTGTACGATACGTTTAATTGTTTTGTGTTGCATTAGTGGAAGACCATGTCTTCAAAAGAAAAGCATGCGTCCAAACACGATTTGATCCACTTGATCTATCGGCATTTGAAGGAGAACGGTTTCCAGAAGGCGGCAGAGAAGCTCCGAAAGCATGTTCCACAGGTCAAGAGAGCCAACTTCTTATAGCGCCCCTCTTGCAGACTAACTGGTTGTTTCGGGTCTGTGAATGCAATGCAGTTGACAATTCTTTATCTAATACCTCCTTTGGAAGACTTAGCGTAAGACGTCTGTTTAGAATGAATGGGATTCGATGCACGCAATGCTGCGCACAAATGAGTTTCATTTTTACATTATTGAAAGTTACTGATATCAGTGACTGGACTGCACGTTGTTGTTACATAGTAATGCAGTATGCTGCCTACCTACGGTATTTTCTACTTGCATTTATGTGGACAATTTGGCATGCGATGCAGAAGCGTATGATGCAAATTTAACATTGTAATTCTGATCCTCTGTCTGAATGTTCAATAGGGAGAGACAGCAGCATTGTCCAGCTCACTTTTGGACATGTACAACAAATGGTCTGGGGAGTGAGTATAAGATTTGTTTCGTTGTTCTAGTTTTTTACATTGTTGTGTGACTCGCAACACTGACAGTGTTGTATTTTTGCTGTTGTCCTTCTCAGTGTATCTGAGGATGCAAAGACCTGCAGAGTAGCAGATTCTTCAGAGCTGCCAAAAGAGCGTCAAGCTGACCCGGATAGCAGCACAGAGACCTCTGACTCGGAGGATGAGACGACACCTGTCAAAGGTAGCAAAGTTTCATCTTCTGCCACATTGCCAGTGGATCTCAGCCCTGGTCCTCAGGTACCTCCGGTTCTGCATGTTTGGAATGTTTCCCTGCTCCAACACACCTCATTCAAATGAATGGGTAGTTATCTAGCTCAGCAGAAGACTGGTAACAACTTCTTCATTGGAATCAGATGTGTTGGATCAGGGAAGCATTTAAAACATGCAGGACTGGACCGGAGGACCAGGATTGAGAACCATTGTACTAGTCTTTGTGCTTCCTAATGGAAATTAGTGACAAATGGATAGAAAAACAATACAGAATAATGTATTGTGTACACTGAATGCATCGACAGACAATTGTTTTTAACATTGTTTTGACCACTCTGATGACATCATTATGATAATTTCATATCTCTATGATCTTTCCTCACTGACCTGCGTAGAATTGGTAATCCTGTATCCCGCTTGGAGATGGTTGATGTCTTATAACTTTATTCAGCCCCAGACAAGACTAAGCCTCCGATCGCCAGCCCTGCCAAGTTCCCTGCAGCCAACCATGTGCCAGCTTCCAAGGTCAAGGCAGGGTCAAAGATCACTCCACCAACCCCGGGCAAGAAACAGCCGGAAGGTTCTGACAGTGAGTCCACCACCAGCAGCTCAGAGGAAGAAGAAGCAAGTCAGAGTCTACTGCCACAGGTGAAGCACGAGGAAGGGTGGAGATGCATACGCTGATGCTGTTACACACACGATAGTGCCGTTTCTTGCAATAATATTAACATGAGTTTATTATTAGACGGATGGTTAGACTGAAAATACTTAAATAATCGGTTTCTTCTGCAGACTCCTGTCACTCCTAACAACAAGTCAGCTCCTAAGCTGTCCTCAGCTAGGCCCCTGGTAGCCCCCTCCTCCACCCCCTCTTCCACCACAGCCAAGCCCTCCGCTGCGGACGACACATCCTCAGACAGTGAGGATGAGGGTCCGGCTACGGTGAGTTATCTTGTTAGTTACACTTGTTTGTGAACTAATACTGGGTGTTCCAAACACAAGTTTATTGATTTCTAGTTTATTAGTTGGTTGTTGTAGATGGCTGAAGACTGTCGAGAAATGTCAAAACTAGGGGGATATCAAAACAGAACAATTGTATTTTTATTAATCTCATAAGATCCTTAACAGAAAGAACTGTTTTTGTTTTTGTTCGTTAAATGTTTTTAAAAGCCCTCAACAGCAAAACCAGCCAATGAGTCAATTCTTGCAGCCGCAGCTACTACCAAGGCCAAGGAGTCAGCCACTTCCGCTCCCAGTATCCCACTATCAGCCGGTAAAGAGCCCCAGACTGCCGTAGACAGTGACACCGCTATGTGTTCATCTGATAGTGCAGAGGAGAGTCCAAAATCACCCTCTACACCGACAACCACTAAAGCTGTGGCCATACTTACCCCAGCTAAACCAACCCCAAGAAAAGGAACCGCCATAGCAACCACACCAGCTAAACCAACCCCAAATTCTAAGACTAGCAAAGTCTCCAGTGAATCAAGTAGCGAATCCGCATCATCAGATAGTGAGGATGAGAGTGTGGAATTACCCCCCCCACCCAAAACAGCATCGGTGACAGCGACCACTAAAGCTGTGGCCATAACTACCCCAGCTAAACCAACCCCAAGAAAAGGAACCGCCATAGCAACCACACCAGCTAAACCAACTCCAAGTAAAGTTGTATTAACAACTAAGACTAGCAAAGTCTCCGGTGAATCAAGTAGCGAATCCGCATCATCAGATAGTGAGGATGAGAGTGTGGAATTACCCCCCCCACCCAAAACAGCATCGGTGACAGCGACCACTAAAGCTGTGGCCATAACTACCCCAGCTAAACCAACCCCAAGAAAAGGAACCGCCATAGCAACCACACCAGCTAAACCAACTCCAAGTAAAGTTGTATTAACAACTAAGACTAGCAAAGTCTCCGGTGAATCAAGTAGCGAATCCGCATCATCAGATAGTGAGGATGAGAGTGTGGAATTACCCCCCCCACCCAAAACAGCATCGGTGACAGCGACCACTAAAGCTGTGGCCATACCTACCCCAGCTAAACCAACCCCAAGCAAAGGAACCGCCATAGCAACCACACCAACTAAACCAACCCCAAGTAAAGTTGTATCAACAACTTCTAAGACTAGCAAAGACTCCAGTGAATCAAGTAGCGAATCCGCATCATCAGATAGTGAGGATGAGAGTGTGGAATTACCCCCTCCACCCAAAACAGCATCGGTGACAGCGACCACTAAAGCTGTGGCCATAACTACCCCAGCTAAACCAACCCCAAGAAAAGGAACCGCCATAGCAACCACACCAGCTAAACCAACCCCTAGTAAAGTTGTATCAACAACTAAGACTAGCAAAGACTCCAGTGAATCAAGTAGCGAATCCGCATCATCAGATAGTGAGGATGAGAGTGTGGAATTACCCCCTCCACCCAAAACAGCATCGGTGACAGCGACCACTAAAGCTGTGGCCATACCTACCCCAGCTAAACCAACCCCAAGCAAGGGAACCGCCATAGCAACCACACCAGCTAAACCAACCCCAAGTAAAGTTGTATCCACAACTTCCACCACTAGTGAAGATTCCAGTAGTGATTCATCATCATCCGACAGTGAGGAGGAAAGTCCTGCTGTGGTAAGTTTATTAGAGCTTGGCCTAATATATATGCCAGCTAAACAATCTTTCTCTCCCACACTGACAACTAATTGAACGTGACACTTTACATACATATTCTAAACATATGTTTATTCTCATATTCTTTACATAAAAATGACTAAATGTAAATATTCATCCTCATACCAATGCAGGCAGCTACACCAGTGGCACCAACCAGTCTGCCAGCATCAGAGGTCAGAGCAAAACTTAAGTCAACCAAGGCAAAGCTGACTAGCACGGCTCCGCCCAAGTCTACTACTCCAGCAGGGGATGAGTCCAGCAGTGGTAGCCACCCGAAAGAAGCTCCTGAGAAGCAGGCAGAGGTTCAACTCGGAGTTTCAACCAAGAAGGCCAAGCATGGAGCTGAGAAAACCGCTCCCAAAGTAAGCTTCAAATCAGGAGGATCCAGGTGTTTGACAGTGGGTGGCGTTTGCTAGTTAGTTACAGAGGTTGATTTACTTTTATTCCCTATATTGTCATTGTATCATTACAATCGGTGTTAAACTTCAATTTTTTCCATCTTTTCTCCAAAGCCCTCAGCTCCACCCACCAAAAGGAAAAAACCTGCAGACAAACCATTGGACACACCAGCCAAGACCAAGAAGACGACACCTCAGGCCCAGATCCCTGCTCCTTCCTCCTCTCCTCCTCCTCCTCCAGCCAGTGATGACTCAGACAGCAGTCTGGACGTGGAGATGTGGAAGAAACGGATCCTTGAACTGTCAGGTACAGGGTTTGTGTGTACAGTTTGTGTATGATAAAGATCAAAGTGCCCTGAGTTGAGAGTCAATTGACATCCAAACAAATGAATACATAATGGGGTACTCCAGGGGCTTGAGATTTATAATAAGTATTTTTTTTAATCTCAAATCTGTCCCCCCTACCCTCACACTTTTTAATAAGAAAATTGTATTGAACAGCTGCGTCCTCGAGTCATTTATATAAGCTTTCTTACACACATTTGAAAACAAACCTATGGTGTACTCATTGAGAAGGTTAATTGGGGAGACTTTGGAAAGAGTTTGTCAATACAGTTTTAACTGGTGCTGATTTTGTTCACAGACACTGACCTCGCCAAGATGGACGCCATGAGTAGTCTGAACCCTCCACCTGCTCCCGTCAAAACCCCGAAGAAAGCAAGAGCACCAAGGAAACCCAGGACGGAAGCCACACAGAAGAAGGAGACCATTCCTAAAAAGGGCAAAGCTACACCTATTAAGAATGTAGAGGTTGAGGGGAATGTCAAAACCAAAAAGACCAGTAAAGTTAAGTCCGTACAGACAAATAAGGCCCCATCTGACAGCCCTGTGACTACAACTCCACCCGAAACACCCAGCAATAAGCCTGCAGAGTCCACCCTTGTACCCACCCCAAAACCTGATGCGGTCAAGAAAAGGAAAAGGAAAGCCAGTGAAGCTAAAGCAGATGAGAATCCTACAGAGCCCAAGAGGAAAAAGAAGAGACACAGAGAAGAAAACACGGAGAAGTTGGTTGAGGTGAGTGAAGAAACGGGGAAGAAAAAAGAGAAGATAAAAGATAAGGACAGAAAGAAGGAAACACAGAAAGGAAAACAAGCCCCAAACGTAAATGAGAAAATCAGTGAGCCTGAAGAACAGAAGGAACCAGAGAAAAAGAAAAAGGTGCCCAAGACAAAGAAAGAATCCATAAACAAAGTCATCGAGGACACCAAGAAGCCCAAAAAGGAAAAATCTGAAAAGACTACGACAGAAAACAACACGCATATAACTGAGGAGGAGGAGAAGAAGAAGAAGAAAAAGAAGAAAAAAGAGAAGACGAAGGAGAAGGATGGGCCTCAAGAGATTGAAGCTGACCAAGAATCCCTACCTCTGTCTACCCTTGTGACGCCTCCAACAGAGAAGAAGAAAAGTAAGTGTCTCCTCCTCTCATTCAATATGTTTTTATATGATTGTGTTTATTTTATGTGATGTTGTTCACTGTGTTTCAATAAGCAGGTGTTGCATTCCAAACTTAAACTCCGAAGCTTGCGCTGAACTCACTGATCACTTTACTGGGAACAGTGTGCCAGAAACACAGGATTGATGACATCTGTAGCATTGTTTAATTGCACTGCGTCCTCTTCTCATTTGGCTGCACTAAATGGTTATTTTGGTATTAATGTTTTCAGAGAAAAGCAAGGTGAACCTGCCAGAGATTCCAATGATATCTGTCAACCCGGGCCCAGACTCAGCCCCCGCAGAAAACCCTCCAGCGACAGCAGAGACCACACCCAAAAAAAAGGTGATGACATTATCATCGCCATCATTATCATTGCCATTAAAAAAACGTTAGTTCAACCACTTCTTTCCTTTTTCGGTGGTGTCTAGAAAAAGTGTATCTGTTTTGAAGAAAAAACATTTTTTGAATGTAGTTTTCCCTTCCTTTCAGAAAAGAAAATCATCCAAGAGCACATGAGGACGATGAAGAAAGAATATTTATGACAAATAGAAAGATACAAAGGGAACATGGTCCCGTTAGTTAGCTGGGCTGATGTAAAAAGTCTTCCTCACTGGTATACGGCACAGGTTTAAAAGTGATCAACTTTACTGTATTTTAAAGACATGTCTCTGGAAAAAAAATTACATTGAATACTGAAACTGTTCTATGAACATACTTTTACCAGTCCATTTTTTATTAGATTTTTTATAGTAGACTTGTATAGTCTTGAACGGTATTTCAGTGGAAGATTGTCGACAGTTTCATGTGCTGCTACAGACAGTTTTATATTTCTCATGTTAATCCTTTGTCAATGCTCTTATAATGGCATGAATGTGTGTGAAAATGATACAAAATGTAAAGAAAATGAAATGCAATTTATGAAGAGTGAAGACCCTCCAAACGTTATTGTAAGTGGTGGTTTGATGCATGAGATTCACAGATAGTTAGATGCTCACTTGAACTGGATTGTTCTATAGTGATCTACAATTCTTTGTATGAATGTATTGCATATCATATCTGCAATGAGCATAAGTAATTATCAATTTGTTTTTAACAAAATAATGGCAATCATTATGGATTTGTCCCCCCTTTTTATGTTTAAAAAAATAACTGATATGCATGGTATATATTTTTTTTTACAGAATTAAAAAGGCATTTGTACAAACTCGTATTTGAATGTTTGTGGTTGGTATTCTGAAGTTGTTTCTAAGACGTTTGTCTGACGACAGTTGGCGCTACAGACATATAGTCTCAACACAATTCCTTTGCCTTCCAGAGAAGAAGAGCATCATGTCAACAGCAGCAAGCATGCTAAATTCGGTTACTAGTTAGCAGTTTTTTCTCACTTTAAATAAATAACGTTTCCGACAGATAACAATGTGGAGGTTAAATACGGTGAGACACAAGGCGGGTCGCAGGGGCTGCAGCTTGGAAGAGTTGAAATTCAAGAGGCGAGATCATGAGAAAGGTGAGCTAACAAGCCAATAACTGGGCTCTCCATCGCCTTGGCGGTGATGGTGGTACGTAGACTAAAAGTTGAATATTGTAAGAACTGGTTGTAGCCTTTTAATTTTAATATGCATTGAGTGTACGGAAATTGACATATACACAGAACTTCGTAGCGAAGTTTGACTTAACTCGAGCCTATCGTAGTCCAGAAATCTAATTGACAAAGGTCAGTAGAGTTCGTTATTTACTGTGAACTTCAATCTGTCTGGAGAACTGCGACAGGCCCGGAAAGACAGACAGCTGGTCAGTAAGAGACTCCTGCTGAATGAAGATGATGAAGTGGACAGCGGCATGGACATACAGTCCAGTGATCAGGTGTGACCCTGGTTATCTTTCTTCACAGATGCTATTTATATAAGGAACATTATATGAATAGACAAATGGACAAATAACTCCAGTTTAAGTATGAATCAGTTGCTGATCTATGTACATCTATCAAAGGATACATTTTATTTCTGTGTGTCAGGTGGTGGAGTTGTTCCTGAAGGTTCTGAATGGTGGGGAGGAGAGAGGGGATCACCTAAGCGCTCTGAGGAAAGCCCTGCGGAATCCCTCGACGCACCTCCTCCTCATCAAGTATGACGGCTTTGTATTCTGAAAATGGCCGCCAGGTCTTGTCAGGATGTCTGCTGTGGATAACAATGTCCTCTCTGCCTGTGTGTGCGCCTTCAGGCAGGAGAACAGCATGCATGTGTTGGTGGGGCTCCTCAGTGGCTCCAACGCCCAGTGTCGTCTGGAGGCTGTGAGGTGTCTCCATGAGCTGTCCCACTCTCCCCACCCTAGTGTGGGACCTGCATGTCTGCCTGCTACACCTTACCTCCTCACCTACCTGTCTGGACAGAGCGCCAAGTTCACTGTAGGCGCCAAAATACACACGGCAAGTCATGTCAACAAGCAGTCGGATATGGTATTGATATTGATCTCACTCCTGTGTGTATGTCTCTGCGTGTGTTTGTGTGTTTGCTTGCACACCCCTCCACAGGAGCTTTGCCTGTACACTTTAGGTAACCTTTGTCCAGACAGTGACGCTATTGTAGAAAAGCTCCTAGCCCAAGGTCTCATCCCTGCACTGGCAAACTGTATCCAGGTAGGAACAATACATATACCTATGCATAACTTTTTGTTGTGTGCTGTTAATAGACTGCCACATTTCCTAATGGGGTGCTTGCTGTATGTTTATACGATGTGTACATTATGTGTGTGTGTCCAGATCCAGAGGTCCAGCCTAGCCGTGGTAGAAGCAGTGGGGTTTACGCTCTCACAACTCCTCCAAGCCAAACATGCTGCAGAGAAGATTTCCCCGTAAGTTGTGGACTATGTTAGCCTGGTCCTAACCAGACCCTCGTACATTTCATTTGTACAGAGGGTCTGGGACCGCTCCATTGACAAGCGTTAACTTCCTTGAAGGCGGGCACTCTGATGACGTTTAAAACTATTGGATCTGCCCAGAGACACTCTAATCTGCCATGACCAATCGCTAGCGTTCGCCTTCACCACTACTGTAACGGAGCTAGCTGCCGTAGCTGGAAAATCAAACTTTTCCTGAACCCCGTGGGGAGGAGGGCCACAACATCATGGCCACCAACAAAACTTAGCAAAGATTGTTCTTGCTCCGGCTTTTACTTTTGTATATTCGGCAGCGACTCCGCCGCCATTACTGAACTACAACTCAAAGTAGCGAACGACATCAATGTCATCGTTCTCAGGGCAGAGCCAGGGCAGAGCCAGGCTAGGACTATGTACCATACCATGAAACTCTCTAATATCTCTGATACCCTGAATTTATAGAAAGAATATCGTCTTTCTGTCTGGTTATCTTTCTGTCTGCTACTGTTGTCTCTGTCTTACTCTCTTTTCGTCCCTCCCCCTGACTTTCTGTCTCTCCATCTGTATCTCTCTATCTAGCTGTATATCTGTCTCTGTCTGTCTGTCCATACACTGGTCCATCTGTTCATACTGTAATTCCCATATGCAGGCTAGTCCTGGCCTCAGGGTTGGTTCCCCATCTCCTCTCTGTGCTGACTGTCGACCCCCAGTTCGGTCTGTCCCCTGCCATTGAGTGTGCCTGGTGCCTGCACTACCTCATTTGCAGGTGAGACCCTGTTGTTATTTGGGTTTCCAACTGTTTGGCTGAATTTTTCATAATTATGGCCACTATATATCTAAGCTATCTGTTGAGTTTAATATATTTCTTTGTGTGTCTATCTGCTCTGTTTTAAGTAATGTGGACAACGGTGCCCTGCTGGTTCAAGGGGCTCTGTCACAGTGCAGTGCCCTTCTGGTGACACTGGGGGGCGCAGTGGCTGAAGGAACTAAACAAGAGGGCATAGAGCTGGTAAAGGAAAATCTGGATCAAAACATTTAGTCTTTAACTCCACTACATATAATACAGACATTTTATCAAATGTTCTGTTTCTTCTCGTGTCACAGTTAATCTGGCCCTTGCTGCGCTGTGTGGGGAACCTGTTGTCCTCCAGACCAGTGAGGGAGCTGGAGCATCAGCTGGGAGATGCTCGTCTCCTGGCCACTCTGTGTACGTTTACTCTGGCCTTCCTGCAGACCCAGCCAGCCTTGGCCAGAGAGAGTACATGGGTCCTTAACAACATCACAGGTATGTTCACACTCTCACTGGGCTCTCAAGTCTCACGCATTTGCGGTGAGCATCACGCATTTCAACCATTTATCACGCAACACTTTGTATTTCTCACAATGAAAAGTAAGGGGTCATTTGTCCCGCTACATACAATTCATGAACGAGTCGCAGGCATACAGAATGACGTTTTCCGGTGAGTTGATGGCTGTCTCGAGTAATACAGAGTTAAATGCCACCTACCAGCCAGAAACATCACCAGCACACACACACACACACACCCCCGTCTCCTGGAATTTTGTACACAAACATTGATAGGTATGGTAATGTCGCACCAAACTCTTGATCAAACATGTCAGCCCTGATCGCTGCTCTCATGTAAACGAAAACCGGTTTTCTTTCTACCTTAGGGTGGTCATATGATTTTTTTTAACTCTTTCATTTTGTACATTGATAATCAGCACTGACATGTGAATGTATTGTTTTTTATAAAGATACACGTCTGTTCTGTCCTTCTCAAGTTCTGCTGCTGTGATTTTGTTCTTTTTCTCTCAGCTGACTCCAGTCGGTTCTGTTCAGCCCTGCTGTTTCTCAACCTGGTTCCTAGTCTCATTCAGATGTTGCCTTTCTCCCGAGGCATCAACACTATGGTCAGTCAGACCTGTAAAGACTGTCGAGGAGAAAGAGTTCAAATCCGATATACATTAAATCAATTTCATGGAGAAGCTTTTCTTCATTCAACTCTTCTTGTTGAGAGCAGGTGCTAAGGATTCTGGGTAATGTGGCCCATAAAGGAAGTGAGTACTGCATCCAGCTGGTCAAGTCAGGTCTGCTGCCAGCCCTCTGTGCCACACTCAAGATGGCCGACCAGGAAATGGTGACCCTCAGTCTAGAAGTTCTCCTCATGCTGCTAAGCAGCAGTCCACAGGTACAGCCAGTGACACACTCAAGGATAACAATATATAAATATGTATATCACACCACCAAGTTCTTAAACCACTAATAATGCTTTCCTGTCCAAATGTTTGTCCTTGTAGGTGGCAGCGGAGTTTGTGAAACAGAGTGGACAATCCTTGCTCGAGGCTATTCAGTACAACAGTGAAGGAGAGATGCGTCTGAGAGCGACATACCTCCTGGAGAACAACCTGACCCCCACTGACCCCTGAATCCCACCCTTACGAATACCTTGCATATACAATTCAGTCAAGCTCAGCAAGTACCTCAAATATACTGTTGATGATCAGTACAGAACATTCTTGCCAATTGCCATCAAGTACATATGTATGTTTAAAGTGTATTTTTATATGGTCCACCCTGTGGAATGTCTGTACAGTTATACAATAAAGTCAAATGGGTAGGGATTTATTCGTATGGCAGATTTGAATGTAATTAATGAATTTATATTGTTTGTCTTCTCATTGAAGCTCAATAACTGGTTGGTTGTCTGACTTAACAGACTCTTACACACTCCTAATTACTCACTATAAGTGTTGATAACTACAGAACTGTGAACTATTTTTGTATTTATAGTGTGCCAAGAATATGAAGTACTTTACCAAGTTCCTTTCCAATATTCAATCTTAGAAGTCAAACGAGCTGAGATAGCAGTTTCAGCTTGTGTATAGTGTACGTACCTGTGTGTTCCGTAGCATGCACCTGCAGGTACCTGATAGCATTGGGAGTGTCCACTTGACCTCGCACGCCTTACAGAAAGGCAGTAGACACAGTCCCATATAATACATGTACTGATGGGTGGCCAAAAAATGTATTTGCTCTGTGTTTTTAATGAGGATTTCAACTGCATTACACTAACTGATTTAACTGACATTTTCCATATCTTACAAGGCATTGCAAGACATTAGTTGTTTTCATGACATATGAGCCTTAAATTTCAACTTAGCCAAATCCTTTTATTACAAATGTTTCTCATTTATTCTGCGGGCTCTTTGCTGTACAATACAGGGTGGGGTGCTCGCACTAATTCACACAGAAACGCCCACAAACGCGCAAACTTGCAAGTTTGTATCAAAACGCCTCCTAGTGAATGTGGCTATTCCTCATGTGGAGCGGTAAAAAAACCAATGGTTTTTAATGTGTACCTGCTTTTCTGTCCTGCATTGGCTATAGACAAAATTCCCTGCATATCAACTGAAAACAAAGTGTTATTCACTTTAGCTAATCCGCTTGCCAAAGGCAACCACACCCAACACGATTAGTTAATTATGGGCTACTGTGTTGTCACTAAGTTAATACCCAAATTAAGTAAGCTTGACATTTATTTTTGGGAAAACTGGCCAACATAATCATTTGTTGGATAAGTAATTTTGTCGAATTGCCCATTGTCCTGCAAAATAAACAGCGTTCGTAGCTAGGAACCTGCTACTAACCCTGGAAGTTTTAAAATCGAGCGCAAGCCAAGCCAGGTCAATATGCTGTAAGGCTAAGAGTTTTAAGCCCGACCGCTGTTGTCAGTCAATGTAGCGGCAGTTTGCGTTCACAATACGAGAAGGAATATCACCTTTATTGCCCATACTAACATTTAAGAAGTAGAATGACGTCACAGCTTGAAAATATCTATTTGGATACAAAATAGCTTGCTAAATCAAGGTTAGACACAGTTGTTTAGGCTGCAACAACGGTTTGTCACCTGCCCTGAGGACAGCCTGACTGAGTAGTCCTTCGCTCCAGTGCTTTAGGCCTGAATGACAAGAATGAGTTCATGCTTGCTCCTCGTGTGAGACCATTTTAGAACCAGTTGCAACTCTAATCTAATATTTTTCATGTAGCCTACTATGTTTTGAACACAACGGTCGCATCTCTGGTCGCTTCCTGCCTCACTTGCCCATTCCAGAGTTCGAATTTAAGTCCACTGGCCTTAATTGCATCTTTCATAAACACCACTTTATAAAGCTAAGCCACCGACTAACAGTTTGGGCGGGTGCGGTATTTATACTGAAGAGAGGTTAAACCAATGAATGATACACACACACACAACTGTAAAAGTGGTCATTCATTTGATTAATTTTTCACAAAATGGCAAACGTAAACCCATACATTTTAAATGATTTACATTACATTATACATTCCAAGAGTTTCGAATTTGCTGGCTAGTCGCATCAATTATATTCAACATGAATACCTATGAATTTAGGGGCTTCCTCAAATGCTCGAAATGATACACGAAAGTGGCCAGTAATCAACTCCTCCCTGGCAGAGTTCTTCCAAAGGGCACAAACACAATAGCCTAAAAAGCTATTCCAAAGTTTTCAACCAACCTCAAATGGAACTGAGACATTTACCTCCAAATAATAATAATGTTTTTTTTGTTGTAAAGTTTTGCCTAAATGAAGACCAGGATTGACGAATTAAGCCATTTGTGAGTATTTAATCACAGATGTATAAATCAGAAAAGAGGTTTAGGTGTTTGGTTACTCTTTAATGATTAGCCTCATGTTCATACTCCCTCCCACCGAGTAATATTCTCTCTCCCTCCCTTCCTCTTTTTTCCAACCTTCTCTCTGTCATTTCCAGGTTGCCACTTGGTCACTGCAGTCGCTATGGTGAGTTCAGTGTTGGACACTTTCTATTATAAGTTTGCATGTTAATGATGGGCATGTAAAATAATACAACTGTACATAATTGCTGGTGGTATAGTAATATAGTACTTTGTAGGTAAATGTGCCTGCTAAATGCAGAGTTGCTTTCATTGATAGCCTACTTTGCCAAAAGTTGATAAAGATGCATGTTTACATTTAAAGCTGGGTAGATTAGTAAATATTACATGTGTAAAATGTTAGTGTGTAAAAAATGTCAGAGGTGGTCAAGTTTACTGACAAATAGATAAATGGCAGTGGAGTCTGTCAGAGAAAGTCAGTCGCAGATTGACAAGGCAGGTCAGGGGGGGCCTGAGAAATGAACAGAAATGTATGTCCAGAGAGTCGAGTTCACCTGGAGCTGTTTGTTAGGTTACGAGGTGTCACAGAGCGAATCCTCTTCAATTTCACTGTCGTAATAGGGACGTTAGCATTTGTGTGTTGTCAGTCCACGTTTGTGTCAGTGAGAGAGTGAGTTAGTGTTAAAAATAGCCTCACATCTGATTTACGAAGGTTATAGTGTAAGTAAATCTGAGAGAGTGTGTGCGAATGCGACAGAGAGCAGGAGGGGTAATAGCTTTTGCCAGTGTGTATTTATAACTCAACATTTCTTGGGAATCTACTGTAGATTGTTTTATTGTCTGGGCAGGTCTTTTTCAAGAAACGTCATAGTGGCATTGTAGCAAATATTGTGGTTTGGATCTCGAAGTCGAGGCTGTTTGAACTTTTCTTTTTACATGTCAAAACTTGAATAAGATCCAAATATTTGTTTGGATCTTTAAGGAATTTGTCCTTGCCCCGATAGTAGATGCTTGACCTCTGCTGTAGAAGGTCACAGGTTTGAGTCTCAAATGACTGTGACCCCCATTTAGTTGTTGGCTGACCTCCCAGGTGTAGGTTAGTTACAGTAGGACAGGAATGTCCACAGAAGTATATAAACACTTCTAGTGTTGGGCCAATAAAAAGGTGAGGCAAAGTGAGGGACACAGAGTGGAATAGGTATTGTATCCCATCACGTCATCAGCAGAAACGAAAACAGACTCATGTGTACACAAACACCCACCCACACACCTTTAGTTTGCTCCTAGTGAGTTATCTTCAAGCCAGCGTAGCTATTAAGTCAATAATTATCTAACCCAGATCTGAAGTTAATATGCATGATGACTTTATGTAAGTGGATCTACTAAAGTGCACTACTTTGGCGAAGCATTGACAGTAATAAGTTTAATACTCAAAGCCACGTATAGATCTGAATGTGCATGTTCATGTTGCGATACGTTGTAAATAATAATATATATGCCAGTGCCAGTCCTAGCACATTTGGCACCCTAGGCAAGGTTTACCTACACCTGACGTGCCACGGTTGGTGCCCTCTGCTGGTAGTGCATTTGAATCTCAAGGACAGCGGAAAGGTTAATTTAAATGGATGCACTTGGGAAATTGCCGCCCCCCTCTTCATGTCACCCTAGGCGGCTGCCTATGTCGCTTATAGGATGGACCGGCACTGTGTGTGGCCTGTGATGTCACACTGTATGTTCATTTGCAAAGGGCAAGCTCTGGTGAGCAGATGTTCCTGAGCATTCATGTTACAGCCACACTCAGCACCACAATAAGATATAGTTAGTTTAGTTATGTTCATTTATTTATTTATTTATGCTCCTTTTTGATGCCTAATGCTTATCCTCTCCACTGTATTATGGGGTCCTGCCCTCTCCCCATGCTGCTGCCTATTGCTAATCCACTCTGCAAACCCTCCCCTTCCCCTTCCCCTCTCTGTCCCCTCCAGCTCTCTCTCAGCTCTCTCCCCAGCAGCACGGTTCCCAGGCCCTGCCTCCCCTCTTCCCTCCAGGGTTGTGGGAGCACCAGAGGTCCTAGGGCAGCATGTTCCTCCAGCCCTGAGGGGGCACTGTTCCAAACTCTACAGAAGGCTCTGAAGGAGATTGACCTGCCCGGAACATTGGACCTGCCACAGGGTAAGGCCCCGTTCTGCAGAGTCAAGTGGAATAAAGTGTTACAACATTGTGACATTTTTGAGCAATAGATAGTCATGCTACATGAAGTGACAACACAAGTCAAGGGAGCACTATTCAGTCCAAATCAACTTTTGTGTTAACATAGAACATTGGTTTTAATACTCGTGCTGGTTGCATCACTGTTAAGGAAATATGAAAATCAAGCATTTCATCATATCATTAAGGAATACATTACTCAGTGGTAGAGCATTCATTCACCATTTGACTGCAGATCATCAGGTCCCAGGTTTGAATTCCAAATTCATATTCAAATGTTTTACCACACAACAATATAAAATTGTCTTAGATTAGGGGTTCACAAAAATTATAAAACATATACCCATGAAAGACTCACATGAAATTACATTTGAACCCCAATACCCCCCAAAACACATTACAATAACGATCATATGTATAATGAATGATTTTCTCCCCCCAGGTGTGAGTCATTCTGAGCTGTGTGTTTGTGTTCTGGGCTCCCCCCTCCCCTACCTGTCTCTGCTGCTGGAGGCTGGACAAAGAAGTCCAGGTAACAAACCCCCACCAACTTTACATACAGAAAACCTGATATGCGAAGGAGATCATTAGCAGTTAAAAACCACAACAGGTGCTCTTGTAGTGGGGGGAAAAACCGACCAAAATACGGACACGGACAATATGATGCATACATAACACAAACAGGAAGTTTCGCAAAGTTCTCTGTTCAAGAAGTTCTTTGGAAGTCCCTCTGGTTTTGTAAGCCTGTCATTGCCTGGTGCCTTCTACCTGTCAGTGAAACGTATATTTTCATCTTCGAATCAAAACCCCAACCCAAATTAGGCTGTGTGAAGTCTGTAATCAATAGTCGATTTAGTAGATCTGTGCTATCACTAACCTTAACACTGTGGAGGAAATTGGGATTTCCTGTGTACTTAAATTATTCACTAATCAATAGAACTTTGAGTAAAAAAAAACAGGTCATACTTTGTAGTCCTAGTGGCTGACAGGTGTTGAGTTTTGCTGCGTAACAGACAAGCACTTACTGCATGAGGAACCATCACTGCCAAGGGCAACCCCAGCACTATATCTGAAGTTGGCTCCACAACACCATCATCGACAAATCGTGTTTGATGGAAAGCTGTCACTGAATGTTGACATTTAAATGAGAATGTCCCTGACCTCCTCCTTTCTATTTATACATAAATATCCACTCTTTCACCCTCTTGTGTTATGACCAATAACAGTTGAAAACTTTTGAGTTCAGTAGTAGGTAGAACTCCCTCGCAATTAGTGTTTTCTCCTGAAATGTTTGTCCTCATATTTACTATATACGTGTGTACATCATATCTAGTAAGAACAGTGCAGTTTTTTTCCTCTCCTGCTAATTCAGTAAGTGGTGTTATTAAATGATTTGCTGGGGGGTAATACTATAGGATACCAGCGCTAGTATTAGAAGGAAACATTTGCTAATCATTTGGAGGCTACAGGGTTTTATTGGGTTGCTGTTTGGGTGCACTGTTTGTGATTTCTGTCAAGTCTTCTAACTTGGTAATGATGTTTGGGAGAGTCCTGATTTTAGCTTATCAGTGTGGGGGGGGAAATCAACTCTGACATCTTTATTTCTGCAAGATGTCAGAGTTGATTTATAGAAAAAATATGGTATCAAAACAAAAGCCTACCTTATGTTAAATAAATAAATAATGCAAATTAAAAACGACAATTTATGTTATAAGTCAAGGTTTGTGAAAGGTTTTTTCACATTTTTTAATGCCTTAACTGCTTCCACCCTCCACTCCCATTCTTTCAATATTATGATGAGTGACCTGAAGCCTATCCATGGACCCCCCTCCCTCCCTCTTCGCCCCCCCAGGAGACGCCCTGCTGTGTCTGTCTCCCTCCTGGCTCTCCCGTGCATCCTCCTCCCTCCTGGTCCACAAGGCGGTCACCTTTGACCTCGGGGGACGCACTTTCCTCTCTAACTTCAACCCTCCGCGCAAGGTCACATACTTCCTGTCATGTGACCCATGGGCGGAGGAGGATATGACCCGGGAGACGGACTGCCCGGCTGGAGGTTCCGGAACCCTGGGGAGGTGCTGGAGAGATGTCCTGGTTACCAGGGTTCTGCTGCAGAAGGCCAACATCATGTGTCCACCAACCCTGGCCCTCCTGATGCCCCCTGGGCAGATGGGCATAGAGGAGGGCAGAACGGGAAAGGTGGAGGTGGTACACCTGGAAATGGGAGTGGAAGAGGAAAAGGTGAACTCTGTCAGGAACAAGGTGGAGTCCTTCCTGGAGTCTGACGGTTTGATGCAGTCAGACAAGGTACGTATTGTGTGTCCAGCCTGTTTGGGCTTCGGCTTAAGTGTTATTGACCCATAGAGGACTTGTGTGCCTATATGGCGACAAACAAAATGTATATGGGAAATGTTCCACCATTTTCTCAAACCCACAACATCACACAAGACCGGGGGTACCTCAATCAGGCAGGCCAACATACAGCAGTTGTTTAGCGTGCTAACGCTTAACCATCTCATCCGACATGGTATTATCAAGGTGGTCCTCCGATGCAGCGGAGGCAGGTTTGCCTGTGATGCAGAGGGTTCGGCTGCACCCCCTGTCTTCCTGTCTAGGAGCTCCAGGGAGGAGGTACTGGCCCGTGTTGACCAGCTGCTGCCCCAGCTGCTCCCTGGAGAGGCTGTGCTGCTGGAGGCCTGCATCCCCCCTCTGAAGCCTGGGTTTCGAGTTGAGGGCCGCACCTGGGAGCAGTACACCGGTAAGGGCTTTAGCAAGGACGGGGGATGCGGTGGTTGTGGGGGGGGTTTGGGTGTCAAGCATGGTTATTTTCACCGTGCGAGTTCTAGAGCTCCAAAGCTCCATTTATATGGAGGGGGGGGGGGCTTTATGAATGAAGGGTGTTATGTCAGCTCCAAACCTAGTCTGAGTGGTCATGGTGAGGTTGTTGTTGTCTCTGTGTGTCAGACTGCAGTCCCCAGGTCCCTGACCTGGTCTTCAGACTGTGTGCCATCGTCACTCGCTCTCCTCAGGACGTACCTCTCCTCTACAAGGTGAGATAGAGGGAGAGGAGGAGGAGGAGGTCTAGCGGAAAGCAAAGAGTGAAGGGAGGTGGTGGGAGGAGTGACATGAGGAAGCAGGAGAGCAGGACAAAAGACCAAGGAGATCAGGACATCACGCCTGGAATAACGATGTGTCCCTGATGATCTCTCTCTCTCTCTCTCTCTCTCTCTCTCAGTTGGTGTGCAAAGTGGGTGCGTCCGATGCCCCACTTTCTCATGGTCACTCCCTGTCTCAGTCTCTGGAGACCACCCTTTTGGAGTTTGGTTTTACCGATCCCGCCCTGGCCGTTTCTCTCCGTCGCATAGCAACCGACAGCGCCTTGGCTTGCCTCCGAGTCGTTATGGAAACTGAATCGGGGATGTCCCAACAGTGTCGCGGTGGGACAGGGGCTCAGACCGACATGATAGGTAATGTGTTTTTGGTTGTTTTACTGTGTGCTGTTAGTGTATGCTGTTTTACATGCATACTGGTAACAATACTTTAAGACATGTTACATCTAAATATATAACTCACACCCTCTGACTCTTCGCAGTATCACATCCATCTCCGAGTTCAAATCTCAATCAAAAACGTATCTGTTTTCTCAATGTTGTCTGTCCTAATTGGTTATTATGCATTTCTCAGTGACTGTACTATCTGTGCTGTGTATGTTTCTGTTTCTTTGATTGCTCATTGCTTTTCACATTTTGTGTTTGTCCATGATTGTTTATGTGTCATTGTATTGCTATTGTAAAGCGTCCTTGAGCTCTGGAAAGGCGTTATATGATTTGAACATATTATTAATATTATTATGTAACGCTTGTTCCGCTTTACTGCTTATGAACAGCGCCCAAGTTTGTTTACTTACACTCTACTATGTAGACTACGCTAATAAACCCCAATATGAGCGTGTAAATAACGTGTACCAATGTACGAGGTCTAAAATAAGTGTAGAGTGCGTGACAGGCTACTTCCATTGAACATGCATATGAAAGAATGGTGCAAGCTCTACTCTAAATAGGAACATAGAAACAAGGATTAAATTGAAAAGGGTGACCCCTTTAATGATTTGGTGGGTCCTAAAACTATTACCCAAGGTAAATAGTTACAAGATGATTAAATATATTAATACGGTTCTAGTATCAAATACAAAAAGAACAATAACCATCCATAAGTGTTAGCAATAAAAACAGTAGGTTATCACATGAACATCTTTTACAAAGTAATAAACACAGTTAGGGACCCCCAATAAACACATCAAATACACAATACTAAAGCCGGTAATATTATTAATCAATAAATGTCCCTACTCGGTACCGAGTTCTAATAAAGGTCTCTGACGGTGCAGGCCTGATGTGGAGAGTCGGTGTAGCCCAAGCTGCTGTACGATAGCAGCTACTGCTACAGGCCCCAAAAGCGTGTACTCATCCACCCCGAAGGTTGTAATGGCACCCCGAAACAACAGCTCCGGGTGCGGCAAGAAAGTGGCACGAAACCACAACTCAGGGAACAAAGCTCTGCAAAAACTTCCTAGCCGGGCAGATTTAGCAGGCTAGCACACCAATGCAGCGCCGTCCTCTCAGGTGCTAGGGCACTCGGGTCCAGCGTTGTCCTCATGTGTAGGAAATCTTATGTTCTAGGCTAAACACACTTAACTCCGGCCACAGTCACGACTACAGCGGGACTATGGCTAGGCAGGAACACGGTACCCTCTGAACAGTTCTCGAATTTCATGGAGGTCTGTCCGTTAACCGATTTCCATACAGGCCGGAAAAAAACTTAGAAGCTAGGCTTAGCTAGCTTATACACTCGGCATAGAAGCTACTTTTAGCTATCTTATACTGATCCCCAAGTTGACTCACCACGAGAGCTAACCGTCCAGCTTCTCTCGTGAGCGGTCGCGTCCCAAGAGCCAGAAAAGAACAAAAAACATAACATATGGACAGTTCCAGTCAACCAGGGCGTAACTTCCGCCCTACCAAAAATCAACAGGAAACCAATTACAACAGTGCAATTTTGCTATTGCCCTTGATTGACACATTCATTGACCAAACCCAAAATACAATATTACTGGTAGTAGTAAATAATAGATGTTTTAGAATACACGATAAGGGCGCTAATACGGACTGTAAAAGCTGTAAGGAATGTGGATATGACTCACTAAAGGTGAACATATGTTTTACAGTAAATGTTAAGGGTTATTAATATTTGTGCACACATAAAATAACCCAGGGGGTTACATCCTCCCCCTTCTAAAAAGTCCTGATGACCTCATCGGACTAAATTTAAGTCTAAGAAAAGATTACATTTACCCATAACAGCTAAATGTTAGTGTTAGTCCCACCCATGTAGTCATATCTGTCCAAGCAACATGAGGCACGCTATGGCAACAGGCAGGTCAGTCTCTGCAGATGGTTAACCTCAAACCACGGTGGACCATCACAATTGGCTTGTCAGTGGAGTGCCCAAGCTTGACAGACGGGCTCTGCACTACTTTCAGACTGACTAGCAGAAGGGAGCTCACCCTCTTCCAGACCGGTGTCCACCACAGGGTCTTCAGGCAGTAGCAGCAAAACATCTGGGTCCCTTTCAAATTCTGAAGGACTGAGAGCACGTACTTGCTCTCAAGCTTGTGAAGGTAGGCTCGGGTCTTCACATTGAGGTGGCAGGTTTTGACCAAAATGATCTGCGAGAAGGTCAAGGGCCTGAGAGATGGACTCTCTTTGAGCAGCGGATAGATACCACACATCATCTTCCTCTCTGACATTTCTCCAGTTTCTTCTTCTGGGTCTGTTTCTTGACTATCTTGTTGATTTGTCTTCATCTTGTCTTGAGAAGACTTAGTTGGAAGTCTCTGAGGAGTCTCTTGCTTATCTGGACTTGCAGGGAACCGAACCAGATGACCTATGGGCAGAAGGCGGTCTTTGTGGAGAGTCTTGACAATGACACAACCCTTTTCAGGCTTTACTCTGTACACTGGCAGGTTGGACAGTTTTTTGACCACCACATAGGGACTTGACAACCCCGGCACACCTGTAGCTCTGATAAGGAGGCGGTCTCCTGGTTCCAGGGCTTGGTTTCTTACTCTTGTGTCGTAGTGTCTTCTGTTTCGTTGATGTACTGTGTCTGCAACCTCCTGTGCCAACTGGTAAGCTTGCTGCAACTCTGCTTTGAGATTGTCGACATACTGCACGTAAGTGTTGTCAAATTGACCGTCTGGAGATGTTCCGAAGCAGAGGTCAACGTGCAAACGAGCTTCACGGCCAAACATTAAGCGGTATGGTGAATAGCCGGTTGCATCGTTGCGCGTACAGTTGTAAGCGTGCACAAGCAGACTGATGTATTGACTCCACTTCTGCTTTTCAGAGGGGTTAAGCATTCCCAGCATAGACAAGAGTGTGCGGTTGAAACGCTCTGGCTGTGGGTCACCCTGGGGGTGATAGGGAGTCGTCCTTGATTTCTTTATGCCAAGCAAATACAGGAGTTCTTTGATTAGACGGCTTTCAAAATCACGCCCCTGATCAGAGTGAATTCTTGCTGGCAGGCACATTCAACAAGGACCTTGGATACAGTAGAGGCTCTTTGGTCTTTAGTTAAGCCTGTGCGTATCGGGTGAAATGGTCCGTGACCACAAGGACATTGGCCACACTTTTGGAGCCTGGCTCAATAGACAAAAAGTCTATACAGACTAAGTCGAGTGGGCCTGTACCTGTTATTTGGTTCAGCGGTGCTGCTCGGTGAGGCAGAGTCTTACGGGCAATACATCGGCCACAGTTCTTGATGTAGTCTGTGATGTCGGGGACCATCTTGGGCCAGCAGAACCGGTCCTTCAGGAGATCCACAGTGCGTTCGATCCCAATATGTCCAGACTCGTCATGCAAGGCTTGAAGTACTTGTGGCTTGAACTGGCTTGGGAGGACGAGTTGGAGAACTGTGTGGCCGCCAGGTCTGCTAATCCTTCGATGCAACACGCCATCTTTGATGAGGACCTTGATGCTTTCTCTTTGATGGAGCACCAGATCTGGGTGACTGTTAGTTTGCTAGGGCCAGGAACCAACTGTCACTGCTTTCTTGGCGATAGAGATCACAAGGTCGCGGTCTTGAGCTTTTCTGAGGTCACCTTTGCTAAGCCTTTCGAGAGGGGTCAGCTGCAGATGAGAGAAACAGGCAAAGACATCAGGAACTGCACTTGGAAAGGGCCCTAGTTGGTCAATGAGCCGACTGGAAGAATCGGAAGCCTGAGAGGCACAGACAGGATGGCATAGGGCTTTGACACCAGCGGTCGAGATGAGTCTTCATCCATCGTCATCCATGGCGTTTCTGGACAACCAGTCGGCATCCACGTTCTATATGCCTGGCTTGTACTGAATGTCGAAGTCATAGGTGGTGAGGGCTGCTAACCATCGGTGACCCGTAGCATTTCACTTAGCAGTGGTAAGTACATAAGTGAGGGGATTGTTGTCGGTCCTCACAATAAAGCGAGCCCCATAAAGGTAATCGTAAAACTTGTCGACGGCACCCCCTTCAAGGCCGGGAATTCTAGCTGGTGAACTGGGTAGTTCTTCTCGGGCTGGCTCAACTTACGACTGGCGAATGCAACAGGGCGCAGGCCATTAGAGTGTTCTTGGTTAAGGACTGCCCCTAGTCCATCCAGACTGGCGTCGACGTGGAGGACATAAGGCTTGGTGGTGTCAGCAAATGCCAGGACTGGCGCATGTGTGAGGCAATTAACTATTTTATTGAATGCCTCTGAGCACTCAAGGGTCCATTGTTCTCCAAACGGCACAGATGGACTAAAGTAGGTGGTTTCAGTATCTTTTGAAGCCTTTCTTTTCTTTTGAGTTGGTGTGTACCCCTTAGTCAGGTCTGTCAGAGAACGGGCAATGGCTGAGTAGTTGGCAATGAACTTCCTATAATAGCCACAGAAACCAAGGAAGAACTGGAGTGACTTAAGGTTGGAGGGAGCATTCCACTGAGCTACAGCCTTAATCTGTGGCAATACCTGCTGCTGAGACTATATGACCGACATACTTGACTTGAGGCTGGCAAAACTGACATTTATAAATAGAGAGTTTCAAACCTTGCTCTGCAAGACGGTCAAGGACTTTCATAAGGCGCTCTTCATGCTCTTCTAAAGTGCGGCCAAAGACAATGAGATTGTCCAGATAAACGAGACACTAAAGCAGGTTCATATCTCCCACAGCCTTCTCCATTAATCTCTGGATCTCTGGCAGGGGCTCCTGTGATGCCTTGGGGCATGCACTCGAACTGGTAGAACCCCAGAGGACAGATGAATGCCGTCTTCTCTTTATCTTCTTCTGCCATGGCAAGTTGGTAATAACCACTGCGAAGATCAAACACAGACAACCAGCGACTTCCTGTGAGACTGGTTAAAGCATCGTCGATTCTGGGGATCGTGTATTGGTCTGGTATGGTTCTGGTATTCAGGGTGCGATAGTCAATGCACATTCTTATCTTGCCGTTCTTCTTTCTCAACACGACGATTGGCTAAGCGTAGGGAGAGCGAGATTCTTTAATTATACCAGCGGCCAACAGTTCTTGCAGGTGTCGACGGACATCGTCTATCTCTGCTGGGGCCAGCCGTCTTACTCTCTCTCTATAGGGTCTTTCGTCTTTTAGTCTGATGCAATGCTCCGCCCCTTGTGCTAGCCCCACGTCCCACTCTGATAGTGAGAATACTTGTGGACGCTCTGCCAGTTTCTGCGACAGTCTTGTTTTCCAGTGTTCCAGAATAGGGGAATTACCAAAACTGAAAAGTGTTGGATCAAGTCTTGAACTTGGCACTTGACTTGGCTGAACTTGTGTGGCGATGTCTGCTTTGTGGACCTGAGCGAGAACCGTGCCTTTGGGAATCGACTTGGCCTTGACAGACTTATTTTTTTGTAACAATAAAAATCTGTTCTTGTCCATTTCGGAGGTGAGGAGAACAGAAAGGGGCATCAGGACTCCAGTAGGGAGTGCGCCGGTAGAAGGAGTCTCAATCATGAGGATGCTGTCTTCCAGTGGCTCTGAATTTGACATTTTACAGAGAGCTGAGAGTTCACCACCTGGCGGAATAGTCAGCGGACCAGGCCCTGCCCATCTCACTCGAGCCACAACGTCATTGTTGTTCAGCACTGACTTGGCGGGTGGACTAGACTGAATGAAAACATGCCTGGATTGGGATTTGTTATTCTTGGAGTGGCTTTTTGGCTGAGGCTTGTGATCAAAAGCCTGGGCATTTGTGCCAATAATGATGGGTAGCTGCTTTGGGCCATTAGGTTCTGGGCAGACAAGGGCCAAAACGGTCTTGGGCTCACTCTAGCTGTTATGGCCAAGGTCTCAGAGGTCGAGACTGGAGATATGGGTGCAACGGCAGGTGAGACAGATGCTTGGAGTACCACTCTTCAAATATGATGGAGACGGTAGAGCCACTGTCCATTAAATGGTGCTTAAGATTGTCTATTTCAGATGGCTTCATCTTTATGTCTGCAGCAGCCAGATGACGCACACTTGAACTTGTATGTTGTCTTGTAATTTTTTGATCGTCTTCAACACAGATCTCACTGAGCAGAGTCATGAACGAAGGGGGTTTGTTGAGTCTTTCTTTTAGGCGTAGCTGCAGTAACACGATCTCAGACTCCACTGCTCCTCTCAGCAACTGCTCAACACGTGCACGATCTCTCAGGAAATGGGAAAGGCCACCTTTTTGAACAGCTTTGGTGAGCACTTTCTCAAGCCTTCTCACAAAATCGGAGAGTCTTTCATTTGGCTTTTGCTGCATGGATCTGAACTTGAAGTAGAGATCTTCACCAGACTCGGAGGTGCCAAACACGTTTTCAATGGCAGCGAGGTAGTCTTGAGGGGTTGCTCCTGGATCATTGTAGCGTATAGCTTGGATAATCTCAAGTGCCTTTTAAACTTTCCACAATCCTCTTTTTCTTTTCCTTTGATGAGCAATCACACTCATCCAGCAATAATTGTGCCTGCTCCAGCCAGCTGTCAAGACTCTTTTCACTGGCAGGTGTAGGGTTAACTCCAGAGAAGACACGCAAGCGGCGAAAAGCGTTGCTTTCTTGAGGGTGCCTAGCTTTTTCCAACAGGTTTCCCACAACATGGATAATGGATGAAGTGTCGTCTGGTTTGACTTGTCTTTGTTGCCAAAGTAGCGGTTCAATGTCTGCCATTGTCTTCCCCTCACTCACTAGCAGTTGTAGTAGCTTGGTTGAAAACTCGTCAGATTTGGCTGCATTTTCCATTAGCAGAGTTAGCTCCCACAGTGCTCTGGCTCTGACCCATCCAAAAACTGACTGTTTCGAGTACTTCTTCAACATCAGCAAAACTTGTGTCACTTGGTACACCTCTCACGATAACTGCATGAGCTGGATTAACTTCAGTTTCACTGCACCAGGTTTGGAGTTCGGAGAGCGGGAGTGGACAGGTACAGTCAGCCATATTAGAAACTTGCACTTTTTCTTCGTTCTTTTGTATTATATATAGCACAGTCACTCAGTAGATCTCAGAAGTGCCTCCAATTTATGTAACGCTTGTTCCGCTTTCTGCTTAGGAACAGCCCCAATTTTGTTTACTTACACTCTACTACGTAGACTACGCTAATAAACCCCAGTATGAGCGTGTAAATAACGTGTACCAATGTACAAGGTCTAAAATAAGTGTAGAGTGCGTGACAGGCTACTTCCATTGAACATACATATGAAAGAATGGTGCAAGCTTTACTCTAAATAGGAACATAGAAACAAGGATTAAATTGAAAAGGATGACCTTTAATGATTTGGTGGGTCCTAAAACTATTACCCAAGGTAAATAGTTACAAGATGATTAAATATATTAATACAGTTCTCGTATCAAATACAAAAAGAACAATAACCATCCATAGGTGTTAGCAATAAAAACAGTAGGTTATCACATTAACATCTTTACAAAGTAATGAACACAGTTAGGGGCCCCCAATAAACAAACACATCAAATACACTCGGTACCAGTGCTGATAAAGGTATCTGACGGTGCAGGCCTGATGTGGAGAGTCGGTGTAGCCCAAGCTGCTGTATGATAGCGGCTACTGCTACACGACCCAAAAGCGTGTACTCACCCACCCCGAAGGTTGTAATGGCGCCCCGAAACAACAGCTCCGGATGCGGCAAGAAAGTGGCGCGAAACCACAACTCAGGGAACAAAGCTCTGCAAAAACTTCCTAGCCGGGCGTATTTAGCAGGCTAGCACACCACTCCAGCGCGGTCCTCTCAGGTGCTAGGGCACTTGGGTCCAGCGTTGTCCTCATATGTAGGAGATAGTTCAAGGCTAAACCAACTTAACTCCGGCCACAGTCACGACTACAGCGGGACCATGGCTAGGCAGGAACATGGTAACCCCTGAACAGTTCTCGAACTTCAGGTCAGTCCGTTAACCGATTTCCCTACAGGCCGGAAAAAAACTTAGAAGCTAGGCTTAGCTAGCTTATACACTCGGCATAGAAGCTACTTTTAGCTATCTTATACTGATCCCCAAGTTGACGCACCACGAGAGCTAACCGTCCATCTTCTCTCGTGAGCGGTCGCGTCCCAAGAGCCAGAAAAGAAAAAAAACTTCCGCCCTACCAAAAATCAAAAGGAAACCAATTACAACAGTGCAATTTTGCTATTGCCCTTGATTGACACATTGATTGACCAAACACAAAATACAATTTTACTGGTAGTAGTAAATAATAGAATAATTCTAAAACATCTATTATTTACTACTACCAGTAAAATTGTGTATTATTGTGTACGATAAGGGCGCTAATACGGATTGTAAAACCTGTAAGGAATGTGGATATGACTCACTAAAGGTGAACATATGTTTTACAGTAAATGTTAAGGGTTATTAATATTTGTGCACACATAAAATAACCCAGGGGGTTACAATTATAAGATATATTTATATATGCTACCTTTTCCTGTATGTGTCATTGGTACAGGAGTGGACATTCTATTCACCGTTAACGGCCCTTTCCTGAAGCCGGTGGTTCTGGGCCTCCACCCCACCCTCTGCCTCCAGTCCTCCTTCCCAGAGCTGGAGGGGTGCGGCAGAGGGATAGAGGGGTGCCAGGGCACCCTCCTCCTCACCCCCTTCACCCGCTCCCACGTGTACCTGATGCAGGGCAGGACAGTGCTGGTGGTGGGGGCCGGAGCCCACAGTAAGAAGTTCATCTGGGAGCAAGCCCAGCGCTACAAACTCAAGGTGATGGAGCTCTCCATTCAAAACCACTAAATGGGTGCACGGCCGAGAATTGCAAGTGCTGTTATGTGTACCAGACAAGCTTACTCATCCTCTCAGTAAAAATGATCAACTGAGCCGTGAGAAGTGATTTTAAAAGGTGATTTATGTCTAACTAACCCTCTCTCTCTTTCTCTCTTGATCTCTCTTAACCAATTAGATCCTGTTAGTTGACAACGACCCCACCCATTTTGCTTCCCAATTGGTTGATCACTTCCTTACCCTGCCGGACCTCCCAGACCATCGTCGGGACGACCAGAACTGCACCCGCATCTGTGATTGGCTGACGTCCTCTGGGCTGCACCCCGATGGTTGTGTGTGTTTCTGGGATGACTGCGTGGTCCTGACGGCGCTGGTCTGCGAAAGGCTCGGCCTCCGAGGCCCGACCCCCGACGCCGTCCGCATCGCCAAGGAGAAGAGCCTCACCCACCAGCACCTGATGGGTCTGGTCAAGTCCAAGGGGGTCCATCCAGCCCCAGATGAGCTGCTGTCTGGCCAAGCGGATGGTCTGGAGACAAGGGAGAGAGAGCGAGGACGCAGAGTGTTCCACGACATGGTCAACATGGAGGGGAACAGCATGAGAGCCATGGCCGACTTCGACAGAGGCGACCTCTTTCTGGACAAGCCCGACAACACTCACCCTCTCTTCTGCTCATCCCGCCCCCCCGCCGCCTCCACGCAGTCCCACTCCGTTTCTCTCGGTCAATCCCCTCTGCTTTTCTCTCCCTCCCCCAGCTCCTACGCCGTGCCCTGCGCTCACGTGGAAAGCATCTTGGATCTGGAGAAGGCCGCCCAGGGAGAGACCACCCGACCTGGGGAGGCCGATCCAGGACCGGGGGCGGTCAGGTTCCCCGCCGTGCTGAAGTTGGAGTACGGAGCCGGGGCGGTGGGCGTCAGGAAGGTAAACTCCCGGGCGGAGAGCCTGGCTCACTTTGAGCGCATTGCCGGGGACCTACGGGAGGAGACGGACTATCCCGGCATCGGGCTGGGCTGGGGCAACGCCATGACCCTGATGGAGTACGTGGGAGGCACGGAGCACGACGTGGACGTGCTCCTGTTCAACGGCTGCCTGGAGGGGGCCTTTGTGTCTGACAACGGCCCCACCCGGGCGCCCCTCTTCACGGAAACGGCCGCCCAGATGCCCTCGGGCCTGGCCCCGGACAAGTGCGCGCAGCTGATCCGCGCGGCGCACCACGCCTGCCTGGGCTGCGGCCTGCGCGACGGGGTCTACAACGTGGAGCTGAAGATGACGGAGCGCGGCCCGCGCCTCATTGAGATCAACGCCCGCATGGGAGGCTTCTACCTCCGCGACTGGATACGGCAGCTGTACGCCGTCGACATCCTCCTCGCCTCCTTTATGGTGGCCTGTGGCTTGCGCCCCCGGCTGCCCTCGGCCACGGGGCTCCCGGCGCGGGGCCACTACGCGGGGGTGATGTGCGTGGTGTCCCAGCACCTCCAGGCGCTGCGAGGCACGGCCAGCCCTGAGCGCCTGCGCCGGCTCCACCAGGAGGGGGCGCTGTGCCTCAACGAGTTTGCAGCCGAGGACGAGTTGATCTCTGGCGAGTACGAGGAGCCGTTCTGTAACGTCGGGGTAAGAGACGACCACAGTGCCGCCCACGCTCGCCAACGTCTGCTGGCCCTGTGCCAGGGACTGGGGCTCCACTGCCCCCCCCACTACGACCTGGCCTACTTCCTCTCCCAGTTCAACTAACGAGAGGGGCGAACAGAGGTGGAAGCCGTCGTAGCAAAAGGAAGTGTCACCCACAAGAAGCGTGACGATAAAGCTTTTTCAACGTTGAATCTTTGAAATCAGGGAGATTTGTGTTGTGGTTTTGTAATAGGTACAGTCCATTTTTTTAGACATTTGTCGTGATTGTTTTGTCTGATTAATGTAAATGGAATAATAGGGTTAAGGTTAGATTTGATTGTGGTGTGGGTGGGTTATGGGCTAGGAGTCTTGTGGCACCCAAGCAGATTAATATCTGGGCCCGGCAGAGATTTCTCACTGAAACTCAGGGACCATCATCACTGGAATGAAAATGATTTGTTCTGCAACTTTTAAATGATCATCAAAGATGAATTAATGGAAAGTGGTTCTGTCAGGACGATATTAAAAGTAGGTTGTTAAAAATTCTACGAGTGGTTAGGTGATTTATTGTGCTGAATATGTAGATCAGGTAGTGTAGAGGTATAAATCAAGCCGGAGAGTTTGTATCACAGTCGAAAGTTTGTTACCATCAGCATATGGCACATCACAGCTTGGCTGGGGTGGAGAGGTGCAGTGAGGAATTATCTTACACTTACAATATGTCAGAGGGCCATAAAAGTTACACTCTGGAAGAGAGGGCCGAAGATGATTTCAGAGGGGTTAAGGGTAGAGGGTGGAACAGGTGGATAAGGCTGTCCAGAAACATCAATATCCTGCCATTTTGGTCCTGTCTGTCAGGCGGATAGCAATGACAGTGGAAAGTTCATGCCTGAGTTAACTCCATTACAGCCCCCCACCTCCAACTCTATGATTTCACCATGTGAATGAACATCGTACTAGTGGTGCGTGTGTGTTTCTAGATGGAAAGGTACAGTGTAAGAGTGGACCTTATTCACATACCAGAGCCCAGTCTGACCCCGGAGTGAGATGTCATCTTGGGGCCAACATCTGAGATCTGGCATTTGGGGTCCGGTGTCAGGGTGTGGGAGAAGGAACTGGGTGAAACTGAGAGCCTGTTCCACATGGCCTTATCAACCCCAATGACCCCAAGTGTTGAGTAGGCAAAAACTGACAAGTGGGGTTGCAGGATTCAAATGATTTTCATTGTTTATTTGTGTATTTCAAAGTAACATTAGGATATGTGCACCCGGAGAGGAATGTATCGTCGAACTGTTGTATCAGCTTTGTACTAATGTTGCCATTTTCTGATGTTTTGTGTAGTTTGTCACTTATTTTTTGTTTAGTTAATCGCATTATACCTCTCACTGTGGGGTTTGTTGAATGTATATGTGACATCATAAAATAGGAATGTAATGTTTACATATAAACACCATTTGTTGTTTTACAACCACATGCATTTTGGCAGACACAGCAAGCCATAGTGAAAATTATGTCCACATACGTAGACCACACAAAGGAAATGTTTGTGATTTCCTTATTTCTTAAAACATAATTACTTCACAATTAACAACTTATTGAAATGATCCACACATTCAGTGCTACAATAAAGATTCAAGAGAAGCGATGTTTGAACCCTTTCTTGTCTGTTTGGTTGAGCTTGCAGCTGTCCCTCTGCCGCAATTGTCGTCCTTCTCTTTATCACACACAAACACATTCTTTCTTTCCCCTTTTTTCCTCTGAGAGGAGGCGGTGTTGTTAGCCCACACTGACGCATTCTCAGAAGTTTCCTCACTTCCTCCCAGTCAACATAAACCCGCCCACATTTCTTTGGGACCTCACAAATCTCAAATTGCACTCCAAAGGTCTTGCTCCCTCTCTAACATTTTTCCCCACCCCCTCCGAAATTCATCCCTTCCCCTTGGTTTCTGGAGCACATATTTTTCTCTGCAGAACTTTGGAAAAAGGGTGGGTTCGCCATTTGCTCTTAATTACTTTTCTCTACTGCTTTCCTAGCTAACATTTACTTGTTATGAACTAAGGCATCTCTGGTATTCTGGTACTTTTTGTTGCTTTCATAACAGTTAACTTATGTTTCCTGTTTTTGAATCTGCGACACTACTTCATGTAGAAAATATTATCTATTCAACATGGTATAACAAATCTGTAATCAATAAGGGTAGTAATTAACTGCTTAATAATGAGTCATAACATTATGATAATACAACAAACAATAATGCATAATTTTGTCTTATCAACAAGTGTCAGTTTAGATATGATCCTACCCTGGACTTCATAGCAGAAAAAAACTATTTTGCCTTTTTGTAGTGTTGTGTCTTACCATGGAGGTGACAGCAGCAGAGGCCACAGGAACACGGGGGAATGGAGAGGGGGCCACACAGGTCAACAAAACCGTGATGGGGAACAAGCCCCTCCATCGTTTCATCAGAGGAGAACCTAAATGTCTTGGGGTGAGAGGAAACAGCTATGTCACATGTGAATTATCTAATGCACAGGTGACATAATATCTATCTCCTATCTAATATCTTATCTAATGATAGAACTGGATTATTTGACTAGCATTTGCAATCGTAATGTAAGAAGAGGACAAGGGAGGGGGGGGGGGTTGGAAGGGACTAGCTTAATCTATTTTACAACAAGGCTTTATTTTGCTCTATTATGTTGTGTCCTTTTTTTTCCATTTCACTGACTTCAGATTGCAATCCTGATACTTGGCTGTGCAGAGCTGCAGATGGGTATTGGGCTGTTGAAGGCAGACAACTTTAACTCCAGCTCCACATACATCCCTTTCTGGGAGGGAGCCCTGGTAGAGTACACCAGGGACAGCACATGGAACAGTGATGGGCCAGTGTGGTGATGGTTTTGTAATCCAGATGAGGCTGTGTTTGTTGTCCAAACCTTTTTTTGAAAAGGTTTTGTAAGGGTGTAACAAAAAAGACAACACGAACCTCACGTTCATGTTAACGGTTAATAAGTCTAACTTGCTAGGGCTAAATTTATGAAAGCCAAACAAGATTTGTATTGTGGCTAGTTGTGCAAAGAGTCATGTGTTTTTCTACCAGTTCATCACGTGTGGAATCCTCTCCATCTACACTGAGATGCATCCCTCAAAGAAAACGGTAAGTTTACATGTAGTTATCTGGGCCAATCACCATTTTCATTAGTTTTAGTTTCACCACTCGTGCTAATAAGATGACCTTGAAGTTGCTTATTTTCAGTGGTCCCAATCTTCTTATCTCCGTTATTATTATCTTATCTTATTATCTTATCTCTTGCCGCATTACATCTCTCTTATCTCTGCAGGTGACGGTGTGTTTGGCCATGTATGTGGTCACCCTCATTGGTATACTGGTATCCGTATTCCAAAGAACCATCTACATGGCCTATACCAACTCATTTCTGCATCCTAGAGGACACAACACATGGCAGACATTCCAGGAGGTAAATTATATATCTTCAGGGCTGCCAACTTTTCAAAAACCTTGGAGTGCGATTTGGTGGGGCCAACCAAAATGTTGCTGCGTACAAAGCAACCCCCGTGTGTGTTTGCACATGTGTTTGTATGTTTGACAAGTTCCCTTCTACTGTCTGATCATCAGGCTCAAATTAAAGGTTTGGAGGCGATACTGCTCACGTGCTCGCTCTGTGTTTCTGGGCTTCTCATCTTTCTGTCCACTATAGCACGGTTCGCTTTGAAGTCCTCCAAGACCCAGGTACACTTTTGCCCGATCAATCGATAAAACGCACTAACATCGTATAAGTTCATCAAAACAAATGTTGTGTGTACATCATAATTCAATGGAATCATTTTTCCATTAATCATACATGTAGGCATTTCACATGTGATATTTCACATAAACCTTTTTATTTTTCATTTCCCTCTCTTCAGATGGTCCTCACCATGCCCATTCAGTCCTGAGTGGGAAAAAACCCTTTGAAGTATTTACTTAATACAATTCATGTACTACGTAATGGGATCACATTTGTTTCTCGCCTTGTCCTAAGTACATTTTGTGTGCATATTCTACCACCTAGTGGTAGAATCATTTGTAGCTTTGACTTGTTTTGTGTCTCCATTTCATTAGCCATGTGTAGGCTGAAGACCAAATTACACCAAGTGCTTTGTACACTTTTTCATGTATGCAGAAATTGTTGTGTATAATAAAGTATTATAAGTAGTGTACCTATTTAAGTACCCTTTTTAGACTCAATAAAACATGACTGAAAACATTTCAGAATATCCTAGAGTGTGTTAAGAAGACTTACTCATTATGTTTCAAATAAACACTGATCCACATGCAGATGTTGGACCTTTCCAACATTGTCTAGCTGTCCCCCCTCAGATATACATGAACTGTGGAGACTATGATGGCAACACTCCTCTTCACAAGGACTGTGAGAAAGGCAAGCTGGACATGCTGTCTAGAGGAGCCTCCACTCAGCTCAAGAACCGCTTCGGCTCCACTCTATACCTGGCCATCAAGAACAGGTGTGGTTGCTTGCTTAGAAACCAAGTTAACACAGCAGTCACCTTGAAATAGAAGCTTTTATGACATTTTAAAATCACAGATGCTACACAACCCTATCAATTTCTTGTAATAATGTAAATCCCTACATTTAAAGTTGCAAAGACGTTGAGGATTTTTTTTGGTGTCATTTATGGGGTGATTCAAACTTGTGACTATTAGACCCATGTTCTACTCTCTATACGCACTGTGACGATCGGTATCCTGCATATAAAAGGGAGCATGTAAGGATAGCCATGGAGATTATTAATGTAGTCATACTTCACCCTACATTCAACAGCCTCTTAATTCACCTCTCCAAAACGCATGATTTAATAGCATCTGACATGTTATATTATTTTAACCCAGTATTTAAATCCTCCTTCATGCAAGTATCTATACATACACTGCAGGCCTGGTAACTGTCAGCAATGAACCTGGACCTGTGTGACTAACAGCCAAAACGCCCTGCATGCTACCGTCGGGCTCAGGGACTCCAACATGGTGACCAGGCTGCTGGAACACAGGGTCAGCCCTCTGACCACCCACATTATTTACTCTCAGTCTTACCCTGGAAAGTGCAAGTAGTGAAATGCAGATCTCTATACCACACAATGTCCGGGTTTCCCAGATTTGTTAACACATTGTTAGCGTACATTCTAGAGCGTTCTTAGAATGCTCCTAAGAAGCTCTTAGCGTTAAGAGCTTCTTAACGAATCTGGGAAACCCGGCCAAAGTTTTTTACAAGAAATGTCAAGCCACAGGCTCAGACATCTGGGGTTGGACTGCAGTGGACGAGGCCAGGGAGAACAACGTCCATCTTGAAGCTATCCACCCTCGCTTCACCTAGCTACTCCCTGACACGCAGGCTTGATTGGTGCACCTGGCCAATAGAATGGCCGTCTGAGTCATCCACACAGTTGTCATCCAAAATAACATTTGCTTCTGAAATGTATACTTAAGTCCCTACTCCATATGGCAAGATTAGCATGCATGTTTCCTCTTAGCTTGTTTCCTCTTAGCTTTCCATAATGTTACCTGAATTGACTGGTACAACACTGGTTCATGCAGTTTACATTTTATTTTGCCACTCATTCCAACTGCAGGTCTGTGTGGGTCAACCTGCAGTAGAAAGACAACCGGACCTCGCCCTTACATTTTGGCTGTAATAGGACTGCTAATTGGCATCTTGAAGACTTCATTTCACATGTTTATAGTTTAGGATTTAGTAGACATAGCTGGCTGTGTAGAGTGACTGCATTGAGGCTTGGTCAGCTGTACCCGAAGCCTTGTATTCTCCCTTGGAGGCCAGGCTGTTATTCTGAAACAGAAAGGAGAACATCAATCCAGGTCTCACAATACAACAGCCCAGACATTAGTATTAGAAGTCTAACATTACACCTCGAATCTTTCCAGTAAATTCCAAATGCTTCATTTAGAAAATCCTGAATTACCTGCAATGCTAAAGAATACCCCAATATCTATCTGCCCTTTTCCTAGGAGGCCCATACCCAATGAAACGACACAAATGAGGCCTGATGCCGTTTTTGTATTGTAATCCCACCATAAAGATGGACACATTGGTCCTGTCTGGTTGTTCCCTTCACCACTCAGCCTTACCTTGGCCCTGGAGGTGAAGGCATCCTGGGCGGCCTTCTTGTTGGCGGCCTTGCCCTGCCAGGCGGCAAGGGCGGAAGCCTGGAGTGCACGGCCGTAGGAGAAGGTCAGCTTCCATGGCCGACCGAGGGGCGTCTGGTTCATGGCGTTGAGGTTCAGTGTGGCCTCCTCCTCGCTCTGGCCTCCTGACAGGAAACAGATGCCTGGGAGGAAGAAAGACAATTGACTTTTCTTGTCCTTTCAACCAACCATTCAGTTTGACTTTGTCCAGGGTGATGGGTTGAGTAATCGAATCAAAACAGAACCGAGTCTGTCGTCGGCATAGCACCAGTACGTCTAACAAACTTGAATAACACCACCACCATAGACTATTCCCCTTTGGACGGGTATCAATCAGGGACATTCCACCCTCTCACCGGGCACAGCGGCGGGAACAGTGCGCCTTAGAGCGGTCACTGTGGCCATGCCGACCTCCTGAGGGGTGTACTTCTTGGGACAGGCTTGTCCGGCAGCGACCATGTTGGGCTTCAGCAAGGTTCCCTCTAGGTAGACGTGATGGTCAGACAGAGCCTTGTACACGGCTGCCAGGACCTGGAGAAGAGAAAGGAAGTAAATTAAATGGTTAAAGTGAAAGCTACAAATTCGGTAACATCATTGCTTTTCGTCATCAGTTTTAAAAATTTGGGCAGAAATACTTTAGTACTCGTATCAGGTGACACCGCTCGAGGTTAACTTGACAGTAAGGGTTGCCAGGTTTGAGAAGAACTCACCTTCTCTGTGACATACTGGCAACGCTGCAGGTCGTGGTCGCCATCAGGCAGAATCTCTGGCTCCACAATGGGCACCAGGCCGTTCTGTATGCAACATGAACAGTTTTACTTGGTCACTATCAAATTAGCTGCTTACAGATAGATTACTTAACAAAAGGGTAGAAGAAGAGGAATGAGTTGGTAATCGTCTTTGGTAGAGGCCATGATAATACCTGTTGGCAGATGCTGGCGTATCTGGCGAGGACGTTGGCGTTCTCTGCAATAGCAAGGGCGGACGGGCATCCGTCTGAAATCTTCAGAACACTCCTCCACTTGGCAAAGTCGCAACCGTCTTTTTTGTACTGAGCACAGCGCTCCGAAAGACCGTCAAGGCCTGAGAGGAAGGGGGGGGGGGTCAACTTGTGGGTTGCCAATGCGCAATCATCTCATTGACAATACTTTTGACAAACGATTATTACTATACAGTTTATGTGTTTGTAGTTGCCAGGCATGAGCTTTGTGAAAGAATTTGAGGGCATATGCACAAATGTATGTATGTAATCTGTAAGCTATTTCGTTCATTGATAAAGGACTCGACAGCCAGTGACTAGTTTAAGTAAGGTTTGAGTTGCTAAAGGCTCTGAGATGTTTTACCCTGGAGGATGGGTAAAGCATCTTGTATTGTTTTAAGGTATTTATGACCTAGGGAAGATGTTGTAGATGGGGTCAATGAGGCAGCTGCTCTGACCTTTTGGCCAAGGAGATTGTGTCCTGTGTGTGTGTTTCATTTACTATCTCCTCATTTAGAGAGAGATGCAAACGAACTGTAGGACACTGGGCCTGGGGGTTATATTGTCTTAAACTGTCGCTGACTAGTGCTAGCCAATCACAGAGACCGCTACATTTGGTTGACCATAGAAGACCATTTGTTGTAAGTTTATATTAAGGCAGTGTATATGTGATGTTCTTCACCACTCTTCCGAACTGTAACTTATGTGTCCTTCGCTTCGACGGGTCACAGAGTATTCTGTTTTCTTAAGTTTTGTACAAACTAAATGAATTGTAGTGAAACCGCCTTCTTAACTATTCAAACGAGACGGTACCATCAGAATTTTCCACCACAGTTTCCAAACCCAAATGCTGTGAGGTGAAATTGTTTACCTTGTGTGGTTGTCTCCCCATCTGTACCATTGAGGGCAGCAGTGCCCTTGTCAACCTGGAAGGAGGGTAGAACAATAGGCTTTGAAGTTATAAATCCTTTCCATAGGTCAAGGTACAGTAGATAAGTCCTACAGTATACTCAGGTGCAGTGTACTGTGACCTTGTGTGCAGTTATATATCAACTAGGCAATTAATAGTTTAAATTAATAGGCAATGGAACTGTGCAGTATAAAGTAGACATACGCAGTTGATCCATTTGGGGTCTGAATTTTATGAACCACAGGTGATACACTATTGCAGCAAAGTAAATACAAGGCACTGCAATTCTGAGTAGAAACGCTGCCTAGAGCTTTGGCCTTTGAGAGAGGCCTCCCATTTCTAGTTACCTTGATGCCGACCACGATGCCCTTGTTCTTGATGACCTGGGGGAAAAGGACGCCGTCGTCAGACTTCTGGTACAGTGTCTCATGAAAGAAGATGACCCCGCCCACACAGTTAGAGATGGAGTCGTCAACGGTGAAGAGGAGGTTGCGGAAATAACGTCGGTTCTCCTCTGTGTTCTCCACGTTGATCTTCTGCAGGCGCTTAGCCATGGTGCCTTGCAAAGAAAATGTTGTTGGTCAAGTAATGCAACTAGCCCTCTGGACTCCACCGGCTATTTTAATGAATCCTTCACTCCCCTCCTCATCATCTGCCTTAACCAGCTCAACCTCCTCACCTGTGGATTCATCTGCGGCCAGGATGCCCTTTCCTGGAGCCACAATCCTCTGGGCGATGGTGGCAAGCTCCTTCTTTTGCTCCGGAGAGAGGGATGGGAACTGGTGAGTCATCCTGTTGAGAAAGAAAAACAGACGACTTAATTGTGAAAGTGAGACAGTGTGAAGAAATAAAACAGTTACTTAATGGTTGCACGTGCCCTGCTCCTCTGAAAATAAAAAAAGGGGACAACTGTGATATTCCGCACTCTCCACTTGGTCTCCTGCACACCAGCTCTGTAAATATTTGTTCTGTGAAGTTTGAACTTTAGTCCAGCGTTGGTAGGCTGTTCATGCCTTCTCTCCGTGGACAAACAAGTTCACAGTTCACGGGGAGTCAATAAACCTGGCCAAAATTTGAAGAAATGTGCTAGGTGAAGCGCAAATCGTACAAAAACTAAGAACAATCAGTATCAAGAGGTGTGCAGAACACGCTGACAAATGTAACAATATGAACACCTGTACACAGTGAATGCATACTGAACTGGTGCCCGTGCCATTCTATTGATTCAACCAAATACATTTTAGTTCACAAGTACACACTTTAGTTACATAATGGCAATACATTTGGTACATTTGTTTTTCAAAATTAAAACGATGCAGTTCTGCATACTATGAATCATTCAAACCCAACATCACTACAGCAATACATTCGCATTTCCTTCTCTATTTTGTTGTTGCAAACCATCCACCACATGGTAGACACGATCATACATACCACCCAAAAAACTAAGGTGAAGTTGAACAGCCATAAATAAACTTACTTGGATGTATGTCGACGTCAACACCAGGACAAGTTGATACCTTGCTAAATCAGGACTGATTGTGAAGACCGAAGTGTAGTTAGACTGGGTATTTATTGCAGAGCAGAAAACGAGTTTGACGAGGAAGGGGTGTGCGTGATGTGGCACGGGCGTGCATCCCCGCTGGAAAAGGTAATTGGTTGAGGCAGTCAGACGGGGGTGTGCTTGCGTATCAATGCTCCTTTATCGACTTTAAGGTCTTTCTAAGCACAAATGGATGACTTCAAGATAAAAAGGCATTGTATTATCTGAAAGTCTATTGTCTTAAAAACGCAGCACGCAACAAAAACACGATCACGTTTGCGCTTGATTACCATGAGTAGTGCATACTAAGCTTTGTGTTGTATTAGTAGGCCTACTTATTGATAAATTACATTAAGTATCACATTGAATCGTAGATTACAGGTTTACTTCTTGTCTTGCGGAATTTGAGCTCTTAGTATCAAGTCTCCTCCGTGTGTGTGTGTGTGTGTGTGTGTGTGTGTGTGTGTGTGTGTGTGCAGAACAGGCTATGTACAATGGAGAGTCATGTCAACTTACAGAATAACCTATATAATGAACATGTGAATATTGGATTTCCCAATATTACAGTCAATGATGTGCAATAAATAAGTAACCTACTGTAATATACATGTTAACTTTTTCTACTGCAAAGGTCAGAAGCTAAAAAAATGCTTCGCATATATAACAGGAAACAACTGTTTCATCTGCCAGGAGTCTCCTTCTCAGGCATCTGGGAACGAGTCTTTAAGTATTACTTCTCATTGTTCCAGCATAGGAATCAATCTAGTAGGTCTCTGTCGCTTATTCCTCATGTTTATGCACACAAATAGAGGGAGTCACATTATTTTTTTACAATTGTAACAATAAAAACAGCAAGTTCTATGTCTATCCAGCTTGTTCTGACTTCTACAGTATTTCCGACATATTGAATTGATTTTAATCTTTATGGAACATCTGAGAGGGTTGCATCAACTTAGAATCCTTATTTGAAGGACTTTAGGTGACAGGACCAGGTATGATGCAAGCACAGGTATGAGGCACTGACGAGATCCATTTCAAATCTTGCTTGCACAACATGGACCCTTGACCCTGTAGGCCTACTAATGGTCTCAACAACCGTCATAGGTTGGAGTCCAGCTCTGTTACATTGTTTCACAGTATGTTTCACAGTATGTGTTTCACAGTATGTATGTTTCACAGTATGTAAGTTTCACAGTATGTATGTTTCACAGTATGTTTCACAGGGTTTGGAGAAAGAGACAAGAGGAAGAAGGTAGCGCAGCCTGGAAAGGGGGATGGGGGGGGGTGTCTGGTGGCAGCGAACGTATGTATTAAGTGTAATTTCTTTTAATTTCATACTAACAGTCTAGAGTGCAGTGCAGACGGAGTCCAGAGGGATGCATCAGTTCAGGATTAGTATCAGAACTGTGTTAGAACATGTCTGTTTGATATGATATGCTACTTAGCACTGATCTAGTGTGTTGCTTGAAGGTACAATAGGTTAAAAGAAATCTGTCAAACTGAAAAGCTTTGTCCCTTATAAATACGGTTCGGTTCCAGAATTACTGGCACCCCTCTGCAAAGATGAGTAAAAAGTGTCATATTTTTGTAATTCAGCCTAATGTCACATTAGAATAAATGACAACAATCCAACCTTCAATTACAGTTTATTTTGAGAAAAATAAAGCTGACCTCAGCACGGTGTAAACATACCTCATCCCGTTTCCCGAAGTGGAATGGTGACACAAGGCTTATATGTCCCCAAATTCTGCTTCATGCAGGAGTTTCTGAAAGCCCATGAGGAACTTTATTCAGCATCTGGAATTCTGGCAAGAGGCTCATGTTACAGCTCATAAGGAACTGCTCATCCTCATGATTAGGCCTGTTTAAGGAACCAAGGATGTACTGTCGGTATTCAGATAACTGAATACCAACTGCTGCAGCAATGGAGACTGACTATGTTTGACATACAGTGTGTATAAACTTGTAATCAATTAACTGTAGTGAATATAGTGGTATAGTTATTATTTGTGGTTATGATTAAACTTACCGAAGGGTCAGGGTTGCTAATGGAGGGTTGAGGGTCCTTTATTTTCTCCTCTTCACTTTGGAGAGCTGCAAACCCCCACGCAGCTCTCTGATGAAGCATTGTCCATGTTTTATCACTAGCCTGAAAATAATTACTTACCGGTACTTCCTTCTTTTTGCTGGAACCGTTGGTTTGTTTACAATGACTAATTGTGGCTCTTTGTCCAGGAGTAATTGGGAAGATGGTCTGCTCCCGCCACAGGATGATATCCACATGATCACAGCCCCCACTGATGGGTCTAACCCACTTGGCCAGACCAAGCTACAAGGAGGTGGGGGAAGCTAGCCATGCATTGCATGTTTCATACAGCTTGTAGCCAACTCACTGTACTTACCAAGGTTACTGGGCCTTCTATTGTGCTCTAACCCTAAGATGAATGTCTTCTCAGGCAAGTGGTAAGTATGGGAATAGGCTTAGGTTTTCTGCCACAGTAGTAAAAAGTACTCCTAGAAAGTACTGTATGTTTCCCTCTTGTTCAAGTTCACGTTCAAGTTAGGTACACTGACAATTTGATTGTTTTGAACATAGTGTAATTTCTAATTATCTATGCGTTCCCAGCAGCAACTTTCCCCAATGTGTCTTCCATTGAGGTGAATTTGGACACTGACAACAACCCATCAGAAGCAGACAACTTATCAGACACTGGTCACTGGTGCATAGGTCAAACTGGTCTTGGTTGACTGGGCAGTTATTTCCTCCTCATCCTGTTCAATGGTCCACTTTTTTGTAGCCACAACGGCCAGTTATCTATCGGTGGAAGCCAACTATGTAGCCTTGCTTGAGACGTCACACCAAAAAAAGAGAAAACGTGTCAGAAATATTTATCTATCAAGCATTGCACAGTCAGTGGGTGAACAGCAATGGAGATATCCAAATCAACATAAGTTAACAACAGCCTAATGTTAGTCTATCGATTCCAAGTCACTCGTAGCCTAGGCTACTAACCTATAACTGTTTATAGCATGTAGCCTACCCAGGCAGTGCCTAGTTTAGCCTAGCATACCAGTGCCTACAAAATATTTATGATTGATTTAGAACATTTAGGCCAAGCTCTAATGTTTAAATAAAATATTATTTTATTGAAAGTGTCCCATTTTCATTGTTGTTATTTTAAAGGCAACTTTTATTAAATGAGCAATGTGACTAAATGAGATGCGAGATCTAGTTATGCTAACACGTGAAGTTAACAATGCTGTTTGTCCGTTGCATAGCAACAGCCACACGTACGGGACTATTTTCTCTCGGTTACTGAAAGGCCAACGTTTGTTGGCTGTAAGTATTTTGTGCTGAACGGCAGCTTACAATTTATTTACTATTCATAATGTCGCTCGTAACCGTATTATAAAAGGTACGAAAGGCTGCTTGTCGGGCCTAACAACACACTTGAACACGTACTTTATTGACGATAAAGTACTGCCTCGTACCGTATTGCTTAAGTGAATGTCTCTTTCTTGTGGACTTTATTGAATTTGCCATGTTTCATGAGGCACATGGCTAACCATGTGTCCTTATGACATCATAATTGATTCCATGACAACAGCATACCATTCTACGAAATTTTACATATATGCATTTTACAAGCTCACTGCAGATCATTGCTACATAACCTTTTGAAGGAGCCTACATTTCCAGTCAATTGTTTTATGAACTCTCAAGATAATTATTATTCAACGATAGCCTGCAAATCAATCCACTCTCCCACCTCGAAATGAGTGAGTATATTAATATAATTATTATTAACTGCTGTAGTATTTTTCAAATGCCTTCAAATATTATACAACATCATCACATGTCACCACCATCTGATTTACACTCTGCCATGTCACATTTAGTATTTATACATTATTAGTAAACACTAAGCACCATTTGTACACATCATATAATAAAAATGACTTGAGAACCACAAAAACATGATCACTTCACGATGAATGTCAAGTCTGTCACTGCCCTGTCACCACCATCAGACAAAAATATGAATTATTGTGTAGTTTAGGAGTCTGATAGTGTTGACACAAAGTGTCAAGATAAAAAAACATTAGAGAAAGGTTAGGAGGTTGTATTAAAGAGTAGCTAAGGAGCTTAGTAGATGTTAAATATATAGGCTACTAATTTGTCTGAGCAAAGGGTTTTATTTAAATAAATATTGCACCCTGTTGATTCACACTTCTAATGTTACTGGCACTGAACTAGTATATCCTATGGACGTGGATTGTAGGCTACCTATATGATTGTTTAATTTTTTACAATATTATGTAACCTGATGTGAATGTCACTTTCTTGTAGAATTTATTGAATTTGCCATGTTTCAAGAGGCACACGGTTAATGTCCTTATGACATCATAATTGATTCCATGACAACACCATTCTACAAAACTCTACATGTGTACACAATTTTACAAGGTCACTGCGGATCAATGCTACATTGCTTTAAAAACTATTATAGTCAAATGGTTAATGAACTCAATAGATTAGTAATTATATCACAATAACGTGCATATCAATGCACTCCCACCTTGACACATGAGTGAGTATGACGATATTAACAGCTGTAGTATTTTTCAAATGCCTTCGAGAATATTGCAGAACACAACACATTCAATTAAATGACTATAGCTACATGATGATGCATATAGTAACAACCTAGTTAAAGATAGTTAAGGTAGCTAGATATAAACTATACAATAATAAAGACAGAAAGAATAGATAGATGGATAGACAAAAATATTCATTATACATGAATGTGTGTGTGTGTACTCTCTAGGATCATTTGAGGAGAAGTACGTGGAACTGAGCTGTCTTGGCCAAGGTGGCTTCGGCTCAGTCTACGCAGGACTCCGTATAGATGACAATCTGCCTGTAAGAATGACACAACACACAAAATATACACACACTGAGCAGTATATTATTTTTATAAATCAACATATTGTATTTCCTCCCACCCATCTCTTTCGATAGGTGGCAGTCAAGCATGTTCCCATTGATAAGGTGATAAATACACCTGTGGTGAGTGGACCAATCCTCTTTTTACGTTTCATATATTCCATTTTAGATTCTCATTCTGAATTGCCTGTCATCCCAAACCACAGTCTTCCAACAAATAACATCCCTATTGCAGCATTAACTACCTGGTTGTTGTGTTCTCTGTGTTTAAGACCCTGCGTGGGAAGCTCCGCCAGCTCCCCCTGGAGGTGGTGCTCCTACTGATTGTAGGACAGGGAGGGGCAGACATGGCTGAGAAGGCCAGGGCTGAGGGGGTGAGGGGTGAGGCCAGGTTTGGAGACGGTCAGGCAGCAGTGGAGCTGCTGGACTGGTACGAGCTGGACCAAGAGCTCATTATAGTTCTGGAGAGGCCTGTACCTGCCGTGGAACTGTTTGACTATATCCAGGAGAGAGGAGGATATCTCCCCGAGGATCAGGCCAAGGTGAGTGTGTGCAGACAAGTTTGTCACAGCAAATCCACCTCCAAAGAGCTATTTGCGAAAGTCAACATTCATCACCATTTGCCCTCCCTCTCCCAACTGTCCTTCATCTTTCTCTCCGTCTCTTTCTCTTTCTGTAGATCATCCTGAGGCAGCTGGTTGAGGCCATGGTCAATTTTCACTCTTGGGGTGTCCTCCACCGTGATATTAAGCCAGAGAACCTTCTGGTGGAGACCGGTTCTGCAGTTCCACGGATTAGGGTTCTGGACTTTGGCTGTGGCTGCATTATTCAAGAAGCACCCTACACCGAGTTCCTTGGTACGTTCCCTACTCTTGTATTTTCTGTCCCCCCCCCAATCCATATTAAAGAGCAATATATCATCAAAGATTTACCATGATGACAAACACAAGGACTTGAGCGGAAATAAAGAATGGACTCAGTTGCAGTTGCACCCAACCACATGCGGACACACACTTCCATGTGTGGTATAACTAAGGTTGTTTTGTGTGTGTGTCAGGGACCAAAATGTACATCCCTCCCGAATGGTACCTCCATGGTTCCTACCAGGCAGTTCCATCCGCTGTCTGGCAGCTGGGGGTACTGTTATACAACGTGCTGTCTGGGATATTCCCCTTTCGCACACCCGACCAGGTCCTTTATTGTGATCCTATCCCTACCATGGATGGGTTTTCCAGCCGTAAGACACGCATCCACACGAAGACGAGAAAAATAAACATACACACTCACACAGATGTAATCACACAGAGGCAAACACATGCTTCCTGTCTATCTAACTGACCACAGTTTCCTCCACTTCTCTCATATTCTCTGCTATCTCTCTCTGTCTTTCTCCCTCCAGAATGCAAGAACCTGCTGAAATTGTGTTTGGCAAAGTGCCCCAAAGACCGGCCTACTCTAGAGGAAGTCCTTCTCCACCCGTGGCTGCATCCAGAGGAGGAGAGGAAAGCAGGGAGACAGAAAAAGAGAAAGGAAAGAAGAGATGCACAGAGCAGCAGAGGAAGGGAGAGAAAGAGGAAGAGAGTGCTGGAAGAGAGACAGGATTCGGGGGAGTCTTCGACGGCACTGTCCCTTGAGGATGCCTCATCTTCATCCTCCCTCTCCCTGTCCCAGGGCAACACGAAGAGGTGTAGGGTAGATACCAGGAGCCCTGAGGTGTCCCCTAAAAAGACCACTGCCACAACAATGTCCCCACATGGTACACATGGAAGAGGTAAGACACACAAGCACAGACAGTCACAGCCATGCACCAGTTTAAGTTCTCCTGGTCTTCTTTGCCCCTCGTGTTTTTTGTCTGTCTCCGTGGGTGTGTGTTCTGGTGTTGGTCTCTCTCTCCTGGCTCCCTGCACTCATGTGTCTCGTTCCAATCACCCTTTCTAGAGGTTGGTAAATAACTACTTTGGTTTTATAATCCTGTTTTGCTTTTCCCTGCTTTTGTGTCCATCCCCCACTCCTGACAGTGGGATGCGGCCATGACAAGGACCCAGAGGAGAAGCAGGGCTACATGGAAAGGGAGACAGAACTTGACAGGTCAGTGGTAAACCTCTTCAACTTTGAACCTCATCAATTGAGTTTTCAGATGAAGCATTGATTCTGAGAAAGGCCGTGAGTGAGTAATGTCGTTCTCCCCAGGGCCCGTGCTGTGTCCACCATCCCAGAAATTAGCAATACAGCACTGCTGCCCAGAGGCCTGCTGCCTGTGCTGCCCAGAGGCCCTATGTCTGTGCTGCCCAGAGGTCTGGTGCCCGTGCTGCCCAGCACCGAGCCCTCTGCTCCTCCTGAGCCCCCAGCAGAGTCCTGGTCGACTCCAGCACCCTCAGAGCTCCCTGCACATAAGAAGCCCGGCCTTGGTCACCACCACCGACCCCCTGAGCACCTCTGCACATCCAGACGGCCTCCAGGTCTGCCTCCAGAGCTGCCCCGGCTTTTCACCCTGCCTCCTGGCCGGCCTCCAGAACTGCCCTGGCCTTTGTCCCTGCCCCCCGGTCGTCCTCCCGACCTCCCCACTGTCCCTTTCTCCCCCCGTCGCCCTCCAGACCACCCACCCCCACCCCCCAAAAAAACACACACACATCTATTCCCCCCCCCCCCCCGACTACAATCAGGAGAGAGGAGGATATCTCCCTGAGGATCAGGTCAAGGTGAGTGCGTTTACAAGTTCATACTCACAAACCCGTCTCTGGAATAATCCTGTAGAAAACAGTTACAGATTACAGACCACAGACCCTGGATGCAGAAAAGCTGTTGGAACAGAAAAACGAAGGTTGGAACAAGGTGCTTATGGAGCCAGATGAACACCTGATTGGATGGGAACAGACGTGTGAATGATGTTGAACAGAATCTGACAAGTCCATGGAAAATGGACACCTGAATGATGCTAGTGGGGAGAAACAGAAGGGAAGACCAACACACAACTACATACATACATTACACACATATTCCTATGGTGTACGTAACACCAGGAGAGAGGAAGACATCTCCCAGAGGATCAAGCCGAAGATATCTCCCAGGGATTTCCAAGCCGTAAGACATGCATCCACACACAGGAAATTACATGCACACTCACCCAAGACACACATTGTCTTTATCTAGCTGACCACATCCCCTCCACTTCTCTCATATTCTCTGCTATCTGTCGTTCTCTCTTACCTATTCTCTCTTCAGAAGTTTTGAACCTACAGAAGGAGGCGGTTTGGCAAAGACCTGCCCACTCTGGAGGGAATTCTGCTCCACCCTTGGCTGCAGTGGTCCAGCCCCTGGCACACCATGGGTTGATGTGCATCTCATCCACTGCCTCACCACAGACCACCTGGGACAGAACATCTTTTTTTTCAAATGTCCCATGCATATTTACTACACACTAAATAAATAACGCATTATATGCTTAACTAGTCTGTTTATTTCTGGGAATTCAAATCTCCAAATACTGATTTCAAATGAAAGTGATCTTCTGTCCTTTTGAGCTCATACTAGAATCGTGCCCATGTCCGTGATGCAGACGGTGATTGAGATGGTTATAAGTTAATTCAATGACACACAGGCAGCCATTATTATCAAGTTATTGATACAGCGCTCGTCACGGCTCTCGCTACTGCAGTCTCAATCTGTGTTTGTCGTGTGTCTAACCTCTTCCATGTGTGAGAGGTTCTATAGTACATTTCCCTAGTTAAAAATAACTTCCTCCTTCATTGTTGCTCCCGATGGGCAGGCTAGCGCCTTGCATGGCAGCTGCACCACCGTTGGTGTATGAGTGTGAGCCTTCCTTCCTGACGCAGAATTTATGGGACATCTCGTGTCCATGCCTCCACACGATTACTGTGGTTAAAATAACACTGTCACTCACAAAGGAGTCTGAGTTACTTGTTTTCTGCTTGGCAGAGTCCTCTGGCTAATCCCACCTGAACCCCTGACGTGTACTCCAGTTTGCCCATCATCTGGTTGTGAAAACCGTTCAGAAAGTCCATCCATGTAGCATTGGGATCCAGGCACTTATAGTTATTCCATGACGGGTCAGGTGGATAAAACAGCCACTCCACATAGCTGAAAGCCCACAAAGTAATGTAAGTCCATTCTTCCACTACTGATAGGTGTTGTACACTGGAAACCGTACCTGAACGGGAGGGGCAGCAGATTGGAGAGTTGGTGTAGGCATTGAGGAAGGTTGCACCCAGCTCCCTCATGAAGTTTATGTATTGTAGCTGAACCACCCTATTCCCAGGGTCCACAGTCAGTCGGCTATACTTCGTATAAAATGGAAATTACGCTCCGAAGACGAAACTCCTTCTGTTTCATACCCTCAATTTAACCTGAAAGGGATAATTGCATGCAAAACTGGGTTTCCCTTTTCATAGTTGAATAACGACAGTTTGGTGGGTAAAATGGACATACAGAGAACCTCAAGTCCCATTGACACCTCTTTCCTAGGCAAATCTCCCAATTTGAAACTGCTGCTGTAAAACGGACGTTTCCAAAAAAACACAGAGTTGACGTCAACTCGGTGGCTCCACCTTATTTGGCTCTGATCTGTACCTTTGTCACGCCCCAAATTTTACATACAGCAAATTAATAACTTATGTTGCCTACAATGCTAAGAACAAACCTAATACAAAGTTATGCTTAGTCTTCCACACTGAATTGTGGGTATTACACTAGTATTACAGCTAACAGGTGCTGTTAGCCACGTTGTGTCTTTGCTCCGCAGCTTTGCTAGTTGTAAACCAACTCAGCGCGTAGGCCATCTACATATTCATGAGCATACAATAAAAGAGAGAAAACCTCTCATTTCATTCTGGGGCTATTTCACAAGGTTGCATTAGGGCGCATAGAACAGCACCCAGGCCATTTTCAGCCCAACCAATGTTACATACGCTATTCTGAGACCTTACGGAACAGTGTGAAATACCCTATAAAATCATTCGATGACCCCTTTAAGGTATTCTACATAAATAATGCAGTGAGGTAAATGTATCAAACTTTCCATTTTTCATTGATAAAGCAAATAAGTGTAGACCACTCACTGCTAGGCCTATGCTTAGTACATGTCATTGAAGCTCCATTCAACCACTGGCTCACCACAGCGTTGTGTACTCTCTCCTCTTCTTTATATTCCCTACACAAACAGTTGCCAGAGTAAGTGTGAGAATAGACACATCATAAAGTTTGCAGATGACACGGCCATAGTCATCTTGCTGAAGGGAGGGGATCTGGAACATGGGCTCGTTGTCAATGACTTTGTGTCATGGTGTAAGGAGTTTCACTTTGAACTGAATTTGTCGAAGACCAAGGATATGATTATTGACTTGAGGAGGTTGATGCCCATTCCCAGATTCCATTGAGGGGATTGAGATTGATTTGGTTGAGAATTATAAATATTTGGGTACTGTGTTTGATAACAGGCTATGCTTTCAAACCAACACAGATGCCATCTCTAAGAAGGTACAGCAATGTCTCTATTTCCTGAGAAAACCCTGGGCTACCCCAGGAGAAGAGCATGGCTGGGCAGGCAGTTCAGCACCACCAAGGTAACTTTCTCTCTCTCTCACACACACACACAGAGCCAACCATGCAACAACATGCAGCTGGGAACTGAAAAAGGAAAGGTTTCAGTCGCTTAACTGATTTAACAGTCATCAGGACGTTCTGGAGAAGCTTCGCCCCCTGCATCCATTCCCAAGGGTGATTCTGGAGTGGAGGAGGATCACCGATGCTATGACCAAGGTGGTGTTCCCTCTTCAGAGAGAGAGACAACACCACTCTCTGCTGGCCATGGACAGGATACACCCTGTGTCTCAGACACACCGCCACAGGTAGATGAACACACCCACGCAGATGTCAACATAACCCTACACAACAATAACCCAGTTACCCATCTAGCTGAGTTACGGTGCGTTCACACTGCAGCGACCCAAATCATTGCCATCGCTTACCTTCCCACAGTGCACCACCCTCTGGGGGGTGTCAGAAAGATTAATGCAGAGTTGTAGTTCTCTAAAGTCACTGTTGTAGTTTGTATAACATCATGGCAAAGTGTGCAGACTTGGATTTACGTACTTGCAATATCAATTGAAATACAACTTATAGCCTATACAAAAATGTTTAATAGACATACACGTTGACATGTGTAAAAACGTTATTCTCGCGTTTATCTCACACACTTCTGCCACAGGGTGCCACCACTCGAAATCCCCTGCCACCCTCTTGCCACAGTACTACTTCATACTTAAAGTACTGTACTAAAATCTAAGAGGATTTAGCAATGGATTGCACAATGTTAACAAAAGTAAAGACATAAATTAAGAGTGTTATATTTTTAGCACTGACTATTGTTGCTTCTTTCATTTTGAAACTTTATTTTTCATAGTCAAAAAAGTTAACCAACAGTTTCTTTACTGACAGCAAGCTAAGAATATCTTTAAATATTCAAGCTTGATAACCTGCAAATCCAATTTGCTTACAACAGTACGTGAATGTGACTATTTCATTTTAGTTGCACGTAGACTTCCTGAATGGGAATTGTAGTTCCTAGGCTGCAGCAATAGAGGTGTTGTCTACCAGTCTGCCTTGAGGCTGAAACATAAAACCAACAACTGATCAACAAGTAGCTTTGACACACAACATCAGCAGTGCTACCTTACTCCTACAAATCCTAATCATGATGCCATGTTTTAGTGGGTAAAAAACAAGCTTGCCCAAATTAAGGTTTTACAACAAAAACAAAAAAAGAGATTTGTACAGCAAAGTGTCTATGTAGTAGCTTGTGTGTGCCATAGGATAAAAGGGTTATCAAGCATCTCCAATCTGTTTCCAACAGTATTTTTCAGAAGTGGAAAAGTTCAGGTTTGGTAAGTAGAAGACACTTGTTTTCAATCACCTACATTTCCAAACGTACTTTATTGTTCAGGAGACGTGGGGACATGGGGATTCACACAGAGAGACCTGGATGTGGTTCAAATGAGCTAGTGGGAGGTTATTGGGATGGTAGCTGTGAACACATCTGAGAGGGGGGTCGTGCGTTGTGCACTGGTGGTGGTGGAACCTGTTGAACATTAGTTTAGAGCTGATTCTAGAGCACAGGCCTGGTTTATGATCAGTCACACTCTGGGGTCAGGGGGTTAGGGTTAGGGTCAATGCATAGATACTGAGTGTCCTGGATCAGAGGAAATGTGTCTCCTTTCCTGGTACCCCCCCCCCCCTCCTCTTTTCACTCCTTTACCTCACCCCCTTCTCCCTCTCTTCCCTGCTCTCCCTTCCTCTTGGTTGAGGGGCTGAGGAGAGAGTTTGGGTCACCTGCTTGAGTCCAGAGAACATGAAGGCGTCGCTGGGTTCCACGGTTATCTCCACGTCCTGCACCAGCCCCGTTCAGTTCTCAACGTGGTACCGCACTGGCAGGGACTCCTGCAAGCGGCCAAACGACGGCAGGTCTGGAACCACACACACACATATGCACGAGCACACACATGCACTCTTACCCCACAAATCCAAATTTCATCCTCTTATAACTTAGCTCACAGGTGAGGAGCGCATAACAGCAAACACACACTTCTTATGCGTTGGCTGCAGGGCAGCTGGGTGGAGGAGATGGAGAGCCTGGTTGGGACCAGGGCAGTGAGGCTTGGAGTGTGGACAGACAGGGACTAGGAGGAGACACAACTTGTCCTGTGGCCTGTGGGCTGTGGAATAAGACAGTGTTAAGCACTGCTTAGCACCAGCCAGGACATGTATCCCAGAACTCTGTCTCTACAAACACTGGTTCAGGGTAGTGAGGCCAGGGTTACAGCTGACTGATTCTGGGACCACACAACAGGCCCACCCCTTCTTGGTTCCATTCAACATCTCTCAACTGTTCCCTGGTGACTAGAAACGTTGTCAATAGGCCTTACACTATGTCCTGGCCCTACAGGACTTGTGTTTATATAATGAGGTAGTACATTAATTCCACTTTTCTTGTAGATACTGAGTGCACCCTGCCTTAAAATGGGTAAGTGGGTACTGTGTGCATGGTGAATAACGTTAGATGCACAGCATCAATAAGCATACGATGGCACAACATACGATGGCATTGCGACAGTTTGTTGTGACATGGTGGCATACAGTGCTTCAGTCCAGCTTACCCAGGTATTTGATGTGGATCCCTCTCGTAACACCTCCAGATGGTCCTCTTTCCCTTGAATCAACAGCGCATGTTCGTCTATCCAGCCCAGGAAAAATGTCTCTGACACCGCATCTGAGACCCGCTGGTTCCACAGGTGCTGCGTGTTCTCGGCTTTAAAATCAGCAAATGAGTGGGGGGCTATCTGCAGGAAAGACTCCATTCTCGACTATCCTATTTTCCCTCTCAAGTAGGGAACTTGGGAGTAATGAACTGTATCAAACATGGCAACACTCAGGCACACACAAATCCCCATGCATTCCATACATAGTTGACGGAAAGCTTGCAAGCTAGCCTTTTAGAAATCCTGTTAAATTTGCCTCAAAACGCCTTAACAGCATACCCAAAGTAAATTGAAAGCTGTTCTTGAACTATTTGGAGTACATGCATGTAAATGGTCCCTTTTGAAAGGTGACACGCTGAAGTTATTTCCCCTGTTGTCAGGACCCCTGTAAGTCCTACTGGTGTTGAGTAATAGAAGCTTGAACACAAGGAAATTGAAAGTTTCTATCTCCGCCGAGAGTTTGTTTTGAAAACAGAGGCCTGAAGAGGCCTAGAGCTGGTAGGTATTAGCTGAAAGACAGAATTGGACCACAACTTGAAGCCTTAACCAGTTCAAGTCAAACATAATACCACAATATATTCCTATTTGACACGTTTTTACACAGTTCATCCAGGTGTTTTCTAAAAGGTCAAATACTTAGGATAAAAAGGTATTATTTTTCATAATTGTTTTCTCTAATGAAAAGTAAAAACTTAACTATCCTCTATTATAGCTAAATCCCCCATTTAGTATTGCTGAAACACAATAACTGAAGCATGAACACATTGGAGTGCTCTCTGATTCAGAAGGACAAAGAACACTGCTTGTGTCATCCGTTTAGCACCTGGGACTTTTATTTTGAAGGCTCCACAGATACCTAGCATGTTGGGTATTAAGGCCGAATTATACTTCTCCGACTCCGTTACGCACAGTCGCACGCAGATTCGGACAGATTGGTTGAATTTATACTACTCCGACGGCTCTGTGTGCTGAAAGCAATTCACCGCTAGAGCAGTAGATGGCGCTGCACTGCGATGCCGAGGTCAACACCGGTAAACCGTTCTAGGCTAATCGGTTGGTAGCTCATCAAATCACCCAGGCAATGGTTTTTCGCTGTGGTAAGCAAGAGTTACTGTGTCTCTGGGGACACCTGTTCTTTTCGCCAGGCCCGGGGCCTCTTGGGCCCATGTTTTCCCCTATTGGCGTTAAACCTGTCACCTTGCGCCTTGAGAGCATAAGGTGTTCAATCTCTCAGTACCGGTTGGATGTCTCCAACAGGTACGGTCAGACTAAAGCTGATCCTCCCGTGGTCTCTGTGCCAGGAAGGCTGTTGTGGTGTTACTGCGCCACCTGCAGCCAGATGAAAGGTTCTGTGTCTGACCCATGTGACCACCTATCTGACCATCCTACATGGGCTTGTTGATGACATGGTCTGCAGTTGTGGTTGAGATGCTACCGTACAACTTGTGTGTACACGAGAATGCTTGCACATGGCGAGCTTGTTGTCTCAACTTGAGGCTTCCCACTTCTTAACTCAAGGGTATGGTGACTCACTCTAATAAGTCACTCAACACGCATATCATGGCATCTTCAACCATCATTTATCATAACCGTCTGGTCTTAATGATCACATTATAACATTGTAAACCACTGAAAGACTACAGCTCATTCAAAACTCTGCCGCTAGATTATTAACTAAAACTAAAAGGAGAGAACACATTAGTCCTGTCCCAGTTACACTGGCTCCCTGTTTACATTTACATTTATTCATTTAGCAGACGCTTTTATCCAAAGCGACTTCCAAGAGAGAGCTTTACGTTACCTTCAGAATTGACTTTAAGGTCCTGTAATAAATGTGGGATCTTTCTTGAAGCAGGAAATTACTGCTAGGTATGTCAGCCTGGAAGAACACAGGTTCGAGGGTTTTAACAATATAAAAGTCTTTATTAAGTCTGGACAATGGCTCTCTAAAATTCATAACCATGGGTGGAATACTCCAGGGCACCGAACAGGCTACACAGTCATTATGTAGTTCAGCTCTTCATTGACCACACTCCACCCTCCCCAACTCGGTGTAAGCACGGCACCCTCAAAGGCTACGTCACACGTGTAGGGGAGACCCAACTATAACCCACTTCTGACGGTGCACCTCCTCGCACCCTGTTCTCTCCCACCGCCAGGTGGGAGAGTTAAAATTGGACAGGACAACAGTCAATGATATGCTTGGCGAGACCCTCACCCTGGGTCTGAGCTTTGGACGTTGTCCACTTTCTGGGGAGAACGTTTGCTGGACGGCGCAGCCTAGCGTCCTGTGAAGACAAGAGTGTCATTCTCTAGAATATGATCAAGACTGAATGAAGTGGGTAAGGATGGGATAGTAGTTACCGGGCTGGATCTCGGGTGTGGTGGAAGAGTCCTTGAGGGTCACGACTGAGCAGAAGCACGAGCAGATCCCCCTGGCGTGCCTGAGAGAAGCAGATGGTGGGAGGGCAACAAAACGTGAGCATGCAGACAGGAGGAATAGAGTGTATATGCAGAAACAATAGCCTACCTGGGAAGAGGGAGGTGCAGTCTAATTCTCCCGTACTTCATTTGGCCTGATGTGGTATTCTTTTCCTGGATTTAAGTTCATTGTAAGTGCCTAATTCCATTTAGACATGAGTCAGTGAAGGTTGGAAGAAACTGTTCCTTGGGCGAGAGGCTCTTGTGCGGGTAAACCGAACAGTGTTTCCAAGGCAGGGTACCAGATGGTGATGAAGGAGGTGAGGATGCAATCAAATATGGTACCCATCATTGTCAGTACCCAATACTGCACCATCATTGTCTTTGACAGATCAACTTCTTCAGTTGACACAGGAAGTACATCCTGTTGTGCCTTCTTGGTGAGGGAGCTGATGTTACGTTTACATGTATTCATTTAGCAGGCGCTTTTATTCAAAGCGCCTTTCAGAGAGAGATTTACAAAAAGTGCTGGGAGACGGTAGCGCCCAGGAAATGGAAGGATTCCACAGGGTTGACTGGGAAGTCACAGGGTGAAGGGGCTGGGAGGGAGTGAACACTCCAACAACAATCATATGCCCTTCAGGGCCTACACAAAAAACTCATCAATGACACATTGCCATGCTTCAAAGCCGGCCAGATACTGGACATGCCGGGGATCGTGGGCCTGCAGGGGAGGCCCATCTTCTTCTTCCTCACCATCTTCCTCCAACTGGTCTTCTTGAGGACCCAAGGGTGTTGTAGCTCTTACAGCCATGTTGTGTCCTCTTGGCCACACGGTGAGCTTCATAGTATCTCTCATCAGCCTTGTTGTGGGAGCTGGCGACAGGAGTAAAAAGGTATGGCCTCAATGGATACCCACTGTCCCCGAGAAGCAGCCATCCATCCCTGGAAGCTTGTGCCTCCTGGCCAACAGAGGAGTTAGAAAAAACTAGAGTCGTGGCTGCTGCCAGGCCATCTTGCCACAAGATCTGTGATGAGCTCCTGATGGTCACAGACAACCTGGCAATTGATGGCAGCATAGCTTTTCCTGCAAAAGAAAACATGTCCCTGATTGGAAGGGGTGAGGATTGGAATGAGGGTGCCATCAATTACCACAATGACTTGGGGGATGTTATGTTTGACAACAACAAAAATCCAGCACCGCAGACTTGCCCCCTCTTGTTGTGGGGAATTGGATGTGGTGAAGTAATGCTGATGTGACAGCCGACACGGATCTCAATACTGAGGCCTTGGAGAGCCCATGTCCATTGCCAAGAACCTCCAAAAAACTGCCAGTGGCATAAAAACGTAGCGCTGCCAGAAGCTGGGTTGCAGGGGTGAGTGCATAGGACCTCCTTGTTGGCCTCAGCAAGTCTGTCTCGACCAGGTTCAGGAGCATCAGGATGTCAGTCCTCCTGAGCCGGTATTTATATAGAATGGCAAAATCCTCAAGGATGTCCAGTGGACTCATAGTCGTCCTCACAAAGGCATTGAGCCTTACCAGCCTACTTCTGGGCCGCTGTCGCTCTCTCTCTTTCTCGCTCTCAATCGTATTTTCTGCATGTTCCGCTTGAGAAGTAGGCTAAACCTCTCCTTTATATACTGTGAGAATGTAATCAGTGCTGCTGCTAGCCATTTTGGTGCCCTACGCTTAATTCCTTTATGATGCCCCCCCCCATAACCCCCACCACCACAGCTGCCCTGTCAATGCACCCACATTCTGTGTTTGATATGATGCAAGTTACGGAGTTCCCAACTTAATGCGAGCGAAAAATGTTGGCCTTTGAGTGCAAAATAGTTTTTTGAGCTTCATGTAAAGTAAACAGCCGTTTTCCAATTGGTATAACCTTGTCTAGTGAAGGTGATGTCTTTTTGTCTCTTAATTTTTCAGCCCCACCCTTACGTTTCTTAGCATGGTTTTCCAAATTATAGTTACATTTAAAACTGAAAGCATGCAGCCAACGAGCTCCACCTTTATTACCAGACATCCCAAGTCTCCCGGAAGGTCCGGGAGTCTCCCGCATTTCAATAGCTGCTCCCTGACGCCCGCAAATGCTATACAATCTCCCGGAAATTGGGGATTTTGAGTATTTTGAGCGAGCGAGTGACTGTGAAATGGTCATTTATGTTAGAGATAGGTGCATATCGCGCGTCATGTCAGCGTTTCGGGGGGGGGTGGGTGTACGTGCTGGTTGAGGGGGTACTTCTTGCGTCGGATTGCGTCCCGGAGGGGGGGAATTGTAAAGTCAAGCTAGCTGGCGTCAGTTACTTGTCAAATGCATAGATAATGTTTAACAGTAAAATGTCAATTTAGCTTGCACCTAACATATTAGTGTGCTAACATTAACGTCAGCTAGTTCAAGGTGTATGCATAGGTTAACCATTAAATTAGCAGCACATTTCCCGTATTTAACAATGATTCAACATGGACCAACCTGAAAGTGATGCACGGGCATCATCTCGCAGTTTCTTTCTTTTTTCTGCCCCTGACTTCTGTTGTCTTTTTAAGGCCATTTTCGAAAAGTTGACCTAACCTACTGTTAAAAGTTTGTCAGGCCACTGAGATAGGAAAGGGCACCTACGGCGAGCTTGGGAAGTTGAGTGTGTATTTGTTTTTTGTTTTTTTGGGGGGGGGCACCATCGTAAAGTTTTTTGAGCAATTAAATATATCTCTTGTTTTGCGATATACATGCCTAAAAGGTGCCTAATATTTATATAGGCCTACTGAAATAATATTGGCATTATAATTATAATAACTATGATGATTCTTCAGTTGGCAATTTTTGGGTGCCCCCTCGGTGCCCTACGCAGAGAATAGTGCGCGTTATGGGAGCGGCGGCACCAAATGTAATGAACGGGTCTGTATGTCAATTAAACTGATTAGAGTCATCTGATACTCATAATGAGTATAATTCATCAACCATTAATTAAAGTAGAGTTGATTATTCATGTTGGAAACAATGGTTCCATGTTGAAGACATGGGGTATTCAATACTTACGTGTTTGTCACATTGTCATTTGTGGCCAATGTGGGAATCATGATTTTGCAAACATGGTCTTGGAAAGCTGTTGGCCTATTATTGCAAGATTGTAGATATAGTCAACACTAGAAAATAAGACAGTAAATATGTTGGAGATTGAGATGCTTGTATTTGTACATTGTATTATTTAGGCTGCTTGCTGTATGGCATGTGTGATACAATTTATATGCATGGTTTTTTACCTTGTTGCTCAATCAAGTAGTAAATATAAGAATCTCATAGATTTGCCCATGGAAAGTGGAGTATCAAGAAGAGTTAAAAACCAAGGCACAAGATATCAGAGAAATATTTGTTTTATTTCTGAGTTTGTTCTCCCTGCTCCTGCTCCTCACTTGGATCTATAAGATTAAAAAAACAAAAGCATGTAACACTGAATATATGACAGACTACAATACACAATTTAGCTTTTACTTAATTAAAATGAACATTGTATGCTTAGGGTGTAAATTAACCTATACACTACCTTGTTGGTTGGACAGAAGAATCGGCAAAAAAAATGGAGGGCCTCTCAAATTTCATTTGCTCAAGCAGGAGCTTCTTTTCCTCCATTTGGAGGCGAGCCCTCTTGATTTCCAAGACTTCCTCCTGATAACGTGCATCCCTGGCCGCTGAGTCCTTAAGGGTTTGCTGAATTCCTTTCAGGATGTTGATCTTTTCTCTTTCGAGCTCCACCAGATCCTGGCTGCAGGCACAGGTGGTCTCGAACCTGGGTGCGTTTGACACCGCCGTCTGAAATACACCAGAGACCAGGGGAGACCAGGGGACCAGGGGAGACCGGACAATCAGGGCCATGTGCTCTTCCCTCTGAGGTGCTGGCTGTGGGCAAAACACCCCCACGGATATCCACCCCCCCAGTGATTCCGTCAGTGGAAGTGACACCCATGATTTGTATTGCCCTCTCCTCCTCAGGTGTTAGAGATGTGGCAGAGCTTGGGCCACCACCAGTTTGGCTCAGAGAAGCCCTCACTGCTGCTGCCTTTCTTTTTGAAAGACTGGAAAAGTCTTGCCATTTTTTCCTGATGTCAGTTCCCCCTCTCCTGACCCCACTGACTGCTGTACATTTTTGGGCAATTTCCTCCCACACCTTTGTTTTTTGTTTGTTGGTGTGGGCGCCTTTAAACCTAGAAAATTGAATTTCTTCGTTTTTTCAATTTCTTCCATAAGAATGGTCATTTTTTTCGGGCTTGAACCCAGCCTTCCTTTTCTTATCAGACCCCAAAAGTACTAAAATAAGTAGCCTATTTTAAATGTAAATGTGTGTTTTCTGTAGCGACAGAAAATATTATTTTGTGTGTGCCGTAATTCGTCAATTATTTTGGTTAACGTTTACATTTTAAAGTCTTAAAGTTGCGTCAGAAGAATCACATTTTAGTCCAATGGACAGCGTCTTGTTAAGTGCAATTTAAGAGACACGTAGGATGGTTCTCCTTATGCTGGTGCAGTAGGGGCTAAATCCCTTATAGTGTCATGGACGTCCATATAGTTTTTGCATGGACGGACGGCGATGGCTGCTTGATCTTTGCATGGACTGACGGACGGCGATGCTGTTCAGAGTGCCGTCCCTGATGAGCATGGATGGACGCCAATAGGGGGAACAAAAAGCATGGACAGCAATGCTATTCAGAGTGCCAAAATAATATATCCTGACAAGCCATGTTGATCAATTTGATCTATAAAGGCCAGCATGCAATCTCTGATACGACTAATGTCTTCATCTACCGAATATAGGTGTCCCTATCTGCCTTTGATCTTGTGCAACTGCGCTGGTGTGAAGATAACGACGCCCCTCTCGTTTGCATGTGAGATTGGAAATAAATACAGCACAGAAATAAATGTGGTGTGGAAATACATGTGGTGTGGAAATATGTGTGGAAATAAATGTGGTTTGTAAAAGTCTCAAAATAAATAAATGTGGCATTAGGAAATAAAAGTCCCATGAAATAAATAAATGTTGTCTTTACAAAAACATCATTTTGAAATAAATAAATGTACTTATTTATTGATGTCGGTAAATGGATTCAGCTATATAATTATATAATGCTATATTTATATATTTGTTGTAGTGGTGGGCATAGATTATTTATCTAGATTAATCTCACTGTAATCTTGGAATTAATCTGGATTAATCTAGATTAAAATGGCTCATTTGAATTCCGCCTAAGGCATTCAGAATGTGAGCTACCCAAATAATTACTAAAAGTAAGTCTTTGAGAACGGGTTTCTCAAGCCAGGTGGCGCATTAGACCCATGCGCGCAGATGGCATTGGGGACATGTCCCCCCCCAGATTCCTAGTGACCCCGATCCGTCCCCACCACTCTCCCTACATAAGGCCACAAGCATCAGTTAATAACTGCGCAGCTGATGTTAGCGATGTTAACAATGTATTAGCGTGTGTAACGTTGTTAGCGTGTATTACCAGGTAGAGGCACTAGTAAGGTTACTGATGGTGGTGCCCATATCATTTGCTGAGGCAGAGCGCAGTTTCAGTGTGTTACGCAGATTGAAAACATGGTTGCGATCAACCATGACATGGCTCAATGGCATTGCTGTGTGCCATATTCACCAAGACATAGCCTACTTGACAAACAAGATTTTGCCCAGCAATATCTTCGGGGGAATGAAAGGAGAGATGTTTTTTGGGATTTATTGAGTCTGCTTCTAGAGAGTACATTTGTTTTGCAGCAGAGGGAATTATTTTCTCTTTTTTTTATATAAATGTTGCTTATTTTGGGAAAAAGTTTACAATGAAAAGTCATACTTGCAGAGAGAATTGCGAATATTTAATTTAAAGTTTAAATTTAATTTTACATTTCATGGTATGTATGCTTTTCTTATTTTTATTAATGTAAATCTGTTTCAGTGTTTATACTTCCGTGTTCAAACACATTGTTATATTTGTAATCATTCTGCTGAGATCAGCAAATGAAAATAAAACATTTGCAGAGGGCATGAAGTTTTGGTGCATGATTGACATACTAATGTTAATTGTAGCTTCAGTATATATACATATTACACAAAATAACCAATTGAAATGGAATCATTTGCTGACAGCTTGGTCACCCCCAGTTCAAAAATTCCATATGCACCCCTGATTAGACCAGGGGCTCATCTCCTGTTTCCAAAGTGCATCACAAACTGCTTGAGAAAGCTGTCCTATTGGTGATGAAAACAAATGATGTTCAATAAGATGGACTTCAGATTAGTTACCTTGTCTGATAGAGCTGTGCTGAGGGGCTTGCCTCGGTTGCACTCAAACATAGTTCGACGACGACTGTTCCCCAGCGCTACATCAGTGCTTTGCCCGGCATCATCCGCGTTAGCTAAGGGATGCTTTGCTTTTAGGTGGTATTTGAGACTGGAAGAACTCTTGCAGTAAACTAATTGCGCATTGCACAAGGTGCAAACAACCTTAGTCTTGTCGAGGTTTCCATCGGGAAGTTTCTTAAAAATAAATTTTCCCTGAAGCAAACCCGGCGGCTTCATAGCTGCATTCATATTAGCACGTCACGTTTGATGTGGTAATTTCATACACAAGGCATATAATATAATACAGTACACACAGGTTCAAAGACTCGTTCTCGCCCCCTACAGTGCAATTCGGCTAGGTATACATCCGCGCTATAATATCAAGGTGCAAGTCATCATAGCTGAGGAATAACGTGATCCCGGTTCTTGGGACACCACCGGATATAAAATCAGGAAATGACGTACTCGAATGAAGACAGTTCGTGCAACATCGGCCCTTTATCAGGAAATGACGTCCCAAATGAAGAGAGTTCGTGTAACTTCGGCTCTTTAAATCGATTGTAAGAGCGTTTCCATGGCATTCAGAAATATACAACCGCGCAAATCGCAATTTAATTAGTTGTTTTAATTATAGCTTTGACAAAATATGCTTATTTTATTACTAGAATTTGGTCGTTTTTGAAATCAGAAGTTGTTTGCAAAGCAATTTGTTTTGAGAGTTATTAATTAATGACTGATAAGGCCGTCAGAGTAACGTTGTTAGTTAATGGGTTGATGCTATAGTTGTTAGTCATTTTTTTGCATTCAGTTAGCTACATGTAGGAACATCTATCTGTATTACATGCTTAGACATATCCAATGTTTATCAGTGTTTATTATGACCAGACCATCCTCAAATCTCAAAGCAGAACAGCTATTTATCAGCCTGCCTTTCAGGTCCACAACCCCTGGTACCCTGAGTGTGCTTCCAGCCTACCAGCCTTCTACCCCTACCTCCTACTCTGCATCCAGCACTGGTTCCAGCCTCCTACCACTAACCCCTGCTCAGGATCCAGTGCTGGTGCCAGCCTCCGAGCCCTATCTCCTGCTCTGCATCCAGTGTTGGTGCCAGCAGCCTCCTACCACTAACCCCTGCTCAGGATCCAGCGCTTTCCAATTATTTTGATGTTGTAACCGCTAACCACTCGCAAATGAATTACAGTTCATGATGTTTGTGTGATTGCATCATTTTGTAACAATTGCCTTTTTGTTAGCTCAAGAAAATAATGTCCAAAAACTCAGAAAGGCCAATACAGGACTATTGTCAGAAGAGCGGCAAAACTTAAAACCAGTTTGTGACGGTTGAAGCATTGAACGTCATCTATCACGTGGTTTCGTAATTTGATACAAGCTCCAAAACACTTTTTCGAAACTGTGCGTATTGGTTTTGCGACACAAGCATCGATGCGTCAGTGCCATACGTCCCATCCCTACTTATAATACTCTTATAATAGTTATCATGGCTTGACTCAGGAGGTTAGTTTTTTATGAATTTAGTATCTCTGTTAATCTATTATTTGTTTTATCTTTGACTCACTGTGTTGTTTTTCAGAATTATATAGAAATGTAGGTGGTCAGCTTCCCAAACAGCCCTGAAGAAGCCGTGGAGACCTTCACCAGCAGCTCTGCAGCAACAACATCTTAATAAGCATCATTTTTAACATTTATGGCAAATTATTTCATCAGAGATAGAATAAAAAATGCAACCATATGAGCCTAACCTTGATCCAACAACTTATTAGAATGATGAGATAATTACCCTACTTAACACATGTGTAACCTGACCAAACTATTCCTGATAGCCTAGTTGGGGTTCCAAATATTTTAGTTTTTTTAAAGATCTTTTTGAACTACATGCAAGACCACAATGACAAAACACATCAATACAACACAGGTATAAGCATTATACATTGCAATGGACTTTTTCCAGTCGAAATGAATAGACAGCACACTCCTCGCCTGGTATAACGTTTCATTACAGTAGCCTATACCACTATGACTATTCTGACAGGAGCAAAAGTTATTGTGAAAGAAGCCTAGCTGGTGAGTACTGTTGAAGTTCCGCGTCTCATGATTGTAACTTCTACAGTACAAACTGGTGAGGTGAGCAGAGCTCTTCTGAAGGGCGACTCCAATCATTCTTTCCCATGCTCCTCCTATATGTGACACATGGGAAATTGAAGATCTATGAACAGCTTTGGTCTTGAAGGTCTGTAACTGTGTGTATTCTGTATTTATCTTCAGCTCTTTGCAGGCTCCTATTAAATTAGTACATTTGATCTGAGTGGAACTTGATCTCCCTCCACTGGCTACCCATCAACGCCCGTATCAGATTCAAGACCCTGGTACTGACCTTCCGAGCAGTGAACGGGACTGCACCCATCTACATCAAGTCTCTCCTGCAACCTTACACCCCCACCCGTCACCTACGGTCTTCTTCAGACAACCGCCTGGTGGTCCCACCGCTCAAGACTGCCCGGTCCCAACACAAGCTCTTCTCCTGCCTGGCGCCCCAATGGTGGAACCAGCTCCCCACCTCCATCAGGGACACTGACTGTCTCCCCACCTTCAAGAAAAGGCTCAAGACGCACTTGTTCCGGGAGTACAACGGCACTTAAGAATGCTTGGCTGGACTTGTTAGTTTCCTCCAGGATCACTATGACTCTTATTGAGTGACTTGTTGCTATTGTAGGTTAGATATAACGAAGTTAAGTCCTGTACTTGCTGTGTAATATTTTACTGTTGATTGCTCTTTTACAGGTACAGTCCTGCACTTTTGTGGTTCATGTTGTTTTAATTTGTAACTTGTATAACTACATGCTCTTATGGGTCTTCCCTTTTGGCACTTGTTTAGCTTTTTCACAATGTATGCTTCATGTTTTGGCTGCTTGCAATGTTTGGGACTATCTCGTTGTTATGATCAGTGACCTATGCTCTTTTGTAAAGCTCTCTCTTGGAAGTCGCTTTGGATAAAAGCGTCTGCTAAATGAATAAATGTAAATGTAAATGTTTCACTGGTTCTCTGATGGATGTGAATCTTCTCAAAGCTTTCTTTAAACTACAAGTTGACATTGGTTCTATTATTTAAATATGCACAGCTCTAGTGCTCAAACATGCGAATAAGACGGCGCTGCCTCTGGTACGATGTGTGACACACTCGTGGATCTGTCTGGAAATCAACTGCTTACTTCACACCATCCACTGTCCAACAGACCGGATGGCACCCTCTGTGAAGTAGCAACCCTGGTGTGCCACTTCTACATGGTAATTGGAGGAACACCCCCTACAGGCGCTCCGCTGCACAGCATTTTTAAATATTTATACCATACTGCATAAAACTCATAAATGTTAACATCTGTAGGGACTAGGGTTATGAAATTGAACGATTGTGTTTAACTAACCCCAATTATTCACTGTACCAAGCCATGACTATATACCATAAAGGAACTCAAACTCCCAACCCCTAGTACCAACTGGGGACAAAACAGCACCACCTAGAATCCCACATTTTGGGCTAAAAGTCCATGTTCAGATGTCCATATTTCACATCAGGAACCAAGTAGAGCCTTCAGACTGGCATTGTGTTTCTCTCCTGATCAAGACCTTACCAATGTATTTGGTGTAGTCCTATGACAACATTTTAATTTTCACCCTGCTGGACTAGACCTTGTGTCGGGCATACATTTCAAAGAGACATGAAAAGGTAAAATGCATGATATTTGCTTTTGTGTACATAGTTGATAAATTCCTTATTGATATTTTTTTTACTTTTTATTGTTGTTAAGGATTTAACCTGGGACTAAATACAACTCTCTGCCTGGGAGTTTGTATTTAGACCAATATTGACACCTCTAGCACTCTAGAATCTACTGCTAGCACTGACACAGTAGTTAACCTTAGTCTGAGTCTAGCACAAGGTCCTATCATTGCTAACCCAAATAAGCTAATAACTGGCTCCTTAGCTACTGATAAGGCAAACGTTAAAAATGCAAACACAACACCACATATGGCCACTATCTTGATTGGAGATGCCATGACAGCACGTTAAACTGGCAAAGACATAAAATATTTGTCTGAGCAACACACGAGGAACTTTCGTCAGAGGTACAAACAATCCTCAACAATAAACCAAAAAACCCTAAGATTATCATCCACACTGGCTCGTTTGATATCCTACTCAAGAAAATTGGCACTGAGATACTTAAAAAACATTTCACCCAGCTACTGAACACACTCAACAGATATCCAGATGTATTCATCAGTGGACCAATTGCATGCTTTCACAGAGGAAAAGACGCCTTCAGTCGATTATCTTTCAACACATGGTTGGCATCTGTCTGTCTGGCACACAAACTGAGATTTATCGATCATTTCAATGTGTTCTGGAACTGTGCAGGGCTGCGTTTCCCGAAAGTGTCTTAAGCTTAATTTGATCGTAGAATCCATCGTAGGACGAATCTTAGTTTTACGGGCTGTTCCCAAAGATGTCGTAGCTAAAGTGTCTTCGTAACTGTTTAGAGCGCATAGATGACCCTACTCCTTACGAGCATATTTGGGAAACGCACGTAAGAAATATCGATGGTTTAGCTTTTTGCTCGATCGTTGCTACGATCCATCGTTATCGGGAAACGCAGCCCAGACCGTTTTCAAGCAGACGGACTCCACCCAAACCGTGGAGGATCTCGACTACTAACAGCAAACATCAGTCACGTGCTCCTGACCACAAATCAAGTTTCTCTCCCTATCCCTGTTGTGTCTAAGCTGACTGACGCATCCCAAACAACCTCCCATGGAACAGCCCATCAAACAGCCTCCTGCAAGGACATGGGCCCTGCACAGTGAATTCCCTTGTGATGGAACAGCTCAGTGACAAAGCCCTTCCCAAAGAAAAGCTACGCTAGGACAGACACCATGCTATTTTATCAGACATACCGGTCATCATCACAAACAGAAAATGGCACGGGAAAATGCATAGTTACAACCCTGAAACTAATGTTAGAAGTCACAGAACTATCCATATTCTTCCAACAGATTTATCAACCCCTGTTTTATCTGTTAATACCCCACAGATGAAACTGGCCCTTTTAAATGTTAGATCACTAAATAACAAAGCATTAGTTATTGATCTGGTCAAAGAAAACAACTTAGACTGCATCTGTCTAACAGAAACCTGGCTAAACAATGTCATGGCAACAGCCACTTTGATAGAAGCGTGTCCGCCCGATTTCAGCTTTCACCAAGTTTCTAGGAAATCAAAAAAAGGTGGAGGAGTCGCAGCTATTTGCTCCTCTGAAACCTCGTTCAAAATATGATGTGAATTCACCTAGCTCAAAAAACTGAGCTAGGTGAATTCACATAATATGAATATCTTGCTATAGAGCTCAAAACCAAATCAATACTTTTTGTTATTATATATCAGCCCCCCAAGCACACGCCAATATTCATACAAGAATTCTCTGAACTATTATCACTATGTGTCACTAGATATGACAAAGTAATTTTAAACGGAGACTTAAATATCCAGTAAGCACAGGAAGAACGAGTTTAAAGCCAAACTGCAGAAGGCAAAGGAGGAAGGGGAAAGGCTATTACAGCAATGGCAACAAGAAAAAGACAAACGGCTGGCTTTTAAGGAAGACATTAGGAAAAGAAAAGAAAACAAGCAAAAGAAAGACTTGGAGAGCAAAAAACCAAGGGAGGGAGAGGAGAAGAAAAGGTAAGAATACCAACAGAAAGAAGACGTGAGAAAGAAAGCTGATGAGGTGAGAAGGAAGAAGAAAGAGGAAGAAGACTTAAAGAAAACTTGTGAGGCTGAAAGACCGACGGAGGAGGAGAGAAAACTGACAGCACAGCAACAGAAAGAGAATACAATGGATGCCCTCAGGAAGAAAACTAAGGAAGAGGAGAAGACAGCAAACAGGGAAAGAAGAGAGGTAGAGGAAGCCTTAAAACGTCCAAACAAGGCTCAGCTCCTACGGTTACTGAAAAGGGAGCAAGCGAAACTCAACCTCATGATTGAGAAGAGAGGGTTGGTGGGAGTAGGGGGTGTGGAGAGCAGGACGGTCATGAAAAAAACAAATCCCCCTCGATGTACAATTTTCGATCAAGATCCAGAGCTACTGCGGAGCTCTGAGGAAGAAACAGATGGTGAATATGATAGACAAGGGGAGGAAGAACAAAGCCAAATAGAGATGGGAGGAAAAAAGATGGAGGAAAAACACAAAAGTGAAGAGGACAGCCGGTTGAAAGAAGACATAGTACAGCCACGAAAGCCAAAAGTAAACAAATTCAAGACTTTTTTTCAAAAGTTCATACCTGTATTTTAGCCCAATGGTGTTCTCAAAGAGTATTGTTGAACTGTCATGCCTGAACCTGTAATAATAAATAACTAACAAAGATGATAAGAGGGAAAACACGTGGAAGAGGACCAGCGGTTGAAAGAAGACGCAGTAAAGTAAAACATCTTCTGTATTCCTCTCTGAATGAGTCACTCAAGTCTATAACCAGGAGGATAGTGTGTTGTCCTGGAGGACACAGAGACACACTGTGCACTATCTCCTGTTTAACCAGCTCAGTAGTCCTCTCTACAGTGAGATTTCCCCCCATCCTGGAGTGTTGACCACAGTGACCTGTTCTCCCTGCTACTTCTCCCTGTCTCTTCACACACTGAGCAGCTGTCCTCAGGTCAAACTCATCTCTGCCCAGGATGGTGTTTCCTGATAAACTCTTCCCTGCATCTCTCTCCCCCCAACAGCACAATCACCAGCTCTGAGAGATGGAGGGAGTCACCTGTCAGAGAGGGAGAGAGAAAGGGAGGGAGGGAGGAAACGATAGATAAATGAGAGATGAAGTGAGATAGAGAAACAGGAAGTTGAGGGCAAAAGAGAGACTGCAGTTTATTTGTGAAGTTCCCAGTGATCTGAGTGTAAAGTTTGTGTTAAGTGAAACATCTATATGCTATTGTAATATTGTAAGTTGCACAAATGTTCTCTATTCATAAATGTGCTTCAATCTGCAATTTACAAAGTTTAAAAATATACAAACGAGAAACAGAGAGAAAAAGAGCAAGACAGTGAATTCACTGTTAAAGCAATATGTTTTTGAACTGCTACTTGACAGCATGCTGCTGCCCTGTATTCAGGTGCATCTTCATCTCCCAGGAATAAGAGACCAGCAGGCCGAGGTCGCTTTGCATAACAGTTCTTGGGACCAAGACATGACTCTTCCAAGGTTCATGCCACGTTCCTGGCCTTGTTCAATGTTTATGATGTTCTGCTGTTCAAAACTCCAATTACAAATTTACACCCTCTCCATCGTTGATGGTAAGTGTTTTTTGTCTTATACTCTGCATGATTCGCATTATGAATTTACAGGCTCTTCGTTGAGGGTAAGTGTGCATTGTTTGATTAACATGTTTCCATCAGAGGTTTTTGAACTAAATTATTTATTTAAGATCAAAGCTGTTTGATTGTTGCTGACAGATCCAATTGAGAAAAGTTCTTACATGCAAACAAAGCACACATGCAATTTGCCTCTGTCAGTCTGAAATAGAGCTTTTACATAGTGACTAATTTGGGTCTTGTCTTTCAGGATGCAACATACTACAAAAAATATGTTGTGTTTTGCATGAGCTACAATGTTAAATGTTGAGAATAACATTGTGTTTTCTGTAATAGGGAAGAGTAAACCAGCAGCCTCACCCTCCAGACCAGACCAGGGTGATGGACTTGCGTCTTCGTTGCCAGGTTAATATTTATGTCCACATGCACCTAACTAGATACAAGATTTAATCAAACTTAACTTACTTACCTCATTTAACTGTTAGCCTGTGTTTGAAAGTCATCACTCACTGCAGTCCCGGCAGGAGTCCCCCATAAATGGGAGTTTCAAAAACCTACTGCAGTCATCTTCACAATAAAGCATCTTTGGTGATACGTCAGGCGAGTAATTTGTCATACATATGAATAGTGTTTCTGCCTATGCAAATTAGGACATATTCAATAAGTGTGACGCTCATGTGCATGTTCAATCTAATTTCAAAAGAAACTTGTAATACAAAAAAAGTTACATTTTATGTATACTTTTACGATGTTAAGTTTTATTGTGGTAGGAGGAAAGGAAAAAATTATGCCTATTTGGGTGTATTTTGGGCATATTCGATTAGTGTATAGCTCATTTCCATATAAAAATTCATTTTCAAAGAGACCTGTAATACAAATGTTACTTTTCATGGTTAGTTTAATTGTGTAAAGTTTTATTTTGATAGGAGTAAAGGAAAAAAATGTCCCCATTGGGGTGTGATATTGCCTGGCCTTATTGGCACACATCTCGGATTGGTGAGAATTAAACATATTTCCACAACTAGGATTTCTTAGGACATTTAGTATGTTGTTCTGGACACCTCATAGAAATGATCTATGCTGATTTTTTTTTTTTTTTACAATTACTTCTATTTTGGCTCCAAAATGAGTTACTTTGCCTGGACTAGTAGCCTACACAGGCACAAACAAAAACCCGCAGAATTTCAAATACAATGCATTGGTCTGAGGCAAAATTTAAATAAACTTGTCAATCAATAACAATCAATAAATTTGTGTTTAAATGTTAATTGGTTGGCTATAATTTTTTAAATAAAAGCAATATAGTACGAAAGTGAGTGGGGTAGATAAGGGATATTCCCATGGGCAGGGGTGGACTTGGGGAAAAAAGTGGCCCGGGAGTTACTGTCAGACCGGCCGACTCTATACATGGCGCATGGGTATGGCCCACTCAGTACACGGCGCGTTGCCCATTCAATGCATCGCACGTATCGACCAATCAGTGGCCTACTTGGAAAAATACCCATACATTTAACATTATTTTGGATAATTACAAAGAAATTACATCATATATATCTTCTCTTACGTTGAACGTCGAAAGTTTGTAAGGACACATTTCAGAAGACACTTTTTCGAAAAATAGGCACCATGAGTATGAATACAGATCGCGAGGAGGAATATAAAACTCAGTCAACGACTTACCCGTTCTTGGAGCAAATAATGTGTTCAAGCTGTGTAAAATGGAAATCAGTTAGAGGTGCCGGCGATGTCAGCGGGAGGGCCGGTAAATCATGAAATTATGTCGGTATTTTGGACCATCCCAACCCCGTCGGCCCACCGGGGATTCCCCCGGTATCCCCGATGGCCAGTCCACCCCTGCCCACGGGTGGTGTTCGGCCGTAGCCACGAGGCCGGAGGCCCTCTTAATCGACCAACAAACAGCCTCTGTTGTCTGATGAATTGTACTAGTCAAAGGGGGAAACACTAATAATCTTTTTCACCACCTGAAAGCCATGCATGTGCGCGAATATGAACAATCTACCAGAATGCGTTTAACAAATCCAATGCCAGGTTGGTTAGAATCGTGAAATGTTTATTGTAGGCCAACAGAATAGAGTATTCAGCCATGTAATAATTGTTTATAGCTAACTCACAACAAATATTTAACAGTTTTCTTGCAATCCCATAACTGTTTAACGCTAAAGTCGCTCTTCTGTGGCAAAGCACTGCAAAAGTTGGAAAATTCTACTCATGTGACACACCGTAGTTACCCAATCCAAATCTGTCCGAGTGCGGTAGATTAGCCGCTGTGGTGCGGTTGCATTGTCATGACATTTTAAGGATAACTAATATGTTGTGATATATACCGCTACCATCAGTGCTTAGGAATTATACCGTCATAAACATTTTAGGCCATAACTCTACCGCCCAGCCCTATTGGGAGTCCAGTTGGGCCTTATATCCAGGGCAAATTGTCATACGCTTCCTTGTTAAAATTAAGACAATCAGAGTGGTGTAAATCAAATGTTGTATAAAGATCTTTATCTTCTCTGATTAATGTCTGAAAACACAATGGATGATGGACAGCCCTGTAGCCGGGAAGGGGTCACTATATGAAAACAGCACTCTTTTTTTCTGTCACTCTCTTTTCAGCTACCTCTCTCTCCAACTCCACATGTCTCTATGTGTGTGTGTGTGTTGAAGGCTTAGACACAAATGGTGTGTGTGTCCCAGGTCTCCCCAGGAGGGGTGGGGGGAGTGACACAGACAGGCCTGTCTAACTAGCAGTTTCTGACCTCCTGACCACCAAAATGATGGTCTGTTTGACCCTTCTCAGTATGCAAGGGAATCACACTCCCCCATGCTGAGAAAGCCTCAGCTGCCCAATAACTAAAGGGGGTTAGGGGTCAGGCCATCCCAGTGAGGGTCAGCAGTGGTAACCTCTAATGATCTACTCCAGACTGACCAGACCCCCCCCCCCCTCCCTTGCAACAACGGTTTGTCGCCTGACTGAGCTAGTAGTCCTTCACTCCAGTGCTGCAGGCCCGACTGACCAGAATGAGTTCCATGCTTGCATTTTTAGAACCAGTTACAACTGTAATCTAAGATGTTTTGAACTCAATGATTGCATCCCTGGTCGCTTCTTGCCTCACTTGCACATTCCACAGCACGTTAATTGCAATAAATCTCTAATAATTATACTTCATAAACACCACTTTTTAAAGCTAGGCCACCAAACACCTAACAGTTTGGGCGGTATTTATACTGAAGAGAGGTTAAACCAATGAATGTTACAGACAAAACTGTAAAAGTGACGGTCATTAATTTGATTAATTTTCTCACAAAATGGCAAACGTTAACCCCATACATTTGAAATGATATACATTATATTATACATTCCAAGAGTTTAGAATTTGCTGGCTACAATCAGAGATGAGCAAAAATACATCCAAATGTATTTTGATACAAAATATCCCTCAAATAAATGTATTAAAATAAACTACAAAATACTGGTGCCAGAAAATGTAAGACATTACATGTATTTTGCATTTAAAATATAGGAAATACTCTGGATTTTCAATTTTCTAACAATTTGGTGTAGCAGAGCATTCAGGTTTGGGCTATAATGTACACAAAGCTCTGGTGAACCCCACAAAAAGAAAGAACAGTCACAAAATGTCAGTGTAACTAAGCCAAGCTATTAAAAGACAACAACTTGATGTTACAAAATCAATACATATACATCATTTATGCATATATTTTTTTTATTAATGGGACTTAAAAGCCATAAACGTATAAACTTCGATATATTTATTCATTCAATATTGTCTCAAAATGATCTGATGTTCTTGCGTGGTTTTCAAAGCTTATATAAAATAGTTGTTGAAAATTGAAAATTCTCTCTCTGCCATAGGGTGTGTGTGTGTGTGTGTGTGTGTGTGTGTGTGTGTGTGTGTGTGTGTGTGTGTGTGTAATCCACACTACCTGCCCCTACACAGGGATGCTAACACAATAGCAGTGTTGCATAAGTCCTTGATAAAATCAACTACTGACGAGTCACACAGACTCTCCCTCACACACGCACACACACACACACACACACACTGAGGCATGAGAGGATGAGTAGGCACACACGCACACACTCACACACACACACACACTAAAGCATCAGAGGATGAGTAGACACTCACTCTCACACACTCACTCACACACACACACCTAAATGAATATAAGCTGAGCAGGGGAAACTGAAGCATCAGATCGTCCAACTTTCATTAGAAAAAATACACTTACAAACTTCAATACAAAAGTGAACAGGTAACTTGAGGGGGGCTGTGGTTCAGGGGGTAGAGAGGGTTGTCTGTTAATCGCAAGGTTGGCGGTTCGATCCCCGACTACGTCTGGGTCATGTTTCAAAGTATCCTTGAGCAAGACTCTGAACCCCAAGTTGCTCCCGATGGGCAGGCCAGCACCTTGCATGGCAGCTCGCTGCCGTCGGTATGTGTGAGTATGAATGGGTGAATGAGAGGCAAACATTGTAAATAAATGCAGTCCATGTAGCGTAACAAGTGAGTTGAGACCCAACCACTGAGTAGCCAGTTTAGTTGCCTTGAAGAATAACTAACTTTTCAATTATTTCTGGGGCTAACCGCCTCCTGTGTGGATGGAATATTATTCCTGCAAACGAGAACAGTCTCACAACCAGAGCTGAAGAGGGGAGGGTTGTGTTAAATCAAACAAAAAGGAGCTTGATAAGTGGGTACTGCTGAAGAGAAAGCAGGTATTTTCTGGTGTCCTCCAGAAAACGAAGGGTCTCTAACTCAGCTTTAATCTGAAGACTGAACTCGTGAACTGTTTTTTGATTCGACGAGAAAGTATTTTGAGTATTTTAAATACAAAATGACACCACTCTTAAGTATTTTTCTACAAATTACATTACGTTTTTTTATCGGCCCTATCAAATACAAATCTGTCCATCTCTGGCTGCATTAAATTAGATTTTACATGAATATGAATTTAGGGACTTCCTCAAATGCTCGAAATGATACACGAAAGTGGCAAGTTATCACAATCCCTCCCTGTCAGAGTTCTTCCAAAGGGCACAAACACAATAGCTTAAGAAGCTATTCCAAAGTTTTTAACCAACCACAAATGGAACTGAGACATTTACCACCAGTTATTTTTTGGTTGTAAAGATTTGCCTGAGTATTTCATCACAGATGTATAAATCAGAAAAGAGGTTTAGGTGTTTGGTTACTCTTTAATGAATAGCCTCATGTTCATATTTACTCCCTCCCACAAGTAATATTCTCTCTCTCTCCCTCCCTCTTTTTTCCAACCTTATCTCTGTCATTTCCAGGTTGCCACTTGGTCCCTGCAGTCACTATGGTGAGTTCAGCTTTCCATTATAAGTTTGCATGTTAATGATGAGCATGTAAAATAATACAACTGTACATAATTGCTGGTGGTAGATTAATATAGTACTTTGTAGGTCAATTTCCCTGCTAATAATAATGTGCGTTTATTTGAAAAAGGACAGTGTACATTGATAAACATGTAAAAATGTAAATGGACCGACCGTTTTTTGACAACATAGTCAAGGCGGCAGGGGTGTGTGGCTAAGGCGGCCGCCTGAACTGCAAAGTGCTGCAGGAAACATAAAAAGAAGTTACGGTGTGAATAATGCAGTGGCCTAATTATGGTTGCAGGTTTGGTTATTTTGTATCCATTTCTTAAGTTTGTTTTTGAACACTGAAATACTGGCGCACTTACATCAGTAGGGAGGGTATTCCAGAGGCGCGTACTGAGAAGACTGTCTGTCCAAACGTACTGCGTCTATACTGTATAACACAGTCTCCCCTGGTGACTGCACTTGTTGCCAAGCCATTGGCATCCTTCAGCTTTATAAACTCATTTAATGGTGGAGGTGCCAGCCCATGAAATATTTAAAAAATGAGACAGGCATCCAAAAACTGTAAGAAATGGACAAATTTGTATAAGTTATACTTTATTGTTATATGGCAGTGGTGAGAGCTGATAGGTTTCTGGTCTAGAGTTTTTAAGGTCTGCTTGTAGAGGGTCTCTATTGTTTTCAGAGTTGTTGTACTTGCTTGTGACCAGCTTGTGTAACAGTACAAGATGTGAGAAAAGATCATGGCTTGCATAAAAATTTGGCTGCCTCTGTAGTTTAGTACGGCCTTACATGTCTAAAATTAGCCAAGTTAAATTGAACAGTATTGGCCACCTTTTTGACATGTTTTTTAAATGTTCAATTTGGAATCTAAAATGATCCCCAGATATTTAAAATCAGATACAGCTGTGAGCTTTTGTCCTTCAATAAAGACATCAAGGGGCTGTGCATTTGATGATTTCTTGGAGAAGAACAAACATACTGTTTTATATGTGTTCAAGTGTAGGGATGACGTTTTTAGCCAGTCAGAGACATGGACCAATGCTGCAGTTAGTTTAGTGGCAGCCTGTTCTTTGGTTTTTGCATGTGTATAAAGAACAGTGTCATCTGCATACATTTTAACATTAATAGATGGACACACTGAAGGTACATAATTAATGTAAATGCTAAACAGGATCGGTCCCAATACTGATCCCTGGGGTACACCAATATTTTTACTAAGGTGGATTTTTACTATGGAGAAAGGCTACTTCCAAAGTGTACACTTTGAGTCCTATCAGCTCAATATGACTTCATCCATTTTGTGGCTTCTGCTGAGAAATAAAAATAAGATAATTTTGTGTAAAATAGTGTCAAAAGCCTTCTTAAGATCCAAGAAAACAGCACCAACTACTCCACCTCTATCCAATTTGGACATTTTCTAGGAAGTAGCAGTTAACTATCTCCGTAGAGTGATTAGCCCTCTGTGACATGCTTGCGTGTAAAAAGGGCTATACAAATACATTTGATTTGATTAGCGTGGAATCCAAACTGCATTGGGTGCAGAAGTTTAAGTGTGCTGTCAGCTGTTCTGCTACCCATTTTTCACACACCTTGGAAATCACTGATAGTGACTGGGCCTGTAGTTTGAGACAAATGCTTTATCACCAGACTTAAAAATATGCAGAGTTGCTTTCATTGATAGCCTACTTTGCCAAAAGTTGATAAAGATGCATTTTTAAATTTAAAGCTGGATAGATTAATATTAAATGTGTACAATTTTAATCTGTAAAAAAAAGTCAGAGGTGGTCAAGTTTACTGACAAATAGATAAATGGCAGTGGAGTCTGTCAGAGAAAGTCAGTCTCAGATTGACAAGGCAGGTCAGGGGGGGCCTGAGAAATGAACAGAAATGTATGTCCAGAGAGTCGAGTTCACCTGGAGCTGTTTGTTAGGTTATGAGGTGTCACAGAGCGAATCCTCTGCAATTTCACTGGGAAAAATTGCAGAGGGAAGTTACATTTATGTGTGCTCTCTGTCTGTTGCCACACACCTTTAGTTTGCTCCTAGTGAGTTATCTTTAAGCCAGCAGAGCTATTAAAGGAAGTCAATAATCTAACCCCAGATCAGAAGGTAATATGCATGATGACTTTATGTAAGTGGATCTACTAAGGTGCACTACTGTAACGTAGCATTGACAGTAGTATATGTTTGATCCTCAAAGCCACGTATAGATCTGATGTTCATGTTGCGATACGTTGTAAATAATAATGCGTGTGGCCAGTGCAGGTTCTAGCACATTTGGCGCCTTAAGCAAGGTTTACCTACACTTGACGTGCCACGGTTGGTGCCCTCTGCTGATAGTGCATTTGCATCTCAAGGACAGCGGGAAGGTTAATTTAAATGGATGCACTTGGGAAATTGCCACCCCCCTCTTCATGTCACCCTAGGCGGCTGCCTATGTCGCTTATAGGAAGGACCGGCACTGCATGTGGCCTTGTGTGATGTCACACTGTATGTTCATTTTCAAAGGGCAAGGTCTGGTAAGCAGATGTTCCTGAGCATTCATGTTACAGCCACACTCAGCACCACAATAAGATATTTATTTATAATGTTAAAAAATGTTTGCTCCTTTTTGATGCCTAATGCTTATCCTCTCCACTGTATTATGGGGTCCTGCCCTCTCCCCATGCTGCTGCCTATTGCTAATCCACTCTGCAAACCCTCCCCTTCCCCTTCCCCTTCCCCTCTCTGTCCCCTCCAGCTCTCTCTCAGCTCTCTCTCCAGCAGCACGGTTCCCAGGCCCTGCCTCCCCTCTTCCCTCCAGGGTTGTGGGAGCGCCAGAGGTCCTAGGGCAGCATGTTCCTCCAGCCCTGAGGGGGCACTGTTCCAAACTCTACAGAAGGCTCTGAAGGAAATTGACCTGCCCAGTACATTGGACCTGCCACAGGGTAAGGCCCCGTTCTGCAGAGTGAAGTGGAATAAAGTGTAACATAACCAGTGTTGGGGTAGTTACTCAAAAAAAGTAATTGATTACACATTACTTGTTACTTTTTTTAAAGTAATGCTTTACTTTACTAGATTACTCACTGCTGAAAGTAACTAGTTACACAACTAGTTACATTAATTTTGGATTACTCCGTAACATCACCTGAGATGCACTTGCCAGATAACAATATATGTAACATATATATGCCCAAATCAACTGAAATTCTTATTATAATGAGGACAGATCTCTCTTTTATGCTTTTTAATACCTCAAAGATGACAAAAAAGTGAACATCAACCTAAAAGTTGTCAAGCATAACAAGCTACAGTACTGGCAGTAAACAAAATGTCTCAAAATAGAATAATGCTTAAAACTTAAAATGGCAACATTTCCTCTACCATGTATGCTGCTACAAGCCTGTTTATCACTGCTTTGGTAACCTGCTGTTAAAAGTCAAGTCGTGGCTGCTTGGCTTGTGTTGGCAACAATGGCAAAGGCAACCTTTTATCGGCATCAGTGTCACTCAGGGTCCGAGGATCCTTTGCTACTAGTCTTGAGTTAGCATGTAGCATGTAGCAAGTTTGTGTTCCAGGCAGTGGAGAGGTGTTTTTGCTGTGGACACAATGTACATTGTACAGTTACGTTTTTGTCCTTCGCACAACTAATACGAAGTAATGTGCATACCTCCAGGTTTGAATTCCAAATTCATATTCAAATGTTTTACCACACAACAACATAAATTTGTCTTAGATTAGGGGTTCACAACATTCTAAAACATATACCCATGAAAGACTCACATGAAATGGCATTTGAACCCCAATTCCCCCCAAAACACATAACAATAACAATCATATGTATAATGAATGATTTTCTCCCCCCAGGTGTGAGTCATTCTGAGCTGTGTGTTTGTGTTCTGGGCTCCCCCCTCCCCTACCTGTCTCTGCTGCTGGAGGCTGGACAAAGAAGTCCAGGTAACAAACCCCCACCATCTTTACATACAGAAAACCTGATATGCGAAGGAGATCATTAGCAGTTAAAAACCACAACAGGTGCTCTTGTAGTGGGGGGAAAAAACGACCAAAATACGGACACGGACAATATGATGCACACATGACACAAACAGGAAGTTTCGCAAAGTTCTCAGTTCAAGAAGTTCTTTGGAAGTCCCTCTGGTTTTGTAAGCCTGTCATTGCCTGGTGCCTTCTACCTGTCAGTGAAACGTATATTTTCATTTTCGAATCAAAACCCCAACCCAAATTAGGCTGTGTGAAGTCTGTAATCAATAGTCGATTTAGTAGATCTGGGCTATCACTAACCTTAACACTGCAGAGGAAATTGGGATTTCCTGTGTACTGACATTATTCACTAATCTAAAGGACTTTCAACAACACCATCATCGTAAAGTAGAGAATCGTGTTTGATGGAAAGCTGATAGTCACTGAATGTTGACATTTAAATGAGAATGTCCCTGACCCCCTCCTTTCTATTTATACATAAATGTTTGCTCAGTAGTAGGTAGAACTCCCTCGCAATTAGTGTTTTCTCCTGAAATGTTTGTCCTCATATTTACTATATACGTGTGTACATCCCACATGTTTAAATATATTACTAGAGTACTAGTAAGTTCAGTAAGTGGTGTTATTAAATGATTAGCTGGGGGGTAATACTATAGGATACCAGTGCTAGATTTAGAAGGAAACATTTGCTAATCATTTGGAGGCTACAGGGTTTTATTGGGTTGCTGTTTGCACTGTTTGTGATTTCTGTCATGTCTTCTAACTTGGTAATGATGTTTGGGAGAGTCCTGATTTTAGCTGATCATTTTGTGTGTGGGGGGGTAATTTATTTCTGCAAGATATCAGAGTTGATTTATAGAAAAAAGATGGTATCGACAAAAGCCTACCTTATAGATTAATAAATAATGCAAATTAAAAACGACAATTTATGTCAATTTAAGTCAAGGTTTGTGAAAGGTTTTTTCACAGTTTTTAATGCCTTAACTGCTTCCACCCCCCACTCCCATTCTTTCAATATTATGATGAGTGACCTGAAGCCTATCCATGGACCCCCCTCCCTCCCTCTTCGCCCCCCCAGGAGACGCCCTGCTGTGTCTGTCTCCCTCCTGGCTCTCCCGTGCATCCTCCTCCCTCCTGGTCCACAAGGCGGTCACCTTTGACCTCGGGGGACGCACTTTCCTCTCTAACTTCAACCCTCCGCGCAAGGTCACATACTTCCTGTCATGTGACCCATGGGCGGAGGAGGATATGACCCGGGAGACGGACTGCCCGGCTGGAGGTTCCGGAACCCTGGGGAGGTGCTGGAGAGATGTCCTGGTTACCAGGGTTCTGCTGCAGAAGGCCAACATCATGTGTCCACCAACCCTGGCCCTCCTGATGCCCCCTGGGCAGATGGGCATAGAGGAGGGCAGAACGGGAAAGGTGGAGGTGGTACACCTGGAAATGGGAGTGGAAGAGGAAAAGGTGAACTCTGTCAGGAACAAGGTGGAGTCCTTCCTGGAGTCTGACGGTTTGATGCAGTCAGACAAGGTACGTATTGTGTGTCCAGCCTGTTTGGGCTTCGGCTTAAGTGTTATCGACCCATAGAGGACTGCCTATATAGCATCAGACAAAACTTATATGGGAAATGTTCGACCATTTTCTCAAACCCACAACATCACACAAGACCGGGGGTACCTCAATCAGGCAGGCCAACATACAGCAGTTGTTTAGCGTGCTAACGCTTAACCATCTCATCCGACATGGTATTATCAAGGTGGTCCTCCGATGCAGCGGAGGCAGGTTTGCCTGTGATGTAGAGGGTTCGGCTGCACCCCCTGTCTTCCTGTCTAGGAGCTCCAGGGAGGAGGTACTGGCCCGTGTTGACCAGCTGCTGCCCCAGCTGCTCCCTGGAGAGGCTGTGCTGCTGGAGGCCTGCATCCCCCCTCTGAAGCCTGGGTTTCGAGTTGAGGGCCGCACCTGGGAGCAGTACACCGGTAAGGGCTTTAGCAAGGACGGGGGATGCGGAGGTTGTGGGGGGGGTTGGGTGTCAAGCATGGTTATGTTCACCATGAGAGTTCTAGAGCTCCAAAGCTCCATTTATATGGAGGGGGGGGGGGGGCTTTATGAATGAAGGGTGTTATGTCAGCTCCAAACCTAGTCTGAGTGGTCATGGTGAGGTTGTTGTTGTCTCTGTGTGTCAGACTGCAGTCCCCAGGTCCCTGACCTGGTCTTCAGACTGTGTGCCATCGTCACTCGCTCTCCTCAGGACGTACCTCTCCTCTACAAGGTGAGATAGAGGGAGAGGAGGAGGTCTAGCGGAAAGCAAAGAGTGAATGGAGGTGTTGGGAGGAGTGACATGAGGAAGTAGGAGAGCAGGAAAAAAGACCAAGGAGATCAGGACATCACGCCTAAAATAACGATGTGTCCCTGATGATCTCTCTCTCTCTCTCTCAGTTGGTGTGCAAAGTGGGTGCGTCCGATGCCCCACTTTCTCATGGTCACTCCCTGTCTCAGTCTCTGGAGACTACCCTTTCGGATTTCGGTTTTACCGATCCCGCCCTGGCCGTTTCTCTTCGTCGCATAGCAACCGACAGCGCCTTGGCTTGCCTCCGAGTTGTGATGGAAACTGAATCGGGGATGTCCCAACAGTGTCGCGGTGGGACAGGGGCTCAGACCGACATGATAGGTAATGTGTTTTTGGTTGTTTTACTGTGTGCTGTTAGTGTATGCTGTTTTACATGCATACTGGTAACAATACTTTAAGACATGTTACATCTAAATTAGTGCTGTCAGTTTAACGCGTTATTAACGGCGTTAACGCAAACCCAAATTAACGGCGTCAATTATTTTATCGCGCGATTAACGCTCTTTTTGGCCTAGCAAACTTTGTAGTTTTTTTCACATGCTGTTGCAACAACTACCGACGTTAGAAAAACTACAACACCACACCCGATCTAGCTAGACCGGAAACAAAACAACAGGCACGCCAAACACTCGTTTGGCTTGCGAGTTGGCTAAAGAGTAGTAGCAGAGCCCGTTTACGGATATTAGACATTCTCTGGTAGTAGGCTAACGTTACGTTTTGAGTGGATGACGAGCGCGAGATGCCGAAATGGATGCCAATAAGATTCTGAATGGAAAGTTTGCTTTTAAAAAGTTGCCAAATGGTTCTATTGACAAGACCAGTGATCTGTGTGTTTTGTCGTTGTAAACTGAGCTATCATCGCAGCACGTCCAGTCTGAAATACCACTTAATGGCCAAGCACACAGCTGATGCGAATTCTCTGCCCCCTCGTCAAAGCCAGGCGATTGCAATGTTGTTTTCAATAAAAAAAAATATTTGCACAAAGCAATCCGAACCACTTTTCTATGTTGATAAGAGCATTAAAATTTGAAAAAAGATTGGGACAAAAAGAAATCAGGGACATTTAGAATAGATAAAAATGTGCGATTAATTGTGATTAATCGCGAGTTAACTATGACATTAATGCGATTAATCGCGATTAAATATTTTAATCGTTTGACAGCACTAATCTAAATATATAACTCACACCCTCTGACTCTTCGCAGTATCACATCCATCTCCGAGTTCAAATCTCAATCAAAAACGTATCTGTTTTCTCATTGCTTTTCACATTTTGTGTTTGTCCATGATTGTTTATGTGTCATTGTATTGGTGTTGTAAAGCGTCCTTGAGCTCTGGAAAGGCGTTATATAATTTAAACATTAATCATATTATTATAAGATATATTTATATATGCTACCTTTTCCTTTATGTGTCATTGGTACAGGAGTGGACATTCTATTCACCGTTAACGGCCTTTTCCTGAAGTCGGTGGTTCTGGGCCTCCACCCCACCCTCTGCCTCCAGTCCTCCTTCCCAGAGCTGGAGGGGTGCGGCAGAGGGACAGAGGGGTGCCAGGGCACCCTCCTCCTCACCCCTTTCACCCGCTCCCACGTGTACCTGATGCAGGGCAGGACAGTGCTGGTGGTGGGGGCCGGATTCCACAGTAAGAACTTCATCTGGGAGCAAGCCCAGCGCTACAAACTCAAGGTGATGGAGCTCTCCATTCAAGACCACTAAATGGGTGCACGGCCGAGAATAACAAGTGCTGTTATGTGTACCAGACAAGCTTACTCATCCTCTCAGTAAAAACGATCAACTGAGCCGTGAGAAGTGATTTTAAAAGGTGATTTATGTCTAACTAACCCTTTCTCTCTCTTAACCAATTAGATCCTGTTAGTTGACAACGACCCCATCCATTTTGCCTCCCAATTGGTTGATCACTTCCTTACCCTGCCGGATCTCCCAGACCATCGTCGGGACGACCAGAACTGCACCCGCATCTGTGATTGGCTGACGTCCTCTGGGCTGCACCCCGATGGTTGTGTGTGTTTCTGGGACGACTGCGTGGTCCTGACGGCGCTGGTCTGCGAAAGGCTCGGCCTCCGAGGCCCAACCCCCGAGGCCGTCCGCATCGCCAAGGAGAAAAGCCTCACCCACCAGCACCTGATGGGTCTGGTCAAGTCCAAGGGGGTCCATCCAGCCCCAGATGAGCTGCTGTCTGGCCAAGCGGATGGTCTGGAGACAAGGGAGAGAGAGCGAGGACACAGAGTGTTCCACGACATGGTCAACATGGAGGGGAACAGCATGAGAGCCATGGCCGACTTCGACAGAGGCGACCTCTTTCTGGACAAACCCGACAACACTCACCCTCTCTTCCACTCATCCCACCCCCCCACCGCCTCCACGCAGTCCCACTCCGTTTCTCTCGGTCAATCCCCTCTGCTTTTCTCTCCCTCCCCCAGCTCCTACGCCGTGCCCTGCGCTCACGTGGAAAGCGCCTTGGATCTGGAGAAGGCCGCCCAGGGAGGGACCACCCGACCTGGGGAGGCCGAGCCAGGACCGGGGGCGGTCAGGTTCCCCGCCGTGCTGAAGTTGGAGTACGGAGCCGGGGCAGTGGGCGTCAGGAAGGTAAACTCCCGGGCGGAGAGCCTGGCTCACTTTGAGCGCATCGCCGGGGACCTACGGGAGGAGACGGACTATCCCGGCATCGGGCTGGGCTGGGGCAACACCATGACCCTGATGGAGTACGTGGGAGGCACGGAGCACGACGTGGACGTGCTCCTGTTCAACGGCTGCCTGGAGGGGGCCTTCGTGTCCGACAACGGCCCCACCCGGGTGCCCCTCTTCACGGAAACGGCCGCCCAGATGCCCTCGGGCCTGGCCCCGGACAAGTGCGCGCAGCTGATCCGCGCGGCGCACCACGCCTGCCTGGGCTGCGGCCTGCGCGACGGGGTCTACAACGTGGAGCTGAAGATGACGGAGCGCGGCCCGCGCCTCATTGAGATCAACGCCCGCATGGGGGGCTTTTACCTCCGTGACTGGATACGGCAACTGTACGCCGTCGACATCCTCCTCGCCTCCTTCATGGTGGCCTGCGGCCTGCGCCCCCGGCTGCCCTCGGCCACGGGGCTCCCGGCACGGGGCCACTACGCGGGGGTTATGTGCGTGGTGTCCCAGCACCTCCAGGCGCTGCGAGGCACGGCCAGCCCTGAGCGCCTGCGCCGGCTCCACCAGGAAGGGGCGCTGTGCCTCAACGAGCTTGCTACCGAGGACGAGCTCATCTCCGGAGAGTACGAGGATCCGTTCTGTAACGTTGGGGTGAGAGACGACCACAGCGCCGCCAACGCTCGCCAACGTCTGCTGGCCCTGTGCCAGGGACTGGGGCTCCACTGCCCCCCCCACTACGACCTGGCCTACTTCTTCTCCCAGTTCAACTAACGAGAGGGGCGAACAGAGGTGGAAGCCGTGGTAGCAAAAGGAAGAATGTCACCTGCAAGAAGAGTGACGATAAAGCTTTTTAAACATTGAAACTTTGAAATCAAGGAGATTTGTGTTGTGGTTTTGTAATAGTGTGGTAGGCTAGAAAACCTGGTTAACACACACTTGACCTATATAGCATTTTAGGACACAAGACTAAGGAGGGTACAAAGGTGCCCCAATTTAACACCCACTTGAGAGAAACTAGCTGAGGCAACTGAACAGTCATCTGAGCGGGATGACTGTTCTCGCAGCCAATCTCAATAGAATGCAATTGATTAACTGGGTATTAGGGGGGGTAGCGGGCAATTTCCATGAATGTCATTCTGACATTCTGATACGAGGGAGAATGGAACATATTCAGAGATTACCACTAGGACCTTGAGCCGAGGCCCAGCCACAGACAGAACAAACAGAGCACGAAGAAGGTCAATGTATTGTCATAAACCAATGTATTGTCATAGACCAATCAAACTGTATAAATATGTACTGAATCCCATGTAGTGTTAGATCAGCCCTCGCCAGAGTGATTTCCGCATTCTTGCATGCAGAACCTGAACCGAGCTCTCCGAGCTATATTCTCAAAAGACGCAACCTGGGAAGCCTGAAACCGCCTTCCACAATAGGTACAGTCCATTTCTGTAGAGATTTGTCACAATTGTTTTCTTTGTTTAATGTAAATGGAATGTGAGGGCTATTTGATTGTGGCGAGGGCGGGGGGAAATTGGGGGCTAGGACTCTTGTGGCACCCAAGCAGATTCATATCTGGGCCCGGCAGAGATTTCTCACAGGAACTCAGGGACCATCATCACTGGAATGAAAACTGATTTGTTCTGCAACTTTTAAATGATCATCAAAGATAAATTAATGGGAATTGGTTCTGTCAGGACGATATTAAAAGTAGGTTGTTAAAAATTCTACAAGTGGTGAGGTGATTTATTGTGCTGAATATGTAGATCAGGTAGTGTAGAGGTATAAATCAAGCCAAAGTTAAATTAAACATACTAGGTCCTTGGGTTAATTTTTCTAAGTTTGGCAACAGCACAGGAGCTTCAACAGACTTTAATGCAAAGTGTTTTATTAGAATCCAAGAAAGCAGAGTGATTCCCCCCAAAATTTGAGTGTTCCAGCAGAACCAGACTGAATAAATCCTTTCCGAACACTCTCTTTTATATCAAAACCTTATCAGTTCTGTAAGTTTACTATTGGTACAATATTTGTTTTGTCACAATTCATTTTACATCCTATTAGTCTCTATCTCTGAGAGATTCAGATTGCAGGTGCACAGAGAATTAATCTATTTTTTGTAGACCTGCTCTGACCTTGACAGCCAGTCACACTGGGCTCCGGCCTCATTACTGCTGGGTTTTGTAGTTTTCTAATGATGGGAACTTGCTCAAATAGATTTATCTCACACCCACCCACAATCATCCAGATTAACACTTTGGGCTCAATTTTCCTTCTATATTTTAGGAGAAATACTGAACAGTCAACAGCTTTGCATCAGGCTTTTTCAGTAGTGCAACATATAAAGATATAACATTATAAAAGTATAAAAGAGATTAAAAGGCATTTTTCATCATATAATCTATACTCATTCTTCATCTTCATAATTACAACAGTGTGATATTATTCCACTTCAGTAGAAGGTTTGTTACCATAAGCACATGGCACAGCACAGCTTGGCTTGGAGAGGTGCAGTGAGGAATTATCTCACACTTCCGATATGTCAGAGGGCCATAAAAGTTGCACTCTGGAAGAGAGGACCGAAGATGATTTCAGATGGGTTAGGGGTAGAGGATGGAACATGTGGATAAGGCTGTCCAGAAACATTAATATCCTGCCATTTTGTTCCTGTCTGTCCTGTCCTGATAGCAATTACAGTGGAAAGTTCATGCCGGAGTTAACACCATTACAGCCCCCACCACTTCCAACTCCACCATTTGAAACAAAAGGGCTATGATTTCACCATGTGAATGAACATGGTACTAGTGGTGCGTGTAGCGTCCCCAAGCTTTTAAGGATGGTCACTCTCCAACTGATGCTTCATGCAAAGCTTTATTACGTTACTGCGTTCAACACCGTAAGAGCTCAAACAAACACATATATTCACATTACCATTTGCAATTTAGGTGCCGTTGCTAACAGTAGACAATTGGCTTACAATGTTTTACGAAATTAACAAACCTTGTTCTCCCATTTATTGGGGGCTGTAAAAATAAAGTGGCTGTTGGAGCCATTACACACCTTGTTTTGTTTTGGGTACACACCACGTTTGTGGTGCTGATTAATCTGTAGTTTTATGTTTGATCACTGGGTGGAACATTGCCTTTTGGAAGGTATATAAGTAATTAACAGCCAGGGATACACAGGTGTGTGGCTAGGGGAAATGCATACAGCTTTTCACCATGTCAGGTCTGTGTCAATTGATCCAATACAAAAGAAAATGAATGGAACAAAACCAAACCAGATCTAATGAAATGGACTGTATTACTGGTGCTGCCGTCAAGACAATAAATGGGTAAACAGCAGCATGCAGAGAAATTGTGGACATTGGTTTATTGGCACGCAGAACACGCGTCCAGGGCAAGTTCTCCCCTGGTCCCACCTCATTGGCCAAGTGTAGTGTAGAGTCGATAAAAGGCTCTACAGTGGCCTTTAATTTCTGTAATTCCATAATTCTCCTTTATGTATATATAACTTTACTTTTCCTTTGTCTTTCTTAAGTCAGGCACATCAGTCACTTCTTCACATGTAGAAAGTGCACGTTTACTTAGTGCTTCCGTTACCCATAAGCCTGTGACGTACATTTCAATATAAAAGGCTAAAGGAAGGCCACTAATAAAATACAGCAGTAAAAACAAAAAACAAATAAGTCACAATAAGAACTTGTCTTTAGGTCCTTTACACTCCCACCAAATCATTTATAATACAAAATAAGGTACAAATAAATGATTTATATACTATATTATGACCTTAATCACATCATAATATCAACATAAACTTTGTTAAAGCACCAAACTTTACTCAGATTCTAATATCAAAACCAATTTCTGAACAGGGCGTTCCAAAACTGACTGCTTACTGCAGCGCTCTCCCTTTTTGCCTAGTTTCTGATCACCAAGGCATATTTTTACTCTCCCGACCAAAGTATCATTATCAACTATGGTGTCACAAATTCTACCTAATCTCCACTCACTTCTAGGCAGCTCATTGTCTCTCATCATTACTATGTCACCAACTTTAACCTTTAGAGGAGTGAGTTCTAAATATTACCGACGCTGCCAGCAGAGGGAGTTATTTTTTCAAAACGAAAGCTAGCTAGCTTTAGTTAGCTTCCGTTACCTAGCAACCTAGCATAATACTCGTAGCCATGCTACTACCTGCTAGTGTTACTCGTTAGCCTCCTAATTGTAAATTTAGAAGCCATACTATAGCGTTTGTCATATAGTTTTTGTCTATCGGAAAATAGTCGGTTGGAATGTTCAGAATCACATGTGTGACGGTACTCTGTGGGGCCCGCTTTCGAACGATCACATATACATGACGCTACTAATTAACGGGTTAATGTTTCTTTTTGGTGTGAGCCAGCGCTGTCTGATGACAATATTGGCTAGATACTCTTTTCGCCAGCGACTCAAAAACTGCTCTGCCAAGTATTGTACATGGCGCCACCTTATCCTTGCATACATGTCCTCTTTTGTAAACTCGCCTGGTGGGGGTAAAGATCTGGTGGACTTCATAGTGAGCAGGTGATTGGGAGTAAGAGGCTCAAGACTATTTAGATTGTTCAGGTTGTCTACAGTGAGTGGGCGACTGTTCACAATTGCCATTGCTTCATAGAAAAAGGTTTGTAGAGAAGATTCATCTAACCTACCCGAGGAAAACAACAGTGTGGAGTTAAGAACACTTCTAAAAGTCCCTATTTGCCTCTCCCATACACCACCAACATGACTTGAGCGAGGTGCATTCATGACTAAGTCACACTGTATCTCAGCAAGAAAGGTAGCAAGTCTCTCTGTCAACCTCCTTGAGAGCTTCCCTAAGTTCATTTTTGGCTCCCACAAAGTTGCTTCCCTAATCAGATTTGATCTGACAAACTGCTCCACGCAGGGCAATAAAGCAGCGTAGACCATTTATGAAGCAATCTCTAGACATGTCGTCCAACATCTCAATATGGATTGCACAAGAGCAAAAACAGGTAAAAATAAGTCCATATCTTTTGAGTACCTTTCGTGCTTGCTTCGCAAAAAAGGAGCCAAAGCAATCCATTCCACAGTATGTGAATGGTGCAGTTTGTTCCACCCATTCTTGAGGAAGATTAGCCATTTTCTGTACTTCTGTAGGCCTCCGAAGCTTTCTACAGGTCACACATTGGTGTGTATGAGACGCTTCGGCTCGATTCATCCCAGGGAATAACCATGTGATCGTATCTCATTGATAGTGATACCTTTACCATGATGTTTTACTTCTTCATGGTAATGAGCAATTATCAGGTTGGTGATATTATGTTCTTTAGCAATTATTGCAGGGTGTTTAACTGAATCTGGAAGAGATGAGTTGCTAAGTCTTCCTCCCACCTTGAGCACACCATCTCTATCTAGGAATGCGTTGAGCTGATGCAGCCGATTACGTAGTGGTAGCTGACTGCCATTGCTTAGTATCTTCCACTCTCCTTTATACACCTGTTCCTGCAAGTCTTTAACTATCAGCAGCTCAGCATTTTTACGTTCTCATACAGTAGAGAGACCGTCTGTTTTGTCACCTTTGGTCCGTCAAAGAACACGTGCTACTGCTCGAATGGCCCGAGTCCAAGAGGAGAAAACAGACAGACGATCTGCAAGGCTAAGTTGTTCTTTGGTCATTGTGTTGAATGTCTGTACACTTTTAAACTTCTGGATCTCCTAAGGCAAGTTCCGGGACAGCATCTTCAGTAAGTAACAGTTCTTCTCTGAGGTATTTCCACCATTTCCAGCATTTAAGAGATCAGATTTCCACTGCTCCCACTGTGGTTGAAGTTCGATGGTCAAGGGTTCATCCCATCCTGTGCCATGCCTACACATCTCTTGTAGTATGCTTTTCCCTTTGAGCAGAAAGGGAGCTACAAAGCCTAAAGGATCGTACAAGGACATTGTACAGTTGACAGTATTCCACGCCGGGTTGCAGGTTGGTCCTTAAGGTTGATATCAAACTTAAAGCAGTCTGAAACAATGTGCCACCTAATTCCAAATACTCTTTCAGAAGACATGTCGTCAAACGCCAATGTCTGGGTCGTGTCAGATGCACGTTCAGATGGTGGGATGCTTTCTAGAACATCTTTATCATTGGATACGAACTTGTGCAGTCGAAGACCACCCATGGCACAAAGTTCTCGTGTTTCTTGTGCCAGTCGGATGGCACCCTCCTTGCTGTCGATGCTTGTGACTCCGTCAACATAAAAGTCTCTCATGATGAACTTTGATCCAAGAGGGTATAAGTCACTGTTTTCCTTGGCTAGATGTCTAAGTCCATAATTGGCACACCCGGGAGACGAGACAGCGCCGAACAGATGCTGGGCCTTTTTTTTTTATATCAGGGATGGATTCACAAGGTCGGAGAGCAGAAAAGGAGGCTATCGGATTGCAGAAAATCTCTGCCTCCATTAACATGAAGGTAGTGAAGTTCTTAAAGCTAGGGAACTCGTAGGTCTCGTTTAGGGTTTGAGTAACTTTTCGATTCCAGCTTGAGGCTAGCCAATCAGGTAGCTTTTTGACAAGCTTCTGGTTCTCCTCACAGTCATTGAGTATTTGGAGACTCTTAACATGTGGCATAGCATCTCGACAATTGTTCAGGAAATCTGAAAATTCTCTAAGTCCTTCAGCATCTCTGGGTTGGATCCTTGGCCAAATTGCTAGCTTCTCTCTACAGGCCCTCTGTATGGTAAATGGTTGTATCGATGGTTCAATTTGTTCCAAGCGTCTTTATAGGCTTCTTCATCATTTCTGAAGAGCCTTAGAATTTTCTCCTTCTGTCACACACTATATTCTACCTCCTTTACTGCCAATTCTACGGCTTCATCTACACGTTTGGCTATTATACATGAGGTTATGGAGGGATTACCGGAGTGAATGCTAGACCTTTGGCTCGTTTGTGAGGCAGTAGACCCATAAATGGAGCGTGCATGGTCACAATGAAGTAAGTCTCGTAGACAATGTTTTACATTTGTGGTAGTAGGCCTACTTGGCTCCATTTTTTACCTTACTATCAATAACACTGGCACATGTAATCATAAATAGCCCAATAATTCGGTACCATTAATCAATACCATAAATCAGTAATGTATCAACCAAACCGCTTATCATACAATTATTTAAAACTAAATATGGTAAAAGGACAAACATTAGCATGTAACTGCGTTTGCTTTAATTCCCTAACAGTTTGTATTAAGTTTAAGTTAGCCTATTCTTTACACATATCCACTGGTTAGCTTAATTAGCCTACAATTATCTGACCATCACATCGGATCCAAAGGAGTTCTGCCCGTATGATGCCAAAATCCTTGTTGAAGTCCTGCCCTGCGTCTATGAGACAGTGGGAATGTAGCCTTCTGATCTGAGACAAAGTCCGTAGTCACCGTCGCACCGCGGAGGACCTTTTGTTGATGGCACGTTGGCAAAGTGCAAAACACCGCCAGGATCGATGAGGGTCAAGCTCTTACGGTGCGTGTCCACTCGAGCGACGCAAATCGCTTGCCATCGCTCGCCTTCCCACAGTTCACCACGCTCGGGTGCGTTTCAAACAGATGAATATAGAATGTAGTTCTCTAAACACTGTTGTAGTTGTCATGTCCAAGTGTGCAGACTTGGGTTTAGGTACTTGCAACATCGATCAAAATACATCTTGTATACAAAATACAAAACTGTTAAATAGACATACACGTTGACATGTGTAAAAAACGTTTTACTATATTCCTCAGTCTCTACCAATCTGTCGATACGATGGTGAGTTCCAGCTGGGCTAGCTAGCTAGCTAGTTACTACAGAACGAAGTAACGTAATGTCACTAGACTGAGTTAGAAAGTACAAGCACCAACAACTTCTGCAACCTTGCGCCATGCATCGTTTTTTTTATTATTAACATCTCTGTACAAATACAGCTATGTATCGTACAGGACTGGGTAAGCAGCCACAAAAACGATTAGTTTCTCCTCCACATTGAAACCAATAAAGCTAGAAATGTTAACCATGGTTGCTATGTTACGAAAAACAAGAAAACACTACGATTGGCCATCGCTAGCGAAAATCGCTCTTCATTTGCATAAAGTTGAGAAAGTCTCAACTCTGTCGCGTCGCTACCCACAATGCACCACGCAAGCGATTCGCCTGGCTCCATAGAAAATGAATGGAAAACATGTTGTCGCTCGCATCGCGTTGCTGCAGTGGACAAGCACCGTTACGGTAGCGTCCCCAAACTTTAAAGGATGGTCACTCTCCAACTGATGCATCATGCAAAGATGTATTATGTTACTGCAATGCGTTCAACACCGTAAGAGCTGAAACAAACACATATATTCACATTACCATTTGCAATTTACAGGTGCCGTTGCTAACAGTAGACAATTGGCTAACAATGTTTTATGAAATTAACAAACCTTGTTCTCCCATTTACTTGGGAGCTGTAAAAAATAAAGTGGCCTTTAATTTCTGTAATTCCATAATTCTCCTTTATGTATTTATAACCTTTACTTTTCCTTTGTCTTTCTTAAGTCATTCAGATCAGTCTCTTCTTCACATGTAGAAAGTGTGCTTTTACTTAGTGCTTCCGTTACCCATAAGCCTGTGACGTACATTTCAAATTAAAAGGCTATAGGAAGGCCACTAATAAAATACAGCAGTAAAAACAAACAACAAATAAAAGTCACAATAAGAACTTGTCTTTAGGTCCTTTACAGTGCGTGTGTGTTTCTAGATGGAGAGGTACAGTGTAAGAGTGGACCTTATTCACATATTTCCAGTCTGACCCCAGAGTGAGGCATCTGGCATTTGGGGTCCGGTGTCAGGGTGTGGGAGAAGGAACTGGGTAAAACTGAGAGCCTGTTCCACATGGCCTTATCAACCCCAAAGACCCCAAGTGTTGAGCAGGCAAAAACTGACAAGTGGGGTTGCAGGATTCAAATGATTTTCATTGTTTATTTGTGTATTTCAAAGTAACATTAGGATATGTGCACCCGGAGAGGAATGTGTCGTTGAACTGTTTTATCAGCTTCATACTAATGTTGTCATGTTCTGATGTTTTGTGTAGTTTGTCACTTGGTTTTTTGTTTAGTTAATCGCATTCTACCATTCACTGTGGGGTTTGTTAAATGTATATGTGACATCATAAAATAGGAATGTAATGTTTACATATACATACCATGAATTGTTTTACAACCACATGCATTTTGGCAGACACAGCAAGCCATAGTACCAATTATGTCCATATACGTACACCACACAAAGGAAATAAGAATGATTGTCTTATTTCTTAAAACAAAATTACTTCACAATAAACAACTTATTAAAATGATCCGCACTTTCAGTGCTATCATAAAGATTCATGAGAAGCGATACAGTAATCCCTCGTTTATCGCGGGGGTTACGTTCCGAAAATGACCCGCGATAAGTGAAATCCGCGAAATAGAAAACTCTTTTTTTTTTTACAATTAGCAACTATTACATGTATACAAATACAGTGACTCACGTGTAGGCCGTTTCAATGCTCTTCACGTAACGAACGGAAGATTCATTGATTCCGTAATGGCGAGCAACGGCTGCATAACTTTTACCTTCCCTTAGCATGTCCAGAAGTTTAACTTTATCTGAGATAGGTAGCATCTTCCGCCGTTTGGGCCCATCCGCAGGTGCTTTTGTCGGTCCAGGCCGTTTCGTCGACATTATGGGTTTAGGAGATGTTCGAAATTACAAGATAATTTGGCCAACTTAATGTAAATTTGCCAAGCTGTTTTATGTACGTACACATAACTGCAGGAGACGACAAAATGATTGCACAATTCGTAGCATGTTTTGATACAAGAAGCGGGAGTGAGTTTTTAGCGAATCAGAATGCAGAGCACAATGCACCAAAAAAAAAAAAATGCATTATGAAAATCCGCGAAATAGCTAATCCGCGATAAGTGAACCGCGAAGTGGCGAGGGATCACTGTATTTGAATCCTTTCTTGTCTGTTTTGTTGAGCTTGCAGCTGTTCCTCTTCCCCGATTTGAGTCCTTTTCTTCATCACACACAAATTCATACTTTCTTTCCCCTCTTTTCCTCTGGGAGGAGGCGGTGTTGTTAGCCCACACCAGACCCCCACCCTTCGGCTTGAGGCAACGGCCCCGGTGGATGTACGTGGTATTGCATTTCCGATTTTCTACCCAACTCGTCCAGTCGTTTTAATTCTATTAACTCCAGTCAACATTTCGAAAACTATCTCCCCCAATTATTTTAGCTCAATTCTCTAACCTGGCTCATACTTCAAGCTTTTTCATAGAATAATTTTTCTACAAAAAGTTTGAAACCAATCCAAAATGGGTAAACTAGCACCCCATTTACTTGCTTTCAAGAGAAGTTTTTTTTTTTTTTACTTTCAAAAACAAATCGTTACACAAGGCACAGATACAGTACGTAAAAGGGGTGGAATGGCACATGTATTCGTACCAAATCGTACGGTACAGTCTCAGTTTGTGAAATTACAGAGAATACACAGTATAAAAATAAATAAAACTCACGTGCAAATTAATTAATGTAATACGGAACTACTGTAAGATACTCGTGTTCTTTAGGGACAATCTATAGCCCCGCCTTAGCTCTGAAACTGATTGTCGCCGCCACTTGTGTAGCCTACAGGGTTGCCACTCTTCTGTAATGATACATTTCAAGCACTTTTCAAGCACTTTTCAAAGATAAATTATTTCGAAATTAAGGGTTAATAATTCACATAGATGTTCACATTTACCAGTCTAACCCATTATCGTCACAGAGGCGGCGGCACGGTTTTTGTGATGGAGGGGCGAGATTTTTTTGCTCCGCAAAAAAAATAATTCTAGACCCTCTGAAACGCTAGTTCCTGCATTTTAGGGGCCAGAATTTCATTATACACTTAGCTACTTTTCTCTTACGTATCTGGAGAAGGGTGTGTGATTGTCGCAAAAATAAACTGACCTATGCATGTGACACTGAGGACAGCAAGTTCTTTAACAATTATCTTGTTTTCATTTTCAGATTTGACTTGTAAAATCATGGTATGGGCTACAGTTCGATGGACACAATTTTTTTGCGTTGCGTTTGTTTACAGTTTCATCATTCATAATTCGGTTCTGCTCGTTTTTGATTTGTTATGTTTACCGTTGTGCCGATAACAAAGCCTTCTACTAACATGTTCCTGTTCTTTAATGTTTCAAACACATTTGACCAGATCAGGGGTGTCAAACTGGGCGTCCAGCTCGGCGGCCCGTCGGATGTCTTCGCAAAGTTTGAAAATGAAAGAAATACATACATTTCGTTTCTATGAAAGTAACTGCTATTCAGAATCCAAATGTCTATTAAGAATATGGAGGTTTATGAGTACAAACGTTTTGTAATTGTTTTAATCGATCCAGTAATTGCTTCAAAAACAGCGTAAATGCGATGTCTGCTCCGGAGGCAGAAGCGCGCATTGCCACAGGCACCAGTGCGACACGTTTGACGTCAAACGCGTCACAAAGCAAGGGAATAAGCAGAGGAGAGCCCGGGCAGATAAACAGTGGGCTGATGTCTGAGTTTTTGGTCTTTATGTTTGAATTTTTTACTTTTCCCGAGAGTTTCCGAGGGGCTCTGACGGACGCCGACAGATTCAAGTTCCATATTTGGTGCGTTGCCTATCACATGACTCCTCCGCACATCGGGAAGGTCCCGAGGAATTCACAACACGGAAGTGAACAAGGACACGCCGTTTTCCGCGGCAGTGCCGCACGCCGTGAATTTCTCTCGACATTTGCGGTGGATTTTATTCCCCCCAACATATTTTTCGGAGGGGCGACCGCCCCCCCCCCTGCCCCCCCTGTGTTGCCGCCACTGCGTCATATACAAAGACTTGAATGGTTTACCTTAATTAGATGGCAGTTGCACCACCCAAGTAAGTAAAGGAAAACCTTTTATTCGATCAGGATGAAACCTTGCCAGATTGATATAGACCCAAACAGGGCTGGAGTGGGGCCACTTTTCTCAGCCCGGGAGTTTCAGGCCCAAGACTGGCCCACTTTTTAGTATACCAAAGAGGGCCAGCTGCAGCTTGCTTTGACTGTGGGGGTGCAGTGAACTTTTCTGGGGGGTATCATGATTACCAAAAGGGATCGTATTTTTTATATGAATACATTTTTTTAGACGGCTTAACGTTCCGAGTGTTAATTAGGCACGGAGCCAGACGTTGTAAACATTTGGGGCGTAGCCCATTCGGGGCTTAGCCCTAGGACGTATGCAGTGTTTCCCACACATAGACTAGTTTGTGGCGGTGCGCCACAGAATCAACACAGGCCGCCACATATTGCGTTTCGCATATTATTATTTTTTAACGCTATTTAAAACACGCAGCGTATTCGTTCAGCTGCATTTCCTTTCCCTGCTCTCCCTCCGTCTCTCTGTCACTCAGGCGTCTCTCACATACACAGAGTCATAACGTCAGCACATGTTAGCAACGATATCAGCGAGCCTTCAGCATTAGTAACGTAGCTAAAAGTCTAGGAAAGTTTAGGTTATTTTTCGCTAGGCACCTACGAACATGTCTTAATCGGCTAGACAAGTGGGTTCCCCTTCGTTCTTTTGGTGAGCAGTCTCACAGGCCATACTTACCCGTCGTCATGGAGCCGATCAGCTAAATAGTTATTTACTAGCACTAGCGTTGCTAAAATGAATGTTACTGATCAGTTGCATGGTTGGCAGACATCCTTCGATTGCTATCACATACTTAACTACACTGGTGGCAATGGGCTTTGTTGACAGGTTAAATATTTCGAAAGAATAGAGACATGAGTTGACCAGTTTATTTAGCATTAAATTCTACCTCAGACTAGTGATGGGAAGTTCGGATCATTTTACTGATTCGGTTCTTTGAATCTCGTTCAGTAAAATGAGTAACATTTTAAAATGAGTTCAGTAACATTTCAACGGGGAGGGGACTTTATTTACAACGGGGACTTTATTTTCACATAAAGTGGAAATAACAAAACCAGTCAGTATGATGACTTGAGCAAATATCATTCACTTCTTACTAAAACAGCGGCCACGCGAAAGGGAATGAGGAAACAGTTTCCTCTACTAAAAAAATACAATGCGGGTCACGTGAAAAAATTCTCCAAAGACTCTTATAAAGACCGAGTTGGGAAATGAATGAATCGTTCGTTTCCTCTAGCTACCAGTACAGAGCCTATGCAGGTCACGTGAAAAATGATCCAAAGACTCGTCCCCGAAGACCGAGTCGGGAAATTAATGAATCATTTCTGTTTACTTCGACGAGCCTATGCAACAGTCCCACTGCGCGGCCACGAAAAAAAGGAACGAATCAGTCTTTGAGAGGACTTCGAATCGTTCACGAACGACATCACTACCTAAGACCTAGCCTGGCTTCCAGACCAACTTAGCCCCGCCCACAACAAAAATTTGGTCGGGAAGTTGGGTCTGGAGGGGCTCGTATTGGCGACAAACTATATAAAACCAGGAGCTGGGCGGACCAATGAAATTGCCAGGGCGGGCTTTATACGATGATGGAAAGATGGTCAACAGTAAAGTAATCAACAACGTCACAAAAGAGCGCTTGGGTTGAATCCTTTTTCAACAAACAACATTACATTGCTATGATTGGTTGTAGGTCTATCCAATTGAGCGAAGAGGCATTTGTTTTACGAGTTCGGTTGAAACATGCCCCATAGTCACAGCCCAGCGGAGAGTTATCAGACTCATATTCTGACTAGAATTATGAGTATGACAACGTCAGGCTACCTCAGACCAATGCATTCTATTTGATATTCTGCGGGTTTTCGTCTGAATTCTGCACTGGCAAATTACGTTTGGGCCTGGTGATTTCCCAGATTGCTAACTAAGCAATCTGGGAAAGTTAATCACATATTCACAAACAACTTACCATTAATGATGTGGACGGCACCGGTGGACCTGTACCTTGGAGTGCTGCCCCCACTCCTGCCAAAACTGCACGTTCGATATCCCCTAACTGGGAAGAACTTGCCATCTTTGAGTCCTTTCACCCACGTTGCACCCACTGATCCAGGTATGGGCTGTGTCCACCGCTCTTGCCAGGAGCTGAGCTATTGGCTCGTTTCTAAATATTTAGCTAAATATTTAACATTTAGATTTAACATTTAGATTTAACAATTCTTTAAAATATAATTTTATTATTTTGCATACTGCTCTGAATAAGTTATGACATGTATTTAGATGAATTTCCCTCTAAATGTTTAAAAAAGTGACAGTTGAAAATGGTGCTGCATTTATTTGTGCTAAATGTGCGAAAAATGAGCAGGGTTAACGGACTGCAACCTTTTACAAACGGCGCCCATACTGGGAGACTTGGGATGTCTAAATATGACTCGTATCACCAGTCCTGTTGTAACCGAATGCCGATGGAATTTAGTATCTCTTACAATGTACTAAAAATTAAACATATTGTTTGTTCAACATGCAAATCATCAGAGGGCGCTTATCACTGCCTGAAAACTTGCATCGTGCAAGCTTACGTAGAAGCTGAGTGGGTAACGGTGCAACAGAGAAATATTTTGTTGTCTTGGCCGGAGAAGATAATTTCATTCGATTTGGATGTGATTCTTATAATTAATTAATATTCATTTTTCAACCCAGCACGTTAGCATGAGCGAAGTAGGGCTAGGCCAACTTACGTTTTTCAGGTGGTAGGAAGGCTACATCATATTCAACGTCGAACTATGAAAAATAAACCGTTGTTGGCAGAGTTTGTATTTAACGTTTTTCGAGTCACCCGGTATACATGTACTTTAATGAAATGCTGCCATACCACAGATTTCTTTGCCATTTTGACTAATAACACCGACAAAGTAGGCTATGGCGGAGTTTGTAGTTCTGCAGCCAATTGTGCTCGTGCCGTGTGCAAAATACCAAACCAAAACAAACCGCAGATAAACGAAAGGGAAAACAGTAACATTTTTTCTTTTAAATTATATATGTTAAGAGTTGCTTTATTTGTCTTGAATAATATAATCTACAATTTCTGTAGAACATTTAGTTAATTCAGCAATGATGACACAAGCGGGAATCAGATCTCACACTGCCATACGGCTGCTCGACTAAAAAAATCTTAGTCGACCAAGAGCATATCGACCAGAAAATCGACTAGTCTTCTGAGTGGGGGGACAGCCCTATTGGGAATAGGGTGGTTCAGCTACCATACATACACTTGATTAGAGAGCTGGGTGCTACCTTCCTCAATGCCTACACCAACTCTCCAATCTGCTGCCCCTCCCGTTCAGGTACGGTTTCCAGTGTACAACACCTGAAGAATGGACTTACATGACTTTGAGGGCTTTCAGCTATGTGAAGTGGCTGATTTGTCCCGGTCATGGAATAACTATAAGTGCCTGGATCCCAATGCTACATGGATGGACGTTCTGTGGCAGAACGGTTTTCACACCCAGATGATGGGCAAACTGGAGTACACGTCAGGGGTTCAGGTGGGATTAGCCAGAGGACTCTGCCAAGCAGAAAACAAGTAACTCAGACTCCTTTGTGAGTGACAGTGTTATTTTAACCACAGTAATCGTGTGGAGGCATGGACACGAGATGTCCCATAAATTCTGCGTCAGGAAGGAAGGCTCACACTCATACACCAACGGTGGTGCAGCTGCCATGCAAGGCGCTAGCCTGCCCATCGGGAGCAACAATGAAGGAGGAAGTTCTTTTTAACTAGGGAAATGTACTATAGAACCTCTCACACATGGAAGAGGTTAGACACACGACAAACACAGATTGAGACTGCAGTAGCGAGAGCCGTGACGAGCGCTGTATCAATAACTTGATAATAATGGCTGCCTGTGTGTCATTGAATTAACTTATAACCATCTCAATCACCGTCTGCATCACGGACATGGGCACTATTCTAGTATGAGCTCAAAAGGAAAGAAGATCACTCTCATTTGAAATCAGTATTTGGAGATTTGAATTCCCAGAAATAAACGGACTAGTTAAGCATATAATGCGTTATTTATTTAGTGTGTAGTAAATATGCTTGGGACATTTGAAAAAAAAAAGATGTTCTGTCCCAGGTGGTCTGTGGTGAGGCAGTGGATGAGATGCACATCAACCCATGGTGTGCCAGGGGCTGGACCACTGCAGCCAAGGGTGGAGCAGAATTCCCTCCAGAGTGGGCAGGTCTTTGCCAAACCGCCTCCTTCTGTAGGTTCAAAACTTCTGAAGAGAGAATAGGAAAGAGAGAACGACAGATAGCAGAGAATATGAGAGAAGTGGAGGGGATGTGGTCAGCTAGATAAAGACAATGTGTGTCTTGGGTGAGTGTGCATGTAATTTCCTGCGTGTGGATGCTTGTCTTACGGCTTGTTTCTCCCCACTAGCATCATTCATTCAGGTGTCCATTTTCCATGGACTTGTCAGCTTCTGTTCAACATCGTTCACACATCTGTTCCCATCCAATCAGGTGTTCATCTGCCTCCATAAGAACCTTGTTCCAACCTTCCTTTGACAGCTTTTCTGCATCCAGGGTCTGTGGTCTGTAATCTCTAACTGTTTTCTACAGGATTATTCCAGAGACGGATTTGTGAGTATGAACTTGTAAACAAACTCACCTTGACCTGATCCTCAGGGAGATATCCTCCTCTCTCCTGATTGTAGTCGGGGGGGGGGGGAATAGATGTGTGTGTGTTTTTTTGGGGGGGGTGGGGGTGGGGGGTCTGGAGGGCGACGGGGGGTGAAAGGGACAGTGGGGAGGTCGGGAGGCCGGCCGGGGGGCAGGGACGAAGGCCAGGGCAGTTCTGGAGGCCGGCCAGGAGGCAGGGTGAAAAGCCGGGGTAGCTCTGGAGGCAGACCTGGAGGCCGTCTGGATGTGCAGAGGTGCTCAGGGGGTCGGTGGTGGTGACCAAGGCCGGGCTTTTTATGTGCAGGGAGCTCTGGGGGTGCTGGAGTCGACCAGGACTCTGCTGGGGGCTCAGGAGGAGCAGAGGGCTCGGTGCTGGGCAGCACAGGCACCAGACCTCTGGGCAGCACAGACATAGGGCCTCTGGGCAGCACAGGCAGCAGGCCTCTGGGCAGCAGTGCTGTATTGCTAATTTCTGGGATGGGGGACACAGCACGGGCCCTGGGGAGAACGACATTACTCACTCACGGCCTTTCTCAGAATCAATGCTTCATCTGAAAACTCAATTGATGAGGTTCAAAGTTGAAGAGGTTTACCACTGACCTGTCAAGTTCTGTCTCCCTTTCCATGTAGCCCTGCTTCTCCTCTGGGTCCTTGTCATGGCCGCATCCCACTGTCAGTAGTGGGGGATGGACACAAAAGCAGGGAAAAGCAAAACAGGATTATAAAACCAAAGTAGTTATTTACCAACCTCTAGAAAGTGTGATTGGAACGAGACACATGAGTGCAGGGAGCCAGGAGAGAGAGACCAAGACCAGAACACACACCCACGGAGACAGACAGAAAACACGAGGGGCAAAGAAGACCAGGAGAACTTAAACTGGTGCATGGCTGTGACTGTCTGTGCTTGTGTGTCTTACCTCTTCCACGTGTACCATTTGGGGACATTGTTGTGGCAGTGGTCTTTTTAGGGGACACCTCAGGGCTCCTGGTATCTACCCTACACCTCTTCGTGTTGCCCTGGGACAGGGAGAGGGAGGATGAAGATGAGGCGTCCTCAAGGGACAGTGCCGTCGAAGACTCCCCCGAATCCTGTCTCTCTTCCAGCACTCTCTTCCTCTTTCTCTCCCCTCCTCTGCTGCTCTGTGCATCTCTTCTTTCCTTTCTCTTTTTCTGTCTCCCTGCTTTCCTCTCCTCCTCTGGATGCAGCCACGGGTGGAGAAGGACTTCCTCTAGAGTAGGCCGGTCTTTGGGGCACTTTGCCAAACACAATTTCAGCAGGTTCTTGCATTCTGGAGAGAGAAAGACAGAGAGAGATAGCAGAGGAAATGAGAGAAGTGGAGGAAACTGTGGTCAGTTAGATAGACAGGAAGCATGTGTTTGCCTCTGTGTGATTGCCTCTGTGTGAGTGTGTATGTTTATTTTTCTCGTCTTCGTGTGGATGCGTGTCTTACGGCTGGAAAACCCATCCATGGTAGGGATAGGATCACAATAAAGGACCTGGTCGGGTGTGCGAAAGGGGAATATCCCAGACAGCACGTTGTATAACAGTACCCCCAGCTGCCAGACAGCGGATGGAACTGCCTGGTAGGAACCATGGAGGTACCATTCGGGAGGGATGTACATTTTGGTCCCTGACACACACACAAAACAACCTTAGTTATACCACACATGGAAGTGTGTGTCCGCATGTGGTTGGGTGCAACTGCAACTGAGTCCATTCTTTATTTCCGCTCAAGTCCTTGTGTTTGTCATCATGGTAAATCTTGATGATATATTGCTCTTTAATATGGATTGGGGGGGGGGACAGAAAATACAAGAGTAGGGAACGTACCAAGGAACTCGGTGTAGGGTGCTTCTTGAATAATGCAGCCACAGCCAAAGTCCAGAACCCTAATCCGTGGAACTGCAGAACCGGTCTCCACCAGAAGGTTCTCTGGCTTAATATCACGGTGGAGGACACCCCAAGAGTGAAAATTGACCATGGCCTCAACCAGCTGCCTCAGAATGATCTACAGAAAGAGAAAGAGACAGAGAGAAAGATGAAGGACAGTTGGGAGAGGGAGGGCAAATGGTGATGAATGTTGACTTTCACAAATAGCTCTTTGGAGGTGGATTTGCTGTGACAAACTTGTCTGCACACACTCACCTTGGCCTGATCCTCGGGGAGATATCCTCCTCTCTCCTGGATATAGTCAAACAGTTCCACGGCAGGTACAGGCCTCTCCAGAACTATAATGAGCTCTTGGTCCAGCTCGTACCAGTCCAGCAGCTCCACTGCAGCCTGACCGTCTCCAAACCTGGCCTCACCCCTCACCCCCTCAGCCCTGGCCTTCTCAGCCATGTCTGCCCCACCCTGTCCTACAATCAGTAGGAGCACCACCTCCAGGGGGAGCTGGCGGAGCTTCCCACGCAGGGTCTTAAACACAGAGAACACAACAACCAGGTAGTTAATGCTGCAATAGGGATGTTATTTGTTGGAAGACTGTGGTTTGGGATGACAGACAATTCAGAATGAGAATCTAAAATGGAATATATGAAAGTAAAAAGAGGATTGGTCCACTCACCACAGGTGTATTTATCACCTTATCAATGGGAACATGCTTGACTGCCACCTATCGAAAGAGATGGGTGGGAGGAAATACAATATGTTGATTTATAAAAATAATATACTGCTCTGTGTGTGTATATTTTGTGTGTTGTGTCATTCTTACAGGCAGATTGTCATCTATACGGAGTCCTGCGTAGACTGAGCCAAAGCCACCTTGGCCAAGACAGCTCAGTTCCACGTACTTCTCCTCAAATGATCCTAGAGAGTACACACACACACATTCATGTATAATGAATATTTTTGTCTATCCATCTATCTATTCTTTCTGTCTTTATTATTGTATAGTTTATATCTAGCTACCTTAACTATCTTTAACTAGGTTGTTACTATATGCATCATTATGTAGCTATAGTCATTTAATTGAATGTGTTGTGTTCTGCAATATTCTCTAAGGCATTTGAAAAATACTACAGCTGGTAATATCGTCATACTCACTCATGTGTCAAGGTGGGAGTGCATTGATATGCACGTTATTGTGATATAATTACTATCTATTGAGTTCATTAACCATTTGACTATAATAGTTTTTAAAGCAATGTAGCATTGATCCGCAGTGACCTTGTAAAATTGTGTACACATGTAGAGTTTTGTAGAATGGTATGCTGTTGTCATGGAATCAATTATGATGTCATAAGGACATAGGATTAACCTGTGCCTCTTGAAACATGGCAAATTCAATAAATTCCACAAGAAAGTGACATACACATCAGGTTAGATAATATTGTAAAAAATAAAACAATCATATAGGGAGCCTACAATCCATGTCCATAGGATATACTAGTTTAGTGCCAGTGACATTAGAAGTGGGAATCAACAGGGTGCAATTTTTATTTAAATAAAACCCTTTGCTCAGACAAATTAGTAGCCTATGTATTTAACATCTACTAAGCTCCTTAGCTACTCTTTGATACAACCTCCCAAACTTTCTCTTTTTATCAAAATGTTTTTTACCTTGACACTTTGTGTCAACACTATCAGACACCTAAACCAGACAATAATTCATATTTTAGTCTGATGGTGGTGACGGGGCAGTGACAGACTTGACATTCATCGTGAAGTGATCATGTTTTTGTGGTTCTCAAGTCATTTTTATTATATGATGTGTACAAATGGTGCTTAGTGTTTACTAATAATGTATAAATACTAAATGTGACATGGCAGAGTGTAAATCAGATGGTGGTGACATGTGATGATATTGTACAATATTTTAAAATACTACAGCAGTTAATAATAATTATATTAATATACTCACTCATTTCGAGGTGGGAGAGTGGATTGATTTGCAGGCTATCGTTGAATAATAATTATCTCGTGAGTTCATAAAACAATTGACTGGAAATGTTGGCTCCTTCAAAAGGTTATGTAGCAATGATCTGCAGTGAGCTTGTAAAATGCATATATGTAAAATTTCGTAGAATGGTATGCTGTTGTCATGGAATCAATTATGATGTCATAAGGACACAGGATTAGCCATGTGCCTCATGAAACATGGCAAATTCAATAAAGTCCACAAGAAAGAGACATTCACGAAGGTACGAGGCAGTACTTTATCGTCAATAAAGTACGTGTTTAAGTGTGTTGTTAGGCCCGACAAGCAGCCTCTCGTACCTTTTATAATACGGTTACGAGCGACATTATGAATAGTAAATAAATTGCAAGCTGCCTTTCAGCACAAAATACTTATAGCCAACAAACGTTGGCATTTCAGTAGCCGAGAGAAAAAAGTAACGTACTTGTGGCTGTTGCTATGCAACGGACAAACAGCATTGTGAACTTGACGTTTGTTAGCATAACTAGATCTCGCATCTCATTTATTCACATTGCTCATTTTATAAAAGTTGCCTTTAAAATAACAACAATGAAAATGGGACACTTTCAATAAAATAATATTTTATTTAAACATTAGAGCTAGGCCTAAACATTCTAAATCAATCATAAATGTTTCGTAGGCACTGGGTTTATGCTATAACCTAAACTAGGCACTGGGTAGCCTACATGCTATAAAGTATAGCGAAAAATAGCCTAAACTTTCCTAGACTTTTAGCTGCGGTACTAATGCTGAGGGCTCTCTGATCGCTGTCTTACTAGAACGTGTATTTAGTCATTTATTTAGCAGACGCTTATCCAGAGCGTATCCATGAGTTGTAGCTAAGGTGTGACTGACAACTCGCGCTCCATCAACGTCCGTGTTTTGTTGTAGCCTATATATGTAAGGGACCAGGACCGGCGTTGCTGCTACTGTATCCCTGCCTGTGTTTGCTCAACTAGCCTATCGTGTCGTGGTGTAGGAGGACTGATCGACAAGCGCATCATACATTTAGCTAAGACTTGCATGTACAGTTAGTCTTGAGCCCTGCTTCTGCATTTTTATTTTGCTTTTACCCCCATTGTACCGAACTCGTACCGAACCGTGATGTCTGAACCGCGGTACGAACCGAACCGTGACTCAACCGTTCCACCCTAGTACGTAAACATAAATGCATAAAAAAACAAAAAAACATAATATACAAACAATAAAACATTTCACCAATGCTAACTTCTCTCAGGGGTCCAGTCAAGTTTCAAATCTGACATGTGTTTGTGTAGATGTAGGGCATTTGTAGATTTAAGAAACTTCAGCGAATCTAAATAAAGTGACACCTCATTTAAAAATCTTTTAAACATGGGAGGGGCTTTCAACCATTTGTGCATGAGATATTTGGCCTGTATTATTAAATTATAATATATAATATATTTCTATTATAATAGAAATTCACAATTTTTGTCCTCCATGATTAACCCGAATCTGACATAACTGTAATTTAGTGGTGGCATAATTATTATCTAATATCCAATTTTGAAAATCCCTCCAGAATAAGGCAGATCTATTACAGGAAAAGAATAAATGTTCAGTAGTTTCTATCTCTATCTTGCAGAAATTACATTCATTTGAGCCTACCTTAAATCTAAGGCATAGAAATTCATTAGAGGGATAAATGTCATTGGTTATCAAATCAAATGTATTTGTATAGCCCTTTTTACATGCAAGCATGTCACAGAGGGCTTCACATACGCCCATAGAACTGCCCCTCAACCAACCTAAACCCTCAAGGAAGACAAGGAAAAACTCCCAGAAAACTCCCAACGGGAGAAAAAATGGAAGAAACCTTGGGAGGAGCAATTCAGAGAGGGATCCCTTCCTCCAGAGACGGTTGGTAAGAGAGAGGAGCAGAACACAAGCTAAACATAGTCATACAATGTCAATGGGTTTTGAAACACCAAAATCCATTGTTCGGCTTTATAGACGGTGGATGGGACCTGGAAACTCGCTGATGGCCGTCATGGAGAATGGTTTCCGGTTGACGACCTGGTCCAGCGTTGGTAGACTGACGACCAGGCAGGTCCTGACAGCTCAGACCCCCCACACCACAAGGGATGTGTGGTGGGGACAGAGAGAAATGCAGGGATTAGAGAATGCCAGGAGCAGCTAACAGTTACAGTCGTAATAGAATGAGATCCCCACCGGTCAAGTGTGAACTAGTGCAGCAATTTAACAAAGCTAAGAGGGTATTTGATGCAGCCCCACACACCAAGACAGCGACAGCCCCCCTTGGTTGGAACATGAAATCTGTTCCGGGGGAAACAACTCTAAAATAGGTTATATTTATACAAATAAGGATGAAAACAACCAGTCCCCCGTTGTCTCCAACTAGTAAACTATAACAATAACAATATACAGCAACGAAACTATTACAGTAACAATATACAATAACAGGTTTACTTTATTTGTAACATCTAAATGGACAGTGTGAACATAAGCTAAAATTCAAATTTAAAAGTTACATGTGATACACACATAGGCAAACGCACACCCCAGGTTTACTTAGAAAGTACACACATACTTACCTTTAACAATCATAGAATTGACTAAACAAGAACGTTTTTAATCTAGTTTTAAATGTCAAAACAGTATCAGCCTCCCTAATTGAGACAGGTAATTTGCTCTATATGAGAACGTCCTACCTCCAGCAGTTTTTTTCTTAATTTTGGGTATTACCAGATAGCCGGCATCTTGAGATCTTAGAGTCCTTGCGGGGCAATAGGGTGCAAGGAGACCGGAAAGGTACTTGGTGCCAATCCATGTAGAGATTTGTAAGTTAGTAGTAAAACTTTGAAATCAGCTCTGGCTTGGATAGGGAGCCTGTGTAAAGAGATAAGAGTAGAGGTTATATGATCAAACTTTCTTGTTTTTGTCAATAGTCTAGCAGCAGCATTTTGTACCCGCTGTAAATTTTTCAAGTAGGTAATTGGGAGGCCAGAGAACAACACATTGCAGTAGTCCAATCGGGACGTAACAAAAGAATGTATTAGTTTTTCAGCATCATCCTTTGAGAGGAATTTTCGTATTTTGGCAATATTACGTAGATGGAAAAATGCAGTTCTGGTGATTTGTTTAATGTGGTACTCAAACGAAAGGTCTGGGTCCAATGTGACTCCTAAATTTTTTACCAACTGGCTTTGAGATACTTTGACGCCAAAAATTTGAACCTCGGTTTTATCCGAATTAAGAAGAAGGAAATTTGCTGTCATCCAAGTTCTCAACCCGGAAACACATTTTTCCATAGCATGTGGGAATTCTCCAGGCTTTATGGACATGTATAGCTGAGTATCATCTGCATAACAGTGAAAATGTACCCCAGAGCTTCTAATTATGTTTCCTAAAGGCAACATATAGAGTGAAAATAACAGAGGGGCCTAGAACTGAACCCTGTGGTACTCTGTATTTTACAGTAGTGCTCCTGGATGAGCAACCATCATAGTGGACATATTGTGATCTATCAGATAGATAAGATCTAAACCACTGAAGTACCAGAGATCCCAACATAGTTCTCCATACGCTCCAGGAGAATCTCATGATCCACAATGTCAAATGCTGCACTTAGGTCTAGAAGAACCAGAACAGAGATAGCGCCCGCGTCAGAGGCTAATAATAGATCATTGACTACCTTAGCTAATGCAGTTTCAGTGCTGTGATGAAGACGAAATCCAGACTGGAGAGGTTCATAAAGCTGATTTGAGGAGAGGTGCTCAGTGAGCTGTTGGGCCACAGCTTTTTCAAAAAAAATTTAGAGAAATGGCAAATTTGAAATTGGCCTGTAGTTGCTAAGACAACCTGGATCCAGGTTTTTTTTTTTAAGAAGGGGCTTAATAATAGCTTGTTTGAAATCGTCAGGGACTTGTCCAGTTACAATAGATTCATTAATAATACTAAGCATGGGTGGTCCAATAATAGGGAGAAGTTCCCTACAAAGTTTGGCAGGGAGGGGATCAAGAAGGCAGCTGATGGGTTTCGAGGAATCTACCTGCTCGATGAACGCTTCCCTAGAAATTGGGTTAAAGTGGGTAAGAGCCTCAACATGCAGCATGCTGGGTATAGAGTCAAATTCAGTGTTGATGGCCACTCCTCCAGGACTAGTCTGTAGTTTGTCCCTTATTGCATAGATTTTTTGGACAAAGAAATCTAAGAAATCATTGGGAGAGAGATCTGAACTAACACAGAGTGTACTTTTCTGAGTGTGTTTTGCAACAGTATCAAATAGGAACTGTGTTGTGTTTGTTCTTACTATTCAATTTAGAGAAATATTCTGATCTGGACCTTAAAGTGTACTTCTTTTGTCTTAGGGGATATAGGGAAAAGTAGACATTTACGCCTGATTCTTTTCTTCTCACTGCTAGTGTGATCTTTTAACATATATCTTCTTTTTAAAGATAAGGGAAAACATTCTACAGTAAGAGAGGATCTTATGAATTGGTTGTTGCATTTCCTGTCCAAAAAAGAACACCCCTCAATTCTCAGCAAATTAAATCTAGGTACTAGCTCTGAATATGTTAAGGACCCCCTGATAATACAAATAAGAGTTGGTGGGGTTGCCTTAATCACTGTATAATATTCTCTATCAGTACACAGTACATTATATTTAAGTTTAAACTCATTATAATCTAACATGTTACCATAAGCATCCATAATATGTTGAACAGACCATATCCCTTGTTCCTTCCATTCTTTGACATAAAATGATTTCTTTTTAATTAGTACACACCTGTTATTCCAAATTGGTGTGTTATGAGAAGAGAAGTTATGCTTGTAGATTAGTTTCCAATAACGGAGGACTTGTTGGTGAAAATCTGACAACTTGACTGGCAGTTTAGGGATATCAAAGTCACATTTGAGCAAAAATTCTAAACCTCCGAAATCCATAAAGATTTTTGAAGGTAGTTTGAACCAGACACACTCATTGATTTACAAAGCTCAACCATTTCAGTTTTAATGTGGCATTCATTGGGTCAAAGTCAATGACATTCAGTCCCCCCTCTTCCACCAATTTAATAATATCATTCTTTCTAATGTAATGATGTTTATTCTTCCAAATAAAATCTAAAATAATTTGGTTCATTGTTTTGACCATTTTATCTGGGACGGCCAAAGAGTACGCTGGATAAATGAGTCTTAAAAGGCCTTCCATCTTAGATAATAGTATCCTACGAATTAGTGTTAATTTTGGCAGCTATTTTTGATTTAGTCTCAGTCTTTAGACGAAAATGCATATTAGTTTCAGTCACATTTAATCATTTTAATCCTTCTTAGTTTTAGTCTTGTTTTCGTCAACGAAAACTCAGAACATTTTAGTCTAGTTTTAGTCGACGAAAAATAATTACATTTTAGTCTAGTTTTTGTCTAGTTTTAGTCACATTTAATAGCCGTATTAAACTCCTTTTCTTCCCTTCTCAGTAGGGATGTGCATCTCCATCACTGAGGATGATGCAATACATATCGCACTGCCAACGATCCGATACGTTAAAGATACATAAAAGCAACTACTAATGCGATACGATTCACCCCTATTGTGATACTGTGCGATTCGACACGATGCGATTCAATGAGATGCGATGCAAAAGAATATGATGCTATGCAATTTAATATGGTACATAATGACGTATTTCTTTGTCAGACAGAGAATCATCAATTAACTAAACAAGTGAAGGTTTTACTTCACATATTAAACAAAGTCTCTGACAAAAGATAAAATAACATCAGGCCTGGACCTTGCCTTAAACCAGTCCTTCTTTCCTGATGTGTTCTCTGAATTTAAGGGTAAACTATTACTGGCAGTCACCAGCTGCTTTAAACACTGTCATTTAACACCACACACTAAATTGAAATAATGTCCTACTTTAGGTTCTTCTCAATGACTCAGCTATCTCTCGTCTTACTTTGTCGTACACAACGGGGATTTGTAGTAGCCTATATCCGTGGTCTGTACTCATCTAATGGAAATCTAAATCTCTACAGCTAAACAGAATAAGTTGGGAAAGTATTCTTCCTTGAATAAGAACCCATTTTCACATTCCATGTCAAATTAAACGATGTACTAGTACAACTAGATTATGGCCTGCGCTTTCAATGTTCAAGTTCAAGTATTTTATTGTCATGTACACAAACTATGCACCGAAATTCTTAAGACACGAAAACGCAAGCACCTGGCATAACATAACATATAAGTACACAGAACATAATTTACATCAATGCTAAGCTTAAAGCGAGTTAAAAACTGTCATCCACTTTCCAGAATCTTTTACCTTAGGCTACTTCCTTATAGAGTTTTCAACTTTCAACGTTAACTTTCAACTTGATTTATCTTTCAAAAGGAAATAAGTGTGCCGCAGGGGTTTTGAACTCTGTCTCTCAGTGTAGCCAAAGCCGCTATGCCCAGACAATGTGCCCAGACAATGTGCCCAACTAGCTCCTACATTGTAGGTTAGTAGTTGTTGGTTGCAGTCTTTACAATGTTCCCAGTCATGGTCTTACTGGTGTTTTTATAGCTTATTGATCAATTATTGTAAGACAATACAATAGCCTAATCTATTTATCCTAGTGCGTGTAATTAATAATAATACACAAGCCTACAGTTGAAGATCATGTCATCTGTTAATGTCCTCAGTTGCCTACATACAAAAAGGAGCATGTTGTGAGGTCGACTTTAAAATATATACATTTTGTCCATCAGTTCTCTTCGCAATAGCCTAGTTAGTTATTAGATTCAACATTTTGACTGTAAGATTTTTAACTTTAACTTTCCAAGTGCTTGTGAAACACGTTACAAATAGCCATCAAGGATTGGATACAAATTAATACATGCTACACATACAAGTTCCCGAACCCTATCCACAATCAGCTAGTGGTATTCTGCAGTACGCTATTCCCACCAGGGTGTGGCGCACTATCAAATAGCGAGTGGTCAGAGTTTCATTGTTGACAGCACTACTTCCGCCCCAGGAAGATACTGAAAAAGCCGCAGCATCAACATCTACAGATAGACTCAGTTCATAAAACATTTTAATCAAATTGGTAAGAGCATGTAAAGAAAATGTATTCAATATCGTGAAACTACATTTCAAATGAGTAGATTAGAGGGTCCCCGATCAAGTTATATTTCTAGCAGAGCTCTTTGACCACCCGTTGAATATTTGAATTGACTAGCTTGCTGGCTAAAAGTAGCTACTGAGCGCTAGCTGCCGGGTAGCAACCTGGCTAACCAGCTTACTACATAGATAGCTATTTTAATACTTTATTTTGAATAATTTAATGATAATGCTTCGGTGTAGTGTCACGCACAGCTTTCTAAACTATTTAGGCTAGACTGCTACTTTCTTCAGAGTGGAAGCCTTGCTGCTGAGTCGTTTTTCTCGATAAATGTCTATCTCCGTTTCAGCTCACTGAGGATGTCGGGACTGAAGCGTCCGTCTGAACCCAGCGGCGGGCCTTCATCGTTGGGCGCACCACCCGAGAAACGAAGGGACCGGGAAGGTGGAGAAGATGTGGTTCAGGGTGTCAGTGCCACTGCGGGGGGGAGTACCGCAGTAGAGACCGTCATCAAGCTGGGAGGGGTGTCCAACTTGGTGAGGATGACACCCATAGAATTGATGATTGTTCCAGTGTTTTTGTTTCCTGAGCTTCACAAAATCTTAACACGACATGACTTTTTTTTTGTTAACAGGAGGAGCAGGATGTTAAAGCTCTCCAGGCTAAGAACAGGAAGCTGGGAGAATCCCTCGATCAAAGACAGGTATGGACCATAGTCACTCACACAGACAAACACGCTCAAACCTAACCCCACTCACTCACATTTTGGCATTGACATCCAATGCATAACAACCTGTCATTTCCTTTGTGACCAATGCTGGGTAGGTAATAGAGGATGAGCTGAGAGAGAGAATCGAGAGGCTGGAGACTCGTCAAGCCACGGATGATGCCAGCCTACTCATCCTCAACAGATACTGGAATCAGGTTAACTATTGCCAACAGGGATTTACATTTATACTAGATTTAGTCCCCAAACGTGTAATAACATTGTCCGTCGCGTTTCGAACGCTCTCTGTGTGGCTCTTTCAGTTTGATGACAATGTCAGGCTGATTGCCAGGCAGTACGACCAATCAGGAAGCGAGCCGATGGAAACGCCAACCGGGGAGGGGCGGAGCCTGAAGCCTGATACCCCTGAACCGGATGGAGACTCAAACCAGGAGAGGACCAAAGATAGAGGTTTGGAAAGAGATGAATGGGGGTGGGGGGGGGGGGGGGTTTGATTATGGGAGCTTACAATCTTGGAAATGAATGTATTGAAGCATGTATGTTAGAGGGGGGGAGTGATAGGCGTTTTTGTTTTGGAGTTCAGTTTGCATAAAGATGAAGATCATGCTCTTACACTGAAGTGTATCCAAATGGAGTGCAGCACGTTAATGAAGACCCCACAGTAGCTTACTGACCTGAATGAAGACCCCACAGTAGCTTACTGTCCCTGTCCCTCCAGGCCCCTGCGGCGAGGTGGCTACCTCCTTCCTGGCCACGCTGGCCAGCAGCAGCAGCGAGGAGATGGAGGCGGAGCTGAAAGAGAGGGTGGAGTCCAGTCAGAAGCAGGCCAATCGTGTGGTGGAGATCTACGACTGCCTGCAGAGCACCGTGGAGCAGCTGCAGAGGGAGACGGACTCTGGCGCTGGTGAGATGTCGGGGAGACGGGGAGGAAACGGTCGAACGGGGTTCTGAGACAGGCCGCTAGCTTTTTTTCCGCCCGATTTGTTTTTCGCTGAGTCGTCTCATCGTCTTTGTACTGGTGTCTCTATAGAGGGGTCTGTCTGGCAAGTCGCTGCCCAGCTCAACACCCTGCTGTCCAATGAGAACGAGCGGCTGCGTCAGCTGATCGGGGACCTCGAGCAGAGGCACAGTCACATGACCAGTGAGGTGAGTGTGATGTCAGGATACTTGCGCGATCGGGGGGTTGGCAGACTGTCCTAGGTGTTTCCTCTGGTTCACTCTTTTTGCTCTCCCTGACGATCCTCCATCTCTCGCTCCCTGTGCTCTCTCCCTCCCTCTCTAATCTCCCTCTCCCTTCCTCTCCTGTCTCCCTTCCTATCCTTTCTCTTCCTCTCCTGTCTCCATCCCTCCCCTCTCTCACGGTCCCTATTTCTTCCACCCTCTCTTCTCTCTCTCTCCCTCCCTCTTCTTTCTCCCTCCCTCTCCTCTCCCTCTCCTCCCTCCCCCTTCTTCTTCCTCTCCTCACCCTCTCCCTCTTCTCCCTCCCCTCTCGTCACCCTCTTCTCCCTCTCCTCGCCCTCAGTCCCGGCCCCTTGGTCGTGCGGTGGCCAAGGCGGACACGCGCATCAGTGAGCTGCAGGCTCTGATAGAGGAGCTGCAGTGGGACATGGAGAAGATCAGGCGGCGAGAAAACCGCCTCAACACGCACCTGGGAGAGATACTGGAGAGGGTGAGCATATGTTTGTGTGTGTCGCGTGTACATGATGGGTTTGTGTGTGCGTGCGTGTGTGTGCGACCGCCTCTGTAGCATCCTGGTCTTTGCAATGGTGTGTCTCTGTCTGCTGTGTGTCCCAGGTCAACAGTAAAGGCTACAAGGTGTGTGGGGAGGCCAGTAGTGTGTGTGGAACCATCACCATCAACAAGAGAAAGGTATGGAAAGAATAATACATCACGGTGTTCAGTCTGGGACTGAAACTTTCCCGTAAAGTTTCAGTCCCCCCCCCCCCCCCCACCCCCCCCCAAAAAAAACGACCCTCTCCAAATCTCCATCTCCCTCTTCCCCTCTTAACTCCCCTCAACATATCTTTCCCATTCCTCCTCTCTCTCCTTTCGTCTGGGTCAGTTTGAAGACATGAACAGTGAGTTGGAGGAGAACCGGGAGCTGGCGGAGAACCGTCTGAGTGAGCTACAGAGACTGCAGCAGGACCTGCAGAATGTCAACCAGGAGAACAACAACATGAAGGTGTGTGTGTGTCAGATACTGAAATTCTGTGTGTGTGTGTGTGGAGAGAGACAGTCACCTGGGCTATGTTCATGGATATAGTCAATAATATGACTGAATATTCTTAGAGCTCTTAAGACACATCTCAAAGAAAGTTCCGGAACAGGGTCTCAGTGAGCTTCCTTTAGAGCCTCCATAGAGAGCGTCTTCTGTAATATGTGGCTCTCATGAGGCCTCTGTATCTCTGCCTCAGCCCTGCCCCAGGATGACCCTGGTGCCAGGCTGGTACTCAGTCAGCTATAGTGAATTGGAGGTAAATAGACAGAGATACATAGACTGTTGCTGTCGGTTGGACCTTTCTGCCCTGTGCGTTCTGCGCCTCATGTCTCCGTTTTCTGCGTCTCTCCTTTTCCGTCCTCCTTCTCTTCCGGGATCTCTCGCGGTCTTCTCTCTCCGCCCTCGCCGCCTGTCTGCCTCACCTCTGTCTTCTCGTCGCGTCCCGTTTCCCTCCGTCCACTGACTTCTGTTTTTTCTCCCCGTCTCCCTCTTTCTCGACTCTTGCCCTCTCTCCCTCTCTCCTTTCCCTCGCTCCATCTCTCCTTTCCCTCGCTCCATCTCCCTGCTCTCTGCCTCCCTCTCACCCATCCCCCTCTCCACCTCCCTCCTCCTTATCTCTCTCCATCTCGCTACTCTTTCTGTTTCTCCCCACTCTCCATCTCTCTCTATCCATCTCTCTCCATCTCCCTACTCTCCATCTCTCTCTATCCATCTCTCTCCATCTCCCTACTCTCTCTCCCTCCCTCCCTCCTCCAGCTGGAGCTGCTGAGTCGTGCTGAGGGGGTGGTGAGGGACAGCTCCGAGTACCGCTGTCTCCAGTCCCAGTTCTCCGTCCTCTACAACGAGTCCCTGGTCCTGAAGGGCCAGCTGGATGAGACCCGCACCCGCCTCAACACCACCAGGACCGCACGCCTGCGCCAGCTGGAGCACATGGAGGTGTGTGTGTGTGTCGGTGCGTGCGTGTGTGTGTGTGTGTGCACGTGCGTGTAGCTGCTTGTGTACGAAACCAACCAAGGTCCTCGTCTTCAAGGAATTTGTTGCATTTGTTCTGTACGTGTGTGTGTGTGTGTGTGTGTTCATGCAGGTGTGTGTGTGTGTGTGTGTCTGAGAGAGTGGGTAAATGTGCTGTCCCTGCTTTTGAGTGTCTTTCTTGCCTGTGTGTGTGTGTTTGAGGGTTTGACCTTTCTGCTTGTGTGAGGCTGTGTCTTCCCTTCTCCTATGTGTAACCCCTCCCCTCCTCTCCGGTCCAGAATGACGAGGTGTCTCTCCAGAGGAAGGTCCGCACCGAGGTGTTCCAGCTGGAGGACACCTTGGCCCAGGTCCGGAAGGAGTACGAGATGCTGAGGATTGAGTTTGAGCAGACCCTGGCAGCCAACGAGCAAGCCGGTAAACAGCGCAGTCTCGCACTGCTCCACTCACACGCAGGTCAATGCAAGGGGCTCGCCTAGGCTCTGGAAGCAGAGGCGTGTCTTTTTTGTTGTTTGTTTTTTTGTTATTGTGATCTGACCTTGATGCAAATTTGACTGGCGTTGCGGGATGTGATGTTTGACTGATGTCTGACTCATTTCTTTCTGTCCCATGTCCACCCCTCTCCGTCTGTCGTGTTTTCTTCTCCCCCCCCTCACTTCTCCCTCCCTCCCTCCTTCCCCTCCCTCCCTCCCTCTCTTCGCTCTCTCGTCCTCTCTTCTCCTTCCCTCCCTCTCTCACCCCCTCTCTTCTCCCCCCTGTCTCCTTCCCCTCCCTCCCTCCCTCTCTTCGCTCTCTCGTCCTCTTCTCCTTCCCTCTCTTCTCCCTCCCGTCCTCTCTCAGGTCCCATCAACAGAGAGATGCGTCACCTGATCAGCACCCTGCAGACCCACAACCAGCAGATGAAGGGGGAGGTGGTCAAATTCAAGCTGAGACTACGAGAGGCCCAGGCCGACCTCAGCCAGGTATCAAATCAAATTTGTATAGCCCTTTTTACACGCAAGCATGTCACAGAGGGCTTCACATACGCCCATAGAACTGCCCCGCAACCAACCTAAACCCTCAAGGAAGACAAGGAAAAACTCCCAGAAAAACTCCCAACGGGAGAAAAAATGGAAGAAACCTTGGGAGGAGCAATTCAGAGAGGGATCCCCTCCTCCAGAGACGGTTGGCAAGAGAGAGGAGCAGAACACAAGCTAAACATAGTCATACAGTGTCAATGGGTTTTGAAACACCAAAAATCCATTGTTCGGCTTTATAGACGTTGGATGGGACCTGGAAACTCGCTGTTGGCCGTCATGGAGGCTGGTTTCCGGTTGACGACCTGGTCCAGCGTTGGTAGACCGACGACCAGGCAGGTCCTGACAGCTCAGACCCCCCACACCACAAGGGATGTGTGGGGGGGACAGAGAGGAGAACAGGGATTAGAGAATGCCAGGAGCAGCTAACAGTTTCAGTCGTAATAGAATGAGATCCCCACCGGTCAAGTGTGGACTAGTGCAGCAATTTAACAAAGCTAAGAGGGTATGTGATGCAGCCCCACACACCAAGACAGCGACAGCCCCCCTTGGTTGGAACATGAAATCTGTTCCAGGGGAAACAACTCTAAAATAGGTTATATTTATACGAATAAGGATGAAAACAACCAGCCCCCCGTTGTCTCCAACTAGTAAACTATAACAATTAAAATATACAGCAACGGAACTATTTCAGTAACAATATACAATAACCGGTTTACTTTATTTGTAACATTTAAATGGGCAGTGTGAACATAAGCTAAAATTACAATTTAAAAGTTACATGTGATACACACATAGGCAAACGCACACCCCAGGTTTACTTAGAAAGTACACACATACTTACCTTTAACAATCATAGAATTGACTAAACAAGAACGTTTTTAATCTAGTTTTAAATGTCGAAACAGTATCAGCCTCCCTAATTGAGACAGGTAATTTGTTCCAGAGAAGAGGTGCTCTATATGAGAACGCCCTACCTCCAGCAGTTTTTTTCTTAATTTTGGGTATTACCAGATAGCCGGCATCTTGAGATCTTAGAGTCCTTGCGGGGCAATAGGGTGCAAGGAGACCGGAGAGGTACAGTGGTGCCAATCCATGTAGAGATTTGTAAGTTAGTAGTAAAACTTTGAAATCAGCTCTGGCTTGGATAGGGAGCCAGTGTAAAGAGATAAGAGTAGATGTTATATGATCAAACTTTCTTGTTTTTGTCAATAGTCTAGCAGCAGCATTTTGTACCCGCTGTAAATTTTTCAAGTAGGTAATTGGGAGGCCAGAGAACAACACATTGCAGTAGTCCAATCGGGACGTAACAAAAGCATGTATTAGTTTTTCAGCATCATCCTTTGAGAGGAATTTTCGTATTTTGGCAATATTACGTAGATGGAAAAATGCAGTTCTGGTGATTTGTTTAATATGGTACTCAAACGAAAGGTCTGGGTCCAATGTGACTCCTAAATTTTTTACCAACTGGCTTTGAGATACTTTGACACCATCTAAGTTTAAGGTCAGATTGGATACATTATTTCTGTATTTTTTAGGGCCGAAAATTTGAACCTCGGTTTTATCCGAATTAAGAAGAAGGAAATTTGCTGTCATCCAAGTTCTCAACCCGGAAACACATTTTTCCATAGCATGTGGAAATTCTCCAGGCTTTATGGACATGTATAGCTGAGTATCATCTGCATAACAGTGAGAATTTACCCCAGAGCTTCTAATTATGTTTCCTAAAGGCAACATATAGAGTGAAAATAACAGAGGGCCTAGAACTGAACCCTGTGGTACTCCGTATTTTACAGTAGTGCTCCTGGATGAGCAACCATCATAGTGGACATATTGTGATCTATCAGATAGATACAATCTAAACCACTGAAGTGAAGTACCAGAGATCCCAACATAGTTCTCCATACGCTCCAGGAGAATCTCATGATCCACAGTGTCAAATGCTGCACTAAGGTCTAGAAGAACCAGAACAGAGATAGAGCCCGCGTCAGAGGCTAATAATAGATCATTGACTACCTTAGCTAATGCAGTTTCAGTGCTGTGGTGAAGACGAAATCCAGACTGGAGAGGTTCATAAAGCTGATTTGAGGAGAGGTGCTCAGTTAGCTGTTGTGCCACAGCTTTTTCTAAAATTTTGGAGAGAAATGGCAAATTTGAAATTGGCCTATAGTTGCTAATACAACCTGGATCCAGGTTTGGTTTTTTAAGAAGGGGCTTAATAATAGCTTGTTTGAAATTGTCAGGGATTTGTCCAGTTACAATAGATTCATTAATAATACTAAGCATGGAAGGTCCAATAATAGGGAGAAGTTCCCTACAAAGTTTGGCAGGGAGGGGATCAAGAAGGCAGCTGATGGGTTTCGAGGAATCTACCAGCTCGATGAACGCTTCCATAGAAATAGGGTTAAAGTGGGTAAGAGCCTCAACATGCAGCATGCTGGGTATAGAGTCAAATTCTGTGTTGATGGCCACTCCTCCAGGCCTAGTCTGTAGTTTGTCCCTTATTGCATAGATTTTTTGGTCAAAGAAATCTAAGAAATCATTGGGAGAGAGATCTGAACTAACGCAGAGTGTACTTTTCTGAGTGTGTTTTGCAACAGTATCAAATAGGAACTTTGTGTTGTGTTTGTTCTTACTAATCAATTTCGAGAAATATTCTGATCTGGACCTGATGAGGACTTGCTTGTACTCAATTTGGCTGTCCTTCCAGGCCAGGCGGAAAACCTCCAATTTAGTGGTACGCCACTTATGCTCTAATTTTCGAGTGGACCTCTTGAGAGTGCGGCTTTCCTCTGAATACCATGGAGCCATTTTCTTGTCTTTTCTTTTCCTTGGTTTGAGTGGGGCAACAGAATCTAGGGATAACTGAAGAACCAAATTCAGATCCCTTGTTTTAGCATTTAATGATTTATTTGGGACGTCCAGTGCTTCTAGTGCAGCAGGTAGAATATTAGCCAGTTCCATAGCTGTGTTTGGGGTTATGCAGCGGCTAGTAGAAATATTCTGGGTGCCTCCAAGGCTCTGGCAGAGCTCCATTTTAAAGGTAACCAGGCAGTGGTCTGATAATATAGGATTGTGGGGGTGGACAATGATGTCACTAATCTTGATTCCCCGTGTGAGAACTAAATCCAATGTATGCGAGTGAAGATGGGTAGGTTTAGAAACCACCTGAGTGAGACCTGTGGAATCCAATAGAGCAGTAAAGGCCTTACTTAGAGGATCTTTTGGGTCATCCACATGGATGTTAAAATCACCCATAATTAAGACATTATCAGTATATGTCACAAGATCAGCACTAAAATCTGCAAATTCCTCTAGGAAGAGGGAATACGGGCCGGGGGGCCGGTATAGAGTAACTAAACTAAATGAGGGAGGGGGGGCAATAGTAGAAGAATTAGTCCTTTTTAGAGTAGTTGGTGGTTTCATGCAAATTATCTCAAATGATTTAAAGGTATTTACGGATTTTAGGCTAAGGTTGAAGCTAGCTTTATATATCATAGCAACACCGCCACCTTTCTTTGAGACACGAGGGATGTGCGAGTACGCAAAATCCGGAGGCGATGCTTCATTCAGGGAGGAATATTCATCAGAGTTTAACCAGGTTTCAGTGAGTCCAATCAGGTCCAGGTTGCATTCAGACATCAGATCATTAATCAAAACTGCCTTTGGGGATAGAGATCTGATGTTTAGGAGCCCAACATTCCAGTATGGGTTTTTGGCAGCTTTAGACGTAGGTAATCCTTCTGAAAAGGTGGCACTGCTATCAGAGAACTTAGTAGGAAGAGCAACGGGGGAGCAAGGCTGAATACATATCAAATTGGTATAATTCCTAATAATTGAGGGCCGGAATTTGGAAAAATGGCGGGGGACAGACACCGTCTCAATGGGAGAAACAACATCAGCATCCACGCTGGCTACACTACAAGCTGAGCTATCGGGCCCCCAACAGCTCACAACATGCCTATCAACATATCTATCAGACTCTCTAAGAGACTGTGGCCCGGCTTGTTCTAGTGAGTGTCAGGCCTGCTCTAAAATAGCTTCAATATTCCTAGACAAAAGAAAAGCACCTCTCCAGCTAGGATGGAGCCCGTCACTTTTCAACAAGCCAGGTTTGGCCCAGAAACGAGACCAATTATCTACAAATCCTAAACCCTGTTCTGAGCAAAAGCGAGCCAACCAGCGGTTGAGAGAGACAAGCCTGCTGTAGATCTCGTCAGTCCCCCTAACAGGTAGTGGGCCAGAGACTATTACTCGATGCCGACTCATCTTTTGAGCAAGGTCACATGCCCGAGCTATATTAACCTTCGTGACCTCTGACTGCCTCAGCCTTACATCATTGGTGCCGACATGAATGACAATATTCTCATACCTATCATCAGTGCGTGCGCCATGTGCCTTAGCTTGGGCCTTTGCCTTAGCCCTAGTGCTAGCCAGCACCCTAAGATTAGCTTCTATGTCGGTAGCTCTGGCCCCCGGTACACAGTAAACTGTCGCTGGTTGCTCTAATCTAATGTTACGAGTGATGGAGTCACCGATCACTAACGTCTGAGGAGTCCCACTCCCACCATGCTGCAAAGGTGAAACCGGTGGGGCTAAACTTGAGTTCTCCCTCACGCTAGGACTCCCTGTCTGTGATGTTGCGCCAGTCGCATCTAAAGTTACTAGCATACGTTCTTCCTCAAGCGACTGAACGCGACTCTCTAACAGAGTCAACTTATCGAACAAAATGGCACATGTAGGACAAAGTGAGTGGTCGTGAGACATTATAGTTAACTTACGTGAATAGTTTATGCCAACCAAGATAATCCGTCAAGAGCATTGAGTTGGTTAGTTCAACGGGAACAGTAGCGTCGAGCTCCAAGGAAGAAAGCCGCGCCGAGTAAACCTATAACTAGACAGTAGATGTATGGATTAAATCGGTAAAGACAAAATAAATGAATAAACGAATTAATATATAATATATAGCGGTTAACAAGAAAAAGTTTGGGAAAAGTTTGGAGCAGCTCAGGTGCAGCGCGGTATGTCGTCAGGAATTAGATTCTTAGATCTTCAGAGCTCCCTCTCTGGCACTGCTCTCCTCCTGTTACTGTTGTAACAAGGTATCCCAGCATCCCCCCTATACCATCACATACCACCATATACACTACCACATAATCACACACGCCTGTCAAACAGTGTTAGTGTTGTTCGATTTTCTGAAGTCAGGCCATGGTGCGATGTCGTAGCCCAAGCCTCACCCAATCCCTCTCCTAGGCTCGCGCTTCGAAGGGCAGCGCCGTGCTCCAATCCCAGTCGAGCACGGAGCTGGACGTGAAGGAGGAGACCACCTCCCCTCTGCTGGTGACCGCCGCCGGTGATGTCACAGTGAAGGCGGAGTCTGATAATGGATCGGCCACTCCCACCAGCACAGGTAGGATCCTATATTCCACCTTCGGACCAAAGTCGGTGAGCTCTTATTGTGCAGTAGGCTTTCTCACAGGTTTTTGGTTCTAGATCCTTAGATTTGTATTGGGTTTTCCTGACTGATTCTGACCCTGTTGCGGACGTTCTGACCTTCTCTGCTTCTCTCGTCTTCTCTGCAGGAGCCTCTGTGAAGACCGAGCCGGGCGCGGAGGCAGACGGAGTGAAGGAAGAGGAGAACGAGAAAGTCAAGAAGGAGGAGAAGGAGAAGGAGCGAGAGAGGGAGAAGGAAAGGCCGCTGCGCGGAGGAGGCGGCGCCGCCAAGGAGGAGAAGGAGAAGGCCGGGAGTAGCAACCAATCGGAGGAGTTGGCCGGCGAACGGCCGCCTGTGATTGGAGGACCAAAGAGGAAGGAGGTGGAGCAGCTGAAGATTGTCAGGACGGAGCTTAAGTAGGTGGTGATGAGGATGAAGGTGATGGTGTTTGTGAGGATGATGATGATGATGATGATGAAGTTGAAGGCGATGATGGTGGTGGTGCTGATGAAGGCTGCGCTGTGCTGTGTGTGTAGGAAGGCCCAGGAGTCCCAGAGAGAGATGAAGCTGCTGCTGGACATGTACCGCTCGGCGCCTAAAGAACAGAGGGACAAGGTGCAGCTCATGGCTGCAGAGAAGAAGGCCAAATCAGAGGTGCACACCAACACACGCTCACACGCAGGATTTGTTATCAGGGTACGTTGGCAGAGTTGACTGAACGGGCGTGCGTGCGTCTGTCTGTGTGTGTGTCCAGGCGGAGGAGCTGAAGCAGCGACTGAGGGACCTGGAGGAGAGGGAGAGGAGGGAGGGGAAGAAGATGGCTGACGAGGAGGCCCTGAGGAAGATCCGCTCTGTAGAGGAGCAGATAGACATCCTCAACAAGAAGCTCTCCCTGGCTAAGCAGGTGAGAGTGTGTGTGTGTGTGTACATCCTTTTTGTGGATGCTTATACTTTCCATACTTTACTTTAGGAGGTTATTTAACATTAATATGAGTTCCCCGAGCCTGCCTTTGCTCCCCCAGTGGCTAGAAATGTAAATGGGTGTAAAGCAAGCCCTGGGTATTCTTCTCCGCCTTTGAGAAAATGAAAGCTCAAATGCTTGGTTTGAAATTCTCCTTCTTGTGACGTCACAAGGAGGAAGGTTACCTCCCCTCTCTCTGCTTTGCCCGCCCAGATAATCTGGCCTGCCTATGAGAATCTGAGCTATGACTGTGCAAGTGTTTTTATCCTCAAGATATCATGGCTTGCAAACAAACGAAGCATTTCATCTGCTCAGTTTGGATGTACAAAGGAAAACAAAAGTATTTTTACAGTGAGGATTTTTTTTCTCTCGAAAGCCAACACTACCTCCCAAAGTTGTGTATGTCTGCGCCTAACATTTCAGCCACAACTGTTTCCTCAACTTGAGCCAATACAAAGCTGCCCTTGCTGAAATAAAATTCTGGATCAGTATTAACTCTCCTTGGTCCAGCTACAAACCTCGGACAAGTTAACTAACGCTATATCATTTAGTTGCTTTACTGTATATGGTTACCGAGTTTGCTACCCTTAGAATGTGGCTGTAACATTACCTCTGCAGCTAACAGCTCAGTTACTGTCGCTAATGTAAAGGTAGGTAGCATCAAGTGTGTGTGTGAATTCAAACGCTGTAACGCGAGTGTTGCACACTTCTTTCTTATTTGGATAACCGTTCTGCTGTTGTTATGGCGCGCGATATCCACCTTTGTCATTGAAATGACTACAAGTGTGCACCTCTGCAAACCAGGGTGATCAGATGAGAATTGGGAACATTCGAGGCATCTTACAGCAACGGGGCTATGAGCCATTGTGATACTTCCATTGTAAACATTAGCACATGGTGCCGTCTGTCCTCATTAGCATTTAAAGCCACAGACTCTGAAACAGCGCGTCTTGAGGAAAGCTCATTGTGGGACTACTTGTAGTGGCTGTAATTATACACCATGACTGAATTTCGGGAAAGAGACTTCAGATAGAGTATTAGGGGACCACTAAGGCCTATATAAAAGCATCCAAAAACACCACCACACACACACCCTCACACCCCTCCTTACTCCCCCATGCCAGTTTACCACTGCTGTCCTTAGCTCTAACTCTGTGCATGTATGTGTGTGTGTGTGTGTGTGTATGTGTGTGTGTGTGTGTGTGTGTGTACACGTGTGTTTGTGTGTGTGTGGTGCACATGTACATGTGTGTGTGTGTGTATGCACATGTATGTGTGTGTGTGTGTGTGTGTGTGTGTGTGTGTGCACATGTATGTGTATGTATGTGTGTGTGTGTGTGCGCACGGCCAGGAGGAGGACGCACTGCTGAGCGAGATGGACGTGACGGGCCAGGCCTTCGAGGACATGCAGGAGCAGAACATCCGCCTGATGCAGCAGCTGCGGGAGAAGGACGACGCCAACTTCAAGCTGATGAGCGAGAGGATCAAGTCCAACCAGATCCACAAGCTGCTCAAGGAGGAGAAGGAGGAGCTGGCCGACCAGCTGCTCACCCTCAAGACCCAGGTGGGAGAGGAGGGGAGGGGAGGGGAGGGGAGGGGAGGGGAGGGGAGGGGAGGGGAGGGGAGGGGAGGGGAGGGGAGGGGAGGGGAGGGGAGGTAGAGGTAGAGGGAGAGGGAGAGGGAGAGGGAGAGGGAGAGGGAGAGGAGAGGGAGAAGAAGGGAGGAGAGGTAGAGGGGGGGGAGAGGTAGAGGGGGGAGGGAGAGGTGGACAAGGGGGGGAGAGGAGAGGTGGAGGAGAGGTAGAGGAAGAGAAGAGAGGTAGAGGGGGGGGGAAGGGAGAGGTGGACAGGGGGGGGGGAGGTAGAGGAAGAGAGGAGAGGTAGAGGGGGGGGGAGGTGGACAGGGGGGGAGAGAGAGAGAGGGAGGGACGAGAGGTAGGGAGAGTAAGGGTGAGAGAGAGAGAGAGAGCGAGAGAGCGAGAAAGAGTCGTCTAAGTTGTCTCACGGCACCTGACCTTTGGCACCTCTCTCTCTTCATCCCCACGTTTCACCCTCTCGCTCTCCCATCTTTGATCTCACCCCCACTTCCACTTCTCTCTCATCCTCGATGCATCATCTAATCATCTCTCTCCCTCTCCACCCCTCTCCCAGGTGGACGCCCAGCTGCAGGTGGTGAAGAAGCTAGAGGAGAAGGAGCGCCTCCTGCAGGGCACCATCGGCACGGCGGAGAGGGAGCTGGCTCTGAGGACCCAGGCCCTGGACATGAACAAACGCAAGGTAGCACTCCCACACACACACAGCCAATCAAGGAGGAAACCTTCTCCCACGGCGCTGAGTGCACCTGTCTGACCACGTCTCTCTCCTCTCTCCCGCGTGGCTGAGCGGTGAGGGAGTCGGGCTGGTAATCTGAACGTCGTCAGTTCGACTCCCGGCCATGCGACGTTGTGTCCTTGGGCCAGGAATGTCCCTGTACTTACTGTAAGTCGATAAATGTCTGCTAAATGACTACATGTAAATGTAAATGTGTGCCCCTCCAGGCCCAGGACTCCCTGCTACTGTCGGAGGAGGGCCGCGCCCAGCTGGAGCAGGTGCAGCAGAGACTCAGCACCGTCAGGGAGGAGGTGATTGAGAACAGCATCTCCAGGGAGAAGGAGTCCTTCAACTCCCGCCGCGCGCAGGTGCCACAGCCGCCACACACACACACACACACACACGTGAATACAGACGTTTGCTGTAAGTGTGCCGTGTTCTGGAATTTTGGTGCATCCCCAGTACTACTGTCGCGGTGTGTGTGTTTCAGGAGGACATCTCGAAGCTGAGGAGGAAGATCGAGAAGGCCAAGAAACCGGCCGAGAACGTCCGCAACGGAGACGAGATCCTGAACGAGGAGATCAACGAGTACAAGGTGCGTGTGAACAACGTGTGTGTGTGTGTGTGTGTGTTTGTGTTCCCGCGTGTGTGTAAGTCCATACATGTAAACTCTCGATATCAGGGAAATTGCATCGGCATCACTTGCTTCATTATCCATTTCCTAACGTTTGCATTCTTCCACGCTCACACGCCCTCACACACACATACACACACCCCCCCCTCTGTGCACCAGGCTCGTCTGACCTGCCCGTGTTGCAACTCGCGGGTGAAGGACGCCGTCCTGACCAAGTGCTTCCACGTCTTCTGCTTCGAGTGCGTCAAGACGCGCTACGACACCCGGCAGAGGAAGTGCCCCAAGTGCAACGCGGCCTTCGGCGCCAACGACTTCCACCGCATCTACATAGGATAGTGTGTGGCGGGGGGAGGACTGGGGGGGGGGGAGGGGGGCGGCGGAGATCTGTAGTGTCCAGAAGCTTCTCTCTCCATCCAATCTCTTTGCCCCACCCCCAACCCCACCCGCACCCTGTGACGGACACAACCCTGACGTCTCGACGGAGAGATCGCGAGGTGAAGATGGTGAATGATCACGAGCTGGTGGTCCACTCTGTTGCCTGAGTGGAATTAAAGAGAGACTGAAGACTGTGGTAGCTGATCCCTAACTGGGCTCCTTGATACATGTCTCTGAGCCGGTCATCCCCTGGCCCTGTCCACAGCCTGGAGGACTGGACACAGACTTGGAGCCTTTTCACAGTTGACCGAGTATTTCCACCCGGGACCGCTAGTTCGGTGTCTGCTGTTTTGGGAGTAAGTCAAGGGGCATGAAGCTACCTATCAGCGCCCTGCGCTCCTTCCCTCCAACCAGAAGGAATTTACCTGTGACACAAATATACGGACTGTTTTTTTATGGGCTGAATTAAGCTCCTCTTTTTTTGCCTCCCTCTCCCCCCCCCCCCGTGCTCCTTCTGCTCCTGGGCTGGGTTAGAGACACCTTACGCCCATTAGATAGATGTCGGGGAGAGACACGTACATGGAGAACGAAATCAGTAGCGAGTTCTGATCATGCTCTGTCTGTGACCTGTGTGTCTGTGGTGGTGATGATGATGAAGATGATGATGATGATGAACAATATATCCAATTGTTGTTCACTTGTTGTTTTTTTGTTTTTTGTATTATTAAATGCCGCCTCATCAGGCCATAATGTGCTGTGCTATGGATACCTGCAACTGATGCTGTGTGAACGCTGCTCTGCAAGTCATTAAACTGCCAACAAAGTTACATAATGACTCTTCTAGATTTTATTGAAACATTTTTGAGAATTGTGGGTGGTGTGTTCACAAACTGGTGTTGTTACTGTATTACAATGCATATTGTAGCGGGGTAGATGGGATCATGCTGGTGGGAATTTGAGGTCAATGTCTGAAACATAGGGTATGCTAGTCTAGGGCAGCCCAGACTACATTCTTTATGACCCAGATGACCCTGAAATGAATAAACCACAAGTCCCAGAAGGCAAATCTCTTAATGCTTCATGCATACCACCCTCCATGCCCACCCCTTCTACAACCACCCTAAAAACCGGATCACAGACCTGTTTGCCTTCAAGAGGAGAAGTGCAGGAACGCTTGGGGGGAAGGAGTGCCACACTAAGTCGCGGGTGAAAAAAAAAGGTTTTGCTAGATCAGCCGTCGTCGCGTCGCGCTTGATGCAAACTAGGTTGGACAAAGGACTATAAAAACTGAACTAAAATTGTATCGCTAAACGAGTAGACCCAAGCACACTTGGTCAGCAACCCTACGTCATCGCGGACTCCTTTTACGCACATTACAACAACAAAAACTACGGTGATACTTTGCATTGTCGCGAGTGGGTTGTTATCTGGCTGGCTGGAATTTTGAAAGACGAGGAAAGATATTTTACGCGACTAGTTCTATTTTTAGTCAGTTTACTACCAAATATAGTCAGGGTTAGGATTCTAACGTCCTTGTCGCGCGCTGGATTGATTTTTGCCACCTTGCCAAAGTTTATGCTGAGTTGATATTGAATGATTAGGCTGAATGATTGAATACCCAACTAGTCGACACTCAATGCTGATATATTAAAAGGGGAAGGTTTCATTTCCCATTGTCATAGACGCTTTGCCGAGATTTTGCTAGTGTAAATCGCTTGCTTTGTCAACAGAAGCCATTATTATTTCATTTAATGATTTAATGCATTATTGTATGTGTAAGTGCATTAACGTCGTCTAGACATAGATCTGTGGGGGTGGTAGCCAAATTTTTTTGTTACATTGTACGACTAAAATCGTCCTATCTTTTTTTAACCATGGTTTTTAACGCGAATCGTTGCAACCGTGCGGCGTACTCCTTTATAAATGTTTATGTATCTACGCTGGTTTTGGTGCTCGGTTTGTCTCAGCGATGTTATGGGCAGGATCAGCCGCCTTCGTCAGTAGGTCTTCGAGATATGATCTCTGGAACTTGCGATGAGGTTCACCGATACATGGAATCCGTTGTTGGAACTACTGTGATTAAGTCAACTGTAGAGGTAAAATACCTGCATTAGAAGCATGATTCATTTCCAAATATTGCTACCATTTTCATTTCTTTTTACATAATCTAACTAATGGTCTTCAACCAGGAATATTTTATATGGGTAAAGTTTTTCTCCCAAATAATTTTTCAATTGAATAATCAACTAAACTTCACCCCTGTAGCCTTTCCCAATTTTTCCTTTTCAAATACTAATTCCCTACCTCCTCTCTTATCCCGACCCTCTTCCAATCTCACCCCCTCTTCTCCTGCCCGCTACTCGATAATCTCTTCCCTGACCCCCCCCCCCCCCCCCTCCTACTTTGCCCTAATTTCTTGTCTGCTTATATTCCTGCATCTCCGCCCCTACCACACTACTCTACGGCTCCCTATCCTCAGAGTGCGGTGTTGTATCTAGAGTCAGTGGTTGGTCAGGAGAACGTCTATACGATGGTCATGGTAAGAAAAACACACCCGAGGTTCCAGAATCTAACCAAAACTCTGGCATGGGTTTCAAACAAAGCTCTTTACTGCTTTGTTTGTCCTGTACATGTCACTGTACTCGGTGTGATAGTGTGCTTAACAAGATGACATCATGTAATAAAGTAACCATGAGGTTACAGATGAGAATTTGTGAATCTGAAGCCACAAGCTCAGTTGATACATTGTGTTGGAACTCTGGGTCATTTTATAGATACTATATATGTGAGCCCTTTGCACACCTGCCAACAAGGACTGACAGTTGTCAATGCCCCACTTGCTCTGGACACAGTATGCACTATGTGTGTGTGGTAGCAACAGGTGCAGGACACTTATGCCCTACTAGCTGTCCATATCCTTGACCTCAGCTAAGCAGCATGGGGTTGTGCCAGGATATGAGGTTTAGAGGGGCTTCTCCAGAGATAGAGAAGTGTGTGTGTGTGTGTGTGTGTGTGGGGGGGGGGGGGTCCAGCTGTCACACTATTCTGTAACGTAAAAACGAACATTACGCATAGATGCGTGCGAGTGTTTCGGCACCAACAGTCCTTGCCTTGTGTTCAGAGGGACCATGCGCATTCCAAGTATCATAAGACAACAGTGAGCGCAACAGGCCTCTGATACTTCATTTTTGATACAGTGGTTTTGCTGAAGCAGCAGATTTGATGATACGGCAAGATTAAGGACTAAAGCAATCAGTGCATAAGATAAGCTCAAATCCATAGTCACTTGATCAAATGTGAGGGACATGACTGAATTATTGACTCAGTGTCGACACCAGGCATATATAGGGGGACCCAGTTTTGGAGACTAATAGGCGGCTTAGCTTGTGGCTGCAGCTGCTCTCATTCTAATTCAATGGTATCGCTTGACAGTGGTAGCATCTTGCCGCAGAATAGACGCTCGATTTACTCTCCATGGAGTCAGTCGCCAGCCTGGGAAACTTGGTAGGCCAGCTTCCTGTTGCGAGTGTGGAGGGAGAATCTGGGCACCCACTATGTCTGAAATAATGGTCTTGATAGGCGAGAGACTGAATGCTGCTTCTTATCAATGCACAAATATGAAAGTGTCGAAACTGGGATTTTCATAATCACCTCTCGCTCTTTCTCTCTGTCTCTCTCCCTGTGTCTACCTCTCTCGCTCGCTCTGTCAGTTTGTAGACATGCTGATACGGTTCTTGGCTGAGGGTGCTGCCAGTGGCCTGAACGTCATTGCTGTTTACGTGACAGAGATCCTCAGGGTTACGGGAATTGATGGTGGGTAAAAAGACATAACTGTGTATGTGTGTATGATTTTATGTGCATCCATAACCTCATCCTCCACTGTTGGCATAATGTTCTTCACTGTAGACTTGAATAGCTGTTGTACCCCTCCTCCTCCTCACTCACACATACTTTTTGCTGAGTCACTGCTCCTGTGTGCTTTCAAATTCCACCTTTGGGGGGAGGCCCAGACAGTGTGAGATGTGCTGCTGCTCTCTCCCTGGGAGGGGGGTACATTAGTGGTTCTCTCCCAAGGGAGTCTTGGCTAAAAATCCTTGTGGAACATCTCAGTTCACTAAAGCTGGTGGAGAATCACAAATGTCTCACGACATAAAGAAGACGATTATCTTTTGTAATCCATTCTAACATCTCTCTCTCTCTCTCTCTCTCTCTCTCTCTCTCTCTCTCTCTCTCTCTCTCTCTCTCTCTCTCTCTCTCTCTCTCTCTCTCTCTCTCTCTCTCTCTCTCTCTCTCTCTCTCTCTCTCTCTCTCTCTCTCTCTCTCTCTCTCTCTCTCTCTCTCTCTCTCTCTCTCTCTCTCTCTCTCTCTCTCTCTCTCTCTCTCTCCACCGCTAGTCAACCTGCCAGTCCCTCCGTTCACCCCAGAGGGCGTGGCCTCTGTGGCACAGTGGGGGCTTCTGGCTCTGATTGGCTACTGGGTGCTGTCCGTGGTGCTGCGTGTGTTGGTGGGTGTGGTCAGGCGGGTGTTCTGGCTGCTGAAGACTGTGGCGGCGCTGTGGGTGTTTGGGCTCATCGTGAGCGACGGGAGCGCAGGGCCAGACGTCACAGCGGTCCGACTCACAGGCCTGGTCCTGGGATACACCCTGCTGGGTCTGGCCGGCTCGGAGAAGGCAGTGACGGTGGAGGATCGTCTCAGCAGCCTAGAGGGCCGGCTGAACACCGTGGAGAAGAGGGAAGAATGATGGGGGAGGTGGTTCGGAGTGGTCAGATGGACAAGCTTGGAGAGGTGGTGGTGGTTGGCGTGGCAGCATTGTTGATGGTCTCTTTCTGATGTCTATTTCTTATGCAAATTAAAGGAACCTCTGGGATTTTTTTTCTATTGAATTTCTTTTATTTTTTTTACCATTTGTATTAGGCCTACTCCTGTAGATGATTATAAACTCTGTTTGTAACAATAGAATAATCCTTTGAAAAAAAGATTCCATGGTCAGAATCTAGGTCAGAAAAGTTTTACACTTCCAGAAAGCACCTTATGTAGTGGAAAAAAAGGGTTACTCTTACACCATAAAACAATTGTTTATGACGCACAACATGGATATAGTTAGAAGAACCACAGTAATACTGTATTCATAGTCAAATACACGCATTAGAGTAACCATCATTTGCCAATTCGACAACTCTGTTGAATGCTTATGTAGCCAGTACATTTGCGTAAAGGTTGAGAAAGGAGCAGAGGAGGATGATGAAAACAACGATTCTATTTCATCTACTTTCATGTGTCAACTTACATACTATTCAATAAGGAGTTAGGAATACACATTTGTTCAAACACAACTAGACCAGCCATTCCAACCAATTCCACTTTGCGTCCCACTTGCTTAGCTCAGATACTTTAGTGGCCCCTCAACACATCCGATCACTTAATTTGCGCTTATCACATGTTTAATAACTCCAAGGGCGACAGTTCGGTTTCACAGCAAAATGTATTTGAGAGACCAAAGAAGGCACCACAGTAAGCACACATTGTAAAGAAAGGTAACCTGCATAACTACAACCATTCCCATAGTTCCTTATACTGTAAGATAACGAAGATATATTGCAATGTGTTGTTTGTGTTAAAATAAGCCAATTGTTCTACTTAAATTTTATGTATCTGTAAATGCATAGTGTGTACTAATATTGATAAAAAGTAGCAAATAGTACGACGATAAGTGATTGTTACATACAGCACTTGCATGGTGTGTGTTTGGCTTTATTTTTAAAAGCACACATTGACTGAGGTACTGAAAGTAGAACACACATTTCAGGATCCATTACACACATCAACATAACCCCCCCCCCCCCCAAATAATAATTCATCCCACCAATCTCTTTCTCTATCTCCCACCTCTACCTCATATATATGTTTTAAGAACATGTATATAAACAACCAGGAACATGTGATGGGCACACAAGAAATAGAGGAATTTTGCAAGTATCTCAATGAGTGCCTTGCGACCTTCCTTCCTCTTATGGAGTGTTCTGAGAGGATAGTCACACGTGGCCTAAACAACCCTGTGCAGACGCACATGAAGAACCTTGAAGATCTTCTGGAGCTGATGTCCACATCCCGAATCAATAGGCCCATGCAACGAGGTAAGTACATTTTCAGCAACATGGAAAGCAGGAAAGAATTGCTCAGTTTGAGTTTAGTGGGAGTCTTCACACCCACTGTGGGTGTTCCTGCCCAGGCCAAAGGAATGAGCACACTCTGTCTCTGTCAGGCGGACAAGCCCCAAAGATGGAGGACAAGCCTGAGGAGAGCAGAACCTCCATCCCGAGGAAGGAGAAGAACAGGGAGACAAAGAGCTCCTGCTCCTCTTCCCCAGCTTTCAAATGCTCTGGACGAGGAACTCAGAACAGTGCAGGGGGTGAGAATTATACAACACGAGCAACAATCTGTTTAGTTGCTTTTAGCACCTTTAAACAGTAGATCAAACCAGGAGTCACACCTGTCTCTGATTCCAGAAGGATCTTAAAGTCCATGTCAACCTGCCCTCATTGATCTCAGGCTTCACCATTGAGTTGGGAGATGCCCCTTCAGCCATGGTAAAGTTTCAGTCAACATTCGACTATCATTCATTCAAGCGTATTCATGTTTTAAGCTACAAAAAGAACACCCCACATGGTTTTCTGTCGGTTCACACCTCTGTCGGTTTGCCTTTCCTAAGATGGGCTGAAAGCGGCCCGCTTGTAAACCTCGGTCAACCTGTCTTGACCACGTGTTCACTGCAGTGAATGTCCACGATTGATAAACATCGAGAGCTTTGCAATACATTTGTATTTGTTCATCTTTACATTGGTGCATCCATCTTCAACATTAATCTTCAACAACATTATCAGCATAGACCACTCACTACACACCCAATGAACATAAGATGTATCTAGCTATGTTATAAATGATTTGACTATATGATCACTCATTTAGACCCATGCACATTCTGCTACATGCTGACAGCAGCACACAGGGCATGCATGGTGTCCTCAGTCACCTTCATTAATCCTTCAAAACAGACCTCTTCATACCAAGAAGGCTCACAAACCTTTGACACAATTATCAGTGTTGCAACACAGGGGCCAATTTGGCCGGCTGGAAATCATATCCCATGATGCAGCAGCCTGAGCCAAGATTGATGGGTCATCTGGATCTTCCCACACATGTTCATACACTGACCTTCTAGTTATCTTTCTGATAAAATTCACACACAGGTACCAGCACAGGTAAACATAAATCTCTCATCTTACTTTTTAGTTGGCCAGAAACATAAAAATACTTGAATAAATCCCTATTTTGACTGACTGGTTACAGAACTTGCCCCTGTAAAATGGATGGCGAAAGGCCAAGGAATCCAACGCCAGGACAAGCTGGTGGTTTTTTGGCTTGACGAGACTTAGGTTTTAGGGAGGAACAGTGGCTGGGGAGGGATCAAGAGGAGAACCATATCACCAGTAAACTCTTGTGATTAGAGGGTTTAGTATCACAAGAAAAATCTGAATCTGAATCATTATGGGCTTTATTCACCATTTAAGTTCACACAAACAAGGACTTTTCATGCATACGATATACATATACAAATCTTAAATATAATTGTATAAAAAAGTTGTTGTAATCAGAGTGTTTGGTATCACTAGTAGACTGTTGTAATCAGAGGGTTTGGTATCTCGAATTTAATGCCACCTATAAGCCAATCAGAAACACCAGCACTTTTGATCAAAACCTGTACGCCAATATTAAACAAAAAAATGCTCCTAATCCTCAACGACCAAATAGGAAACAGGCAAAAAAGAGATAGCTAATAACTTGAATTTACTGTAATCTGAGGCTGATCACGAACAGCCTACATTCAGAAATGTAAGCGAACAGCCTTCATTCAAAAATGTAAGCAAACATGAACTAGTGTGGATGCCAGGGATAGAGTTGAACAAAAATACTGTACATTTTATGACCAGAGGTTGCACTATTTAATTGCACTTAACGACCGTAACAGATTACAATTATTATGAGACAATACATATTTGACATCATGAGAGTACTGATCAAGCACAATATATTTTCAACATTTTCTTTCTTTTTTTTTACTGAAAGACAAGTGATTAGGTATTAGCGCTTAGGTTTCTTGTTTTGCTGAGTTCGACAGAGAAGTTAAGTGTGGACAACATCTTTATAGTAATATATTAAGATCAAAAACAACATACACAAAGTTAGAATAATTTCAATATGGGACATTGAGTTGTCCAATAGTATATGAGGTCAGAAAGGCATGGCAAGACAACCAGGACAGGCAGCACCAGGGCTATAAGGCAAGCAGTTAGATAAAGATATATATGCAGTTAGGTTCACAGAAGTGACTGCTAACTGGTGGTGGATAGTCATAGTTCAAAATATTGGATAATCCACCCGGGCAAAAATTATAGATTAAAAAAGGCACAAATTCTCAGAGAATAAATATATAAAAGTGGAAAATATAAATGTATACAAACTGGAGATGGTGATTTGGCTTGCACACATCCTAAACTCAACAAAGTAGACCTGTAGAATCCTTAAAAAGGTGCAAAAATATGCTTAAACAATAAATTAATGATAAAATAATTTACACTTATCCATAGAATTCGGCTACATAACTGACGTGACCAGACAAGAAAATAAATAAATGTGGTAGGGTCCCAACAAATACAGTGTTTTTTATTTTACCGGAAGTTCAGTTTGTCAGAGTTGTAGACATCTGCAGAGGAGGAAGGGTCTGAACTGGGAAAGAGGTCGGTGTGGTGGTTTAGTCTCTGAGGAAGCTTGAACTGAGTCTCAGAATCCAAAGAGAGGAAGTTGAAACCCAGAGAGAACGAAGGAGGATCCAGTCCTGTGGAGGTGGACACCTGAACGGAGAAAGATAAGAGAGGGAACATGAAACAAGGGGTCAAACTGTGTGAATGGCTTGCATAACACACACATACGAGTGCATGGGGTGACTTTAGATACCTGAGTGTGGGGGTCATCCTTAAGGGTCGTCGTGTCATTGGACTGGTTTTGCCACGTGCCAAAGAGAGAGCAGAGAGAGGAAAACATCCATCAGGTTTAGGTAAATAAACAAACATGAATGTTCGTGGAGTGAATAAGGCTCAATGTGCAGAAGGGAAAAGGATATTATCAGTGACCACCTACCGATGGATTGGGGGGAGGAGGAGTGGGCTGGTAGGGATACGTTGGGCCGGAGGGTGCTGCGGGGGATACTGTGACGACCGGTTCACTAGCATAACTCTGAAAATATGGGGGGCTGGGGTAACTTGGGCCTGAGGGTTGACTGGTCATGTGACAGGTTTCCTGTGAAATGTACGCCAACACGAACAGGAGAGAAAAGCAGCATGTTTAGCAAACTAGCTAAGGAACCAAATGACTGGTGCTTTGCCTTCTTCCCTCACCACCTCCCTCATTGTCTACAACACTTAACTTACGTCTTGGTTGACCACGACCTGCCCCGACCCTGAAGCAGAAGCATTTCGTTTGGAGGCGTTCCTCTTACAGCAGCACTTCCTCACACAACAACAGATACCCACCAGGATAACGACTGAAACTCCCACAGAAATGTAAGTCTCGACAGAAATAAGAGCTGAAAGACAGGGAAATAAAGAATCACTTAGTGTTCAATATTGTATCTTAAAATATCAAAACATCCCTCCGTCAGAATGACCTAATCCCAAAAACATGGTTTTGTGTGTGGATGTAAAAGACAGGACAAAAACGGCTGGTATCTTTTACACACAGATTAATCTGTATTGCCACTTACGTTTTACCTTCAGCCAAACTACTAAAGCCAAGTTGTTGTCCTGGTCTCTGAGCTCAAACTTGCCAGAATCCTGGTTCTCTAAATCAGCAATTTTAAAAGCAAAATATGATCTTCGACCCAGTATCTGAACCTTGTCATTGATGGGTTTGCCATACATCTCTATTCCATTTTTTATCAAAAGTATGGCCTTTGTTTCCCCTTCCGGAAAAAAGTTGAGGTTGCACTCATTAGAGTCCAGGGCAAAATGGATGATTAAATCATCCTCTGTGTCCACAGTGTGCCACTCAACATGTTCTGAGAGAAAAGAGAAACATGAGAAAATGTTGAGTAAGAGACGATAGGATAAGAAAAACAACACACGGTATACCGAATGATGACCAACATTTACCAGACAGTAACAGTGCATTCGGTCACACGTGTTTTAGGAAGTGAGAGCAATAGGGCAACGCCTACAATCTGAGACCCTCACCTTTCACTTCCAGCTTTGTCCTGGACAGAATTCGGCCATCGCTGTTTCTGAAGGTATAGTGGCCTTGATGCTTTTGGGTGACAAACTTTACCAACCACGCGTAGCCTATCATCACCCCCATGCCCTCTATGCGAACCTGGGTGTTTGTTTGATTCCAGAGTACCATTTGCTCAGAGGAAGAGTCTAAAGGCAGGAAGTCTAAGGTAGAAGCTTGATTGACAACAGTCTGCAAGAACCTAGAACCGTAAGTCAATTCTACTTTGGAAGAACAATCTGAAAAACAGAGGAAGCAATAAGGGTGAATGCGAGACTTTTTAAAAACATCCAAATTATTAATGAAGACATTAACAGCAACTGACAACAGAAGATGTGGTCATAATGTTGGGAAAAACCTAATTGGCTTCCCATGAACAAAACAGCTGAAGTTTCAATGTGCCTGTATTAAATGCAGGTCCTCTCACCAGTAACTTCCAGTCTGAGGAGATCAAATGTAATGCCATCGTCATACATAACAGAGAAAATCCCATTGTCCTCTTCTGTTACATCTGGTATTCTCAAGGTCGAGACAGTGACTTTGTAACGTGGGTCTTTTAGCTAATGGGAATAATTACAATTATTTAAAATTTTGCATTGACAGTACATCTCTATTCAATGTCCCATAAGCATGACAACAATATGGAAAATATAGGGAAATACATGGAATCATAATGTTGGTTTTTCAGTAAACAGGTAATCTTGCTTGCACCAGACTTTGCTAAATGAGATAGAGATCACTAGCTTATGGAACTGGTTGTTTTCTCAGACAAAATGATTGTCTTTCCATTGTTTCCTACCAGAGAAAGCCTGAGAGGACAAATAATCAGTTCCATTGAAATAGCTTCTAGGTAAGCCATGGATCTGCAGTGAGTAATGTAAGATCACTGTTCATAAGTCATGCAAGTCACTAACTGAGATTTTCACAGGAAAAGGTTAAGGCACAAATGTTTTGCTGTCTCCAGACACAACCAGGTCAGGCCTTCACACAGTCTGCCATCAACAAATTAATCCAACACTGCTCACCTCCAATTTGTCTAACACCAGTGTCTTGGGCGATCCCTGAGGGTATGATGGCTTGAAGAACAGCTTGGTAATTGTGAAATAGGATTCGAATATTGATGGAATAACATATTCCGTGCCATGACAGACGCGGGCAGTCTCCAAGTAAGCACCTGACATAGATAATAAATTGTAATGCAAAAGGGGCTCAATAATGTAATTTCTTGTAGAAAAATTCCAATATGGGGATCTGACAATCACTGTAGCGTCAGTTTAGTATCTAACTGTCATACTCACCAGCACTGCAAAATGAGACACTAAGCAGAAAGCATACCCAGACAAACATGATTCGAAACAATTCCATTAGCAAATAACAAGACTAGTCTGGACGATATTTATCCAACTCATGCCAAACTAGGTTAGCTGCTTCTCATCCATTAGAGATGCTCTGGATTGCGTTTGGAGATGGATCGTAGCAACGAACATGCAAAAAACGAAACCTTCGATATTTCTTACGTGCGTTTCCCAAACATGCTCATAAGGAGTAAGCTAATCTATGCGCTTTATAGAGTTACGAATTTTCAAGAGACACTTTAACTACGATGTCTTTGGGAACGGCCCGTAAAACTAAGATTCGTCCTACGATGGAATCTACGATCAATTAAGGCTTACGACGCTTTCGGGAAACGCAGCCCAGGCTAACACCAGCCTGTAGACATTATTAGACATTTTCAGCTAACACACTTAAGTCAGTCAGCGCCATTTTCAGATTTCAAAATAAAGGTTGAACTCATAGAGTTAGGTTGAACTTCATCACCATGTCTCTCAATAGGATGTGACCCCTCTTTCAAACATGTTTTAATACCCCCAACATAAATGTTGTCACCATGACCTATGCTGAAATTAGTTGTTACCTATTAATATTAGTGGAAATTCTTCCAAAATTGGAACTAATAGACACGGAAAATATGTCGTGTATGATATGTAGGACATCCAGACAAATCCTAAGAGAAGTTCACTGCATGTTCTCTTCTGTGAGGTCAGAAGAATGTATTATTACACTGTGCAATACTGCCCTCTTCAGGTGAGTTCTCTACATGCTGCCTATGTGAATTACCATCCATTGAGCACCCCGGGTTGGTGCATGTTTGTACTTACCACTTTATGGTGCCTGGTGCAGTAGTCTATGTGCAGGTCCTGGTGTTTTCTGATGGCAGTCTCTAAAGCCTTCTTCAGGTCCAACGCCTGTCTTAACAACTGATCCTGACCCCCTGCTCTGGTAAACACCTGGACACAAACACACAGGTATGCATTCACACACAAAGTAATGAATGGTCTTTATGCTGCAATATGGTATTCCATGGGTTCAGTTTTGGAGTTCCACCTGGACACACACACAAACCCCTCACCTGGACCCAGGCCTTGACAGCAGGCAGGTGTTTGGAGCTAATTAGCTTATGGAGATCCTTAACTGTGGTTACCACAGCCTCATTCTCTTCCGTCTCTTTCAGACGCAAATCTGAAATTAGGTGGGTAACGGTGAGTGTGTGGCCTTGTGTGTGTGTGTGTACAGTATGTGTGTGTGTGTTCACCTGTGGAGAGGTTGAGGTCGAGACTGTATTTGTGAGAGATGAGGCCTGTGTTCCGTATGAGGGCGTCTTCATCCAGAACCTCTTCCATTTCACTCTCTTCGTCGCTAGACTCCTTCTCATCTCTCTCTTCGTGCAGGTCTTTGCTGCAGCAAGGCTGTTCATCACGGTCTATGGAGGACATTTCTGTCCCATCATGCGTCACCTGGACCGAAAACCTTTTCTCATTGGTTGATTCTGTCATCTCATTTGCTGGCTTTGAGGACTCTGAGCTCTGATTGGTTGATACTGGTGTTTCAGAGGCTGGTTCTGTGTTTGGATTGACTGGTGCCTCCCAAACTGAGAGGTCAAACTCAGAGGGCAGCAGCAGCTTCATACAGGTGTCCATCTCAGTCAGACACTCTTGTATCTCCTCACAGGTCATTTGGCACAGCCAGGAATTGAACTGGTGACCTTCAGATTACTAGCCCGTTTCCCTAACCGCTCAACCACCTGACTCCCCAGACGGTTTGACTGTGTTGGTGGAGTGGGGGTCAAGACCCAAACGCAGGAGATGTAGCCTGTCATAGCATGTCAAACAAGGGTTTATTTTTAAGCAAAAGCACACCTAAATTTAATTGCAGCACCCATAAAAATAATAAAAAATTACAAAAATTGAATTATGAATTATTATAATCTTAATTACGGCGAATCTTCAAGAATCAGAATCAGAAAGGGATTTATTCGCCATGAAAGTTTGCACAGACAAGGAATTTGCTTTGGCAGGAAGGTGCATACAGTAAACATATAGGAATCTCAAATTTAAATATGTGGTCTAACTATACTAAGGATACAAACGAGCAATACAATGGAATACAATTAAACTAAAATATACAATAAAATATAAGTAGCCATAAAATAAAATATAAGTTGCCAATTTACAATATAAACTACAATATAAAATACAAATATTACAGGAATTGAATGTAGTGCAAAATGTAAATAGTTTTAAGACATTAAGTCATTAAAGTCAGTGTGAGCTCTTGGCCTTGTTGAGGAGGCCAACAGCGGAAGGGAAGAAACTGTTTGTGTGGCGTGAGGTTTTGGTCCTGATGGACCGCAGCCTTCTGCCGGAGGGGAGTGACTGAAACGGAGTGTCCAGGGTGGGAAGAGTCCGCCACAATCTTCTTCGCTCGTCTCAGGGTCCTCGAGGTGTGCAGGTCTTCGAGGGAAGGCAGATTGCAGCCAATCACCTTTTCAGCAGTGCGGATGATACGCTGCAGCCTGCTCTTGTCCTTGGCAGTGGCAGCAGCGTACCAGGTGGTGATGGAGGAGGTGAGGATGGACTCAATGATGGCTGTGTAGAAGTGCACCATCATTGTCTTTGGCAGGTTGAATTTCTTCAGCTGCCGCAGGAAGTACATCCTCTGTTGTGCTTTCCTGGTGAGGGAGCTAATGTTCAGTTCCCACTTGAGGTCCTGGGAGAGGATAGTGCCCAGAAAGCGGAAGGACTCCACAGTGTTGACTGGAGAGTCACACAGGGTGATGGGGGTGAGTGGGGCTGTGTTCTTCCTGAAGTCCACAACCATCTCCACTGTCTTGAGAGCATTGAGCTCTAGGTTGTTCTGGCTACACCAGGTCACCAGGTTGTCTGCTTCCCACCTATAGTCAGACTCGTCTCCACCAGGGATGAGCCCAATGAGGGTGGTGTCGTCCGCAAACTTCAGGAGTTTGACGGACGGATGACTGGAGGTGCAGCTGTTGGTGTACAGGGAGAAAAGCAGAGGAGAAAGGACGCAGCCCTGGGGAGATCCAGTGCTGATGGACTGGGAATCAGAGACTTGTGTTCCCAGCTTAACGCACTGCTTCCTGTCAGACAGGAAGTCTGTGATCCACCTACAGGTGGAATCAGGCACGTTCAGCTGGGAGAGCTTGTCCTGAAGCAGAGCGGGGATGATGGTATTAAAGGCAGAGCTGAAGTCCACAAACAGGATCCTGGCGTAGGATGCTGGGGAGTCAAGGTGCTGTAGGGTGAAGTGGAGGGCCATATTAACTGCATTGTCCACAGACCTGTTGGCTCTGTAGGCAAACTGCAGGGGGTCCAGTAGAGGGTCTGTGATGGATTTAAGGTGTGCCAGCACCAAGTGCTCAAAAGACTTAATTACCACAGAGGTCAGTGCGACGGGTCTGTAGTCATTATGTCCAATGACTACAGGCAATGACTTCAATTGCTTCAATTAGTGTCAAATCTTGAGGTTAAGTATTTAGGAATTGCAATATCGAAAAACCTTATCAGAAGGGACGTCAATATATCAAACCGCATAACAGATGTGAAAAAATCCCGTAGTCGGTGGCTAACCAGGGACATTACAAATTTTGGTAGGGTTATTTTATCTAAAAGTGAAGGTATTTCATAATTAATTTGTCACTCCCTGTTTGGTAACTCAGTTATTTTCCAGTTTTTATGGAGGAATAAAACCCGCTAGTATATTAAAAGTTCACAGCTTGTAAAAGAGTATGGTAATGGTGTTGCTAAAGCCCTTTTTTTGAATCACTAGTCGGTACTTTTAAGATAAACTGGTTAAAATCCAGTTTGCTTCAGTTAGATTCCATGTGGTTCCATATTCCAAGGTCTTTGTTCAACCATCTTGGAGGTCTAGATCTTCTTTTAAATGCATTTGAGATAAACAAACTCCCCATCAAGCTATCAAATTTTTATAAACAGGCTCTCCAATTTTGGAAAAAGATTTTTACATATAATTCTTCTCCTCATGGCTAAACATGTGGAACAATAGGTCACAATTAATAGAAAATCAGTATTCGAGTACAAATGGTTTGAGAAAGTTATTGTGTTTGTCACTGATTTATTATATAGGTATGGTAACTTATGTGTTATTCAGACTTACTTAACCCTTGTGCTGCCTTCGGGTCACATGACCAAAAGGTTCATAACGAACCATCGTTGTGTTTACCCAATACAAAAGCAAATAAAAATAATTGTATTTTAACCGTCACAATGTGGGGGGTCTGAGACAGCCCAACGGTTAAAAGAAAATGCTTCACTTTGTTTTTGTATGCGGTAAAGTTGTCGCAAACGATGGTGGGTCACAATGACTGATGGGTCAGAATGACCCGAGGGGAACACAAGGGTTAAAAAATGTGCTTTAAATTCCTGTCATCGAAGGTTGATCCCTATATCATTGATTCAGCTAATGAGAGGAACCTTGATGTACACAAATGTTAAGGCTGTATTACCAAAACATGTTATTGACTCAATTCAATTTGATTGACAATCAACTCGCAGTGCACAATGTGTCGAGCATGTACCACTGAATTGTGTTGATTTTACACAGATTACTACATTACATTACTACTATTGATTGTTGTGACTTGTATGAAAGGAAATGTAATAATACGTTTATTTGTACTGTTTTGAGATCTAGTGTTTCATGACTACTACAGAGGTGTACATGCCCAAGTCCCAGAGTCTATAACCTTATCTACTGTGGAAAAAGCATTTTCAAAATGTATCAGGTGGCCGGTTTTCTCAAGGTTAAGGAAACACATTTTTAAGTATTTCATAAGATTTATCCTACAGCTATGTTTCTGAACATTTAAATTTAAAATGTTTTTAAAGATCTACGATATTCCAACCTTGGATACTTTTCAAATTATTTTTTTAATGGAAAACGTACATAGTTCTGTATCTAATAAATATTATTAGGCTTTTGGGTAAATACCATATCCATAGTAGTCAATGGAGAAACAGTAAGCGCACCATTACAGTACTTGGTTTTTAAAGGATTTCAAATAGTTTTATTTGTCCCTGAAAAATGTTTATTCTAGCAGGATTGCTAGACAAGTAGCAGCCTTTAAACATTTTTATTATTTTGAATAGTGATACTTTACTAGGATTTCGATGTCTTTGTATGCAAAACTTTGTATGCCTATTTTTAATTTATTTCCTTTTATTTACCTCTAGTAGACACTTTGTTATTTACTACTACTTCACTCATCCTCTACGACAAGTTGTATGTTTGTTTTTAGCACAATAGTAGTTTCCAATTGTTTCCATACAAATGAACGGTGGGGGGCAGGGTCCAAGGACCAAAATCATCTCAGCTGATAGGCTAGCAAACCGTGCGCTTGCTTAAGTTGAACCCTTATATTACAGACTCTATGGTTGGAGTGAGTTTGTGAGTCAGTCAGTCAGTCAGTCAGTCAGTCAGCCTGCTGCTAAGCTCGTGATTGGACAGTGTAGTTAGCTAGTGTCCTCTCTAGTAAGAAATCATTATTGATATTATGTGAACAACTTTTCTAAACAATACATTACAATGGAAAAAATAAAATGAGATCTAAAATAAAATATTTATAACCGTGTTGTGATCAGAGGGATTGGTAATAGTATTTTGAGCCCTTGCACTGAATCATTTACCATGTGACATCAAGTAAGTCTGTGAAGGTTCGGGGTTTAGGGTTAAGGGATTGGGCCTAAAGTTGGGAATCACTGAACTAGACCATTCCTGAGAAATGTTTAACATCAAGTTAAACATGTCTCAAGTGCCACCTATCAGCCAGAAACACCAGCACAAACTTGAGGTCCCTGAAGGCCTGTATTAAACAAAAAATGCTCCTAATCCTCACTGATTTACAAACGACCAAGTAGGAAACAGACAAGAAAAAAGGGACAGCTAAAAACTTGAATTTACTATAATCTGATGCTAATCTCAGCGCTCGAACACAAACAGCCTACATTCAGAAATGTAAGCGAACGTGAACTAGTGTGGATACTAGGGAAGACCAAATACTGTAGAAGTAGCACTATTTAATCGCACTTAACAACGGTAACAGACAAAACCTATGAGACAATATATTTGATATCAGTAGGCTACTTTCATAATCATGCACTATATTGTTTCAACTTTTTTTTACTAAATTACAACAGTGATAGGTATTAGCGCTTAGTTTTCTGAGGTAGACAGAGAAGCTAATCCTCTTTATAATAATATATTGAAGTCAAAAACAACACACAAAGTTAGAATAGTTTCTATATGGGACACTGAGTTGTCCAATAGTATATGAGGTCAGAAAGGCCTGGAAAGACAACCAGGACCGGCAGCACCAGGGTTATAAGGCAAGCAGGTAGATATTCCCAAACCTGTACTGGTGAAGGGATGTTCAGTACACAGGGCATCACAGGCAGTGCAGTTAGGTTCACGGAAGTGACTGCTAACTGGTGTGAATAGTCACAGTACAAAATATTGGATAATCCACCCAAGCACAAAAAATAGATCAAAAAGCACAAATTCTCAGAGAATAAAAATATAAAAGTGGAAAATATAAATGCATCAAAATTGGAGATGGTGATTTGGCTTGCACTTATCCTCAACTCAACAAAGTAGAATCCTTGAAGGTGCCCACCTATGCTTAAACAATAAATAAATGATAAAATAATGAATACTTATCCATAGAATTAGGCCACATAACAGACGTGTGACCAGACAAGAAAATAACTAAATGAGGTAGGGTCCCACAAAATCCAGTATTTTATTTTACCGGAAGTTCAGTTTGTCAGAGTTGTAGACATCTGCAGAGGAGGAAGGGTCTGAACTGGGAAAGAGGTCAGTGTGGTGGTTTAGTCTCTGAGGAAGCTTGAACTGAGTCTCAGAATCCAAAGAGAGGAAGTTGAAACCCAGAGAGAACGAAGGAGGATCCAGTCCTGTGGAGGTGGACACCTGAACGGAGAAAGATAAGAGAGGGAACATGAAACAAGGGGTCAAACTGTGTGAATGGCTTGCATAACACACACATACGAGTGCATGGGGTGACTTTAGATACCTGAGTGTGGGGGTCATCCTTAAGGGTCGTTGCGTCATTGGACTGGTTTTGCCACGTGCCAAAGAGAGAGCAGAGAGAGGAAAACATCCATCAGGTTTGGGTAAATAAACAAACATGAATGTTCGTGGAGTGAATAAGGCTCAATGTGCAGAAGGGAAAAGGATATTATCAGTGACCACCTACCGATGGATTGGGGGGAGGAGGAGTGGGCTGGTAGGGATACGTTGGGCCGGAGGGTGCTGCGGGGGATACTGTGACGACCGGTTCACTAGCATAACTCTGAAAATATGGGGGGCTGGGGTAACTTGGGCCTGAGGGTTGACTGGTCATGTGACAGGTTTCCTGTAAAATGTACACCAAAAAACCAACATGTTAAGCAAACTAGCTAAGGAACCAAATGACTGGTGCTTTGCCTTCTTCCCTCACCACCTCCCTCATTGTCTACAACACTTAACTTACGTCTTGGTGGACCACGACCTGCCCCGACCCTGAAGCAGAGGCGTTTCGTTTGGAGGCGTTCCTCTTACAGCAGCACTTCCTCACACAACAACAGATACCCACCAGGATAACGACTGAAACTCCCACAGAAATGTAAGTCTCCACAGAAATAAGAGCTGAAAGACAGGGAAATAAAGAATCACTTAGTGTTCAATATTGTATCTTAAAATATCAAAACATCCCTCCGTCAGAATGACCTAATCCCAAAAACATGGTTTTGTGTGTGGATGTAAAAAACAGGACAAAAACGTCTGGTATCTTTTACACACAGATTAATCTGTTTTGCCACTTACGTTTTACCTTCAGCCAAACTACTAAAGCCAAGTTGTTGTCCTGGTCTCTGAGCTCAAACTTGCCAGAATCCTGGTTCTCTAAATGTAACATTTGGAAACGAAAACCTCTGTCCCACTTCTCAAGCCTATTTCGGGTGGGATCGTCATACATCTCTCTTCCATTTCTAATCAGAAGTGTGGCCTCTGGGTCCCCTTCCTGAAAATAGTTGAGGTTGAACTGGGTGGAGTCCAGGAAGATATAGATGTTGAGTGTCTCACCACGTTCCAGAATGTACCGCTCAACCTGTTCTGAGAGAAAAGAGAAACATGAGAAAATGTTGAGTAAGAGACGATAGGATAAGAAAAACAACACACGGTATACCGAATGATGACCAACATTTACCAGACGGTAACAGTGCATGCGGTCACATACGTTTTAGGAAGTGAGAGCAATGGGGCAAAGCCTACAATCTGAGACCCTCACCTTTCACTTCCAGCTTTCTTCTGGACAGAAACCGCCCGTCGCTCTTTCTGAAGGTATAGAGGCCCTGATGCTTTTGGGTCACACGCGATACCACCCAGGAACGGCTTCCCATCCTCCCCATGCCCTCCATGCCAGCCTGGGTGTCTGTTTGATTCCAGAGTACCACTGGCTCAGAGGAAGATTTTAAGGTAGGAAGGAAGTCTAAGGTAGCTGGATTGTCAACTGTGTCAAATTGCCAGGAAGTTCTGTAACCGACTTCATCTTTGGAAAAACAAGCTGAAAAACAGAGGACGCTATAAGTGTTGGGATAGAACCTCAACATAATGTTGTGAAGAACCTCAATGGCTTCCCATGAACAAACAGCTGAAGTTTCAATGTGCCTGTATTAAATGCAGGTCCTCTCACCAGTAACTTCCAGTCTGAGGAGATCAAATGTAACGCCATCGTCATACATAACAGAGAAAATCCCATTGTCCTTTTCTGTTACATCTGGTATTCTCAAGGTCGAGAAGGTAGATTTGTAACGTGGGTCTTTTAGCTAGTGGGAAAAATTACAATGATTTAAAATTTTGCATTGAGAGCACATCTTCATACAATGTCCCAGAAGCATAACAACAATATGAAAAATATAGGGAAATAAATTGAATCATAATGTTGGTTGCTTTTCCAGTTAACAGGTAGTTTTGCTTACACCAGACTTAGAGATCAGTAAGTAAGTAAGACTTTATTTATATAACACATTTCATACAAGAACTGCAGCTCAAGGTGGCTCATAGAACTGGTTGCTATCTCAGATTAAATGTTAGTCAGAAGAGATGTCAAGGACAGCAGCACAATAAAAAAGAGTTGACTTTGTTTATTAGTCGAGCTGCTCACATCACCTCACCACGCCAGGCAGAGTGGTTGGCATGAGTGAAAAACATGTCTCTCAGATGGCCATTATATACATGAGCTGGACAGTACAGATATATTAACCACCAAAACATGCCCTTAAACAGTAAACATTCTCTGACTTAATGTCCAGGGGAAACGGCACCCTGATAATTCGATTAGTTTGGAGACCATCAGATGCTTCGCCTCTCCTCCAAGGGCTGCACACAGCACATTCCTAAATCTATATGAGCACTTCTAGGGGCCCAAAGATTGACCTCTTGACCTCATCAAATCAAATGTATTTGTATAGCCCTTTTTACACGCAAGCATGTCACAGAGGGCTTCACATACGCCCATAGAACTGCCCCTCAACCAACCTAAACCCTCAAGGAAGACATGGAAAAACTCCCAGAAAAACTCCCAATGGGAGAAAAATGGAAGAAACCTTGGGAGGAGCAATTCAGAGAGGGATCCCCTCCTCCAGAGACGGTTGGTAAGAGAGGAGCAGAACACAAGCTAAACATAGTCATACAATGTCAATGGGTTTTGAAACACCAAAATACATTGTTCGGCTTTATAGATGTTGGATGGGACCGGAAAACTCGCTCATAACTCGCCTCATAAGTCATGCAAGTCACTTACTGAGAACTGGGATTTTCACAAGAAAAGGTTGTGAAAACAATGGTTGTGCCCCGGACCAGGCTGGTTTAGAAGCATATTACCGTAATAACTGAGTTTGAACTACGTTGCTGGCTTTATGGAACTGAATGAACTTCAAATGAGTCCAACTAACTGACATAAATCTGGTTTATTTGGTTAAGTCGCTATATGGAACAGGCCTCAGGTCAGGCCTTCACACAGTTTGCCATAATAAGTTAATTTCAAACACTGCTCACCTCCAATTTGTCTAACACCAGTATCTTGGGTGATCCCTCGGGGTATGTTGGCTTGAAGAACAGCTTGGAAACTACTAAATGGTATTCGTAATCTGATGGGATAACATATTCTGCGCCATAACAGACAGTCTCCAAGACAGCCTCCAAAACAGCACCTGATATAGATAAAAAATTGTAATGCAAGAGGGGCTCAATAATTTCGTTTCCTGTAGACAGATTCCAATATGGGTATAGCTAGAGTAAGCGGCCCCATTGTCGACTATTAAAACTCACCAACGTTCCAGACCCCAATATAGTCCACAACCGTTTCTTCCGTTAATTTCTTAAAGAAGAATAATTACAAGCAGCTTCTTACTTTGAGATTTTAGTATGTAAATACGCTCTCAAACCGTAAGCTACGTGTAGCAGCTGCCTCCCGCAGCGTCAAACTTGACATTTCTCCATAAAGTGGTTGGGTGGACGATACTGTGGGGCCCCCCTGGCTCCGGTAACTGCTCAAATCAGGAAAATTAGCTCTACATTTGTAGGCAAAATCCTTATTGGATTTTTAAAACGGAATTTATAATATAGGTGTGTATTTATATATTAAAGTGCAATGCTGTGACTGACATCACGTTTTTGAATTTGTATTATATCGACATTTTGGTAAAATTTTGACGAGCGTCGAGAGCTAGGTGGACGATAATGGGACCCATTACGCTTCTAACGCTACTAGTAGTGCTAACTTTCATACTCACCAGCACAGCAACATGAGACACTAAGTAGAAAGCATACCGAGACAAACATGATCTGCAAGGCTAGAAACAATTACATTAGCAAACAACAAGACGACTCTGGGACGATATTTATCCAACGTGGGGTCGAACTCTGGTAGCTGAGGCTGAACTAAGTTAGCTGCTTTTCTTAGACCATACACCGAGTTTCTCAGGCTGGTACAGTGAAGTCAGCGCCATTTCAGATTTCAAAATAAAGGTCGAATTACATCAACATGACCTTGTATTTTTCAAACATGTTTTACTGGAATTGGTTATGTTTTTAATATAAGTGTAATTTCTTCCAAAATGGGAACTTATAGACAAGGAAAATATGTCGTGCGTGATGATCTGGTCGCATTATTTGTTCAATTGTTAGTTTGTTCTGTGGACGGCAGAAAAAAAACACTTTTGTTTTAAAAGTTTACAATGCTGTTGACGCTGTTTTCGCTGGCTTCAGTGTAGCCAACTGTCTGGAATGGGGCGTGCCTCTTCGTTTTCAGGTTCTGTGGGTTGGTGGCCATGGGCAGTGCCTGCGCAGAGAAATACATCACATCTTGCACGCCCATGCGCACTGTTGGCCACTGGCTGGGATTACACTATACCCAAAGATAATTTGATGACAAATGTCCAATAAACAGTATCGACCGATGGTATTGGATAATGTCCCACTAATAGATATTTTTTTGCAGTCACGCGCTGGTAAGTATGCTATCTTATAACAATTATGTTTGACGAATTGTCAAGTACCGTTTTGGTGATATTCGATGAATTTAGTCTTCGATTGTGTTAGCTTCGGTACAGTATATTTGACTATTTGGATTAGGTACTTTGACATACCATTGCAATTATGGTAATGCAGAGAAATAGCCTAGCAGCACCCCCTTGTGTAGTTGATTAATTGACCATGTGCCGTGTTTGCTGGCTTGGTGGTAGTGGAGACTGGGGATGCATAATAATAATACATGGAATACTGTTAGTGTCCTTACAGAATGCATAGGCCTACTACCTTAGTTTTTGTGGAATAAGTCATATATATGATATTACAACTATCTCCGTTGTTGACATTGCTCCTACAGAACATGCTGCTGTTTATCCTGTTGAGTACTCTCTTCAATATTCCTCTTTCCAAGAGTGAGTTCCACTTTTGCTACAACGCTTTTGCAACGTTTTTTACCATACCACCAAGTTCCGTCCACATCATTTCATAAGAATGCTCTCTTTTTTTATTGGCCCTTAAAGAGTGACTTCAATGTGTTCTTCTTCTACTATAAAGCTTTTTTTAAATCCCAATTATGTCTTCATCGCTCCTACTTTTCCCCAGCTGAGAATGAAGACTTCCAGAGAGTGTGTGCTGGCCGGGATTTCCGTTTGCCTGTTTACTCTGCTTCAAGAATAGTGACTTTTACTCCCAATTACCCCCCAGGACCAAGAAGGGTGCTACTGGATAAAAACGATGTGAGTATAATATACGTGTGATGTCTGTGTGTGTGTGGTGGTGACAAGTCTGCAGTCCGCATCTCTGCTACACTTTTTTAGGTGAAGGACCCACGTTTCGAATGGACCAGAGACCGGACGTTACTACTGAAAGAAGTCACACACAGTGACCAGGGGCTCTACTCGATCAAACTTCCCTCTGGGTTCACTTATGAGACTGTACGTCTCACTGTCTCAGGTATAACCTTTTACATCTGTGTACATTGCCTCTTTTAGGGGATGAAAGTGGAATTTGATATAATGTATTGTGGAGCATGTGTAACTGTGAAACCTGTGCATGTGTAATCCGTGAAACTCACTCCTCAAGTGTATAACATAACACCTGCGTCAACGAAGAGCTAGGTTTTTGTTGGCGTAGCTGGTAGTGGTCGCGCTTGGCAAGTCAGAGGTGGCGTGTTCAAGCCCAAGGAGGTCGTAGACCTTGTGACGGAGCGTGGCCACGTCTTTTACACATGCTTAGATCATCTATCCTTCTTCAAAGCTATTCGGTTTCACACACTCTCTCCACTTCTCTATCTCTGTCTCGTGTGCTCAACTACTCCTCTCCCTCCCTTCATCCACCTTTCTTAGACTGTATAAAAAGCGTCAGACGGGGATATGGTGAGACCTTCCAGTCCAGCATTCCAAAAGAGGGCTCCCTCCTGGAGTTCGTACCTCGCGGCTCCCCTCCAGAGACCCCGCCGGTGGTCCTGTGGAACCAGTCAGACCCTGAGAGCGCTGTGGGAAGCCGGGGTCGAGTCCAGCAGGATGGGAGCGTCTGGGTGGCGGACATGGTAACACAGGCTGACCAGGGAAACTACACCGTCCGCGACAACAACGGGAAGGTCCTCTCTCGGAGCACACTCGCCGTCCATGGTGAGCACCGGAATGGAGGGATGAGAAAGAGATGGAGGGCCATGGAAGATGCCGAATGGGCCAGTAAAAATGCCAAACTGAAGCTCTTTGTCCTATTTGTAACACGTGTGCCTATCTATTCTTTTCCTTTCATCCTGAACCTCCCCTCCTGGCCTTGTTCTCCCTATTTCTTTCTTCTTCATTTCCACCTCCATTCCATCTTTTCATTTTCCCTCACCCCTCAACACCTCCTCTCGGTTGGGTTGCAGGACATACCTTTAATGTTACCCACTTCCCCAAGGAGTCTCTAAACATCCCCCTCTTTCTGCCCCTCCCCCATGCCCACCTCATTTTCACCCCCACCCCGCACCATGGCGATTCTCCCGTCTCCACCTTTGACCTTTACCCTCCCCGCGGCCCCATGCAGCTGATCCGTGACGGGCAGATAGTGGAGCAAGACGCACGCTACCGGAGCCTGATCTCTGTCAGCAGGAACGGGGGGGTCGACGAGGTGGTCATCTCCAGGCTGAGTTCAAGGCACGATGGGTTGTATGAGATCCGAGATAGGGAGGGGAATCTGGTTTCTTCTACCGCCCTCCATGTGATTGGTGAGTGTCGGGGAGTGTGTATCTCTGGTTCTAAATCTAAGACCGACTTTTGACTTTTCTTTCTCATAAGACTTGGAAAAAGCCAAACCTCTTCAGGGGTCTCAACTATTGCTCTTGTGTTCAACTGTCTCCAGAGAAGATGGCCAGGTGGAGAGCGGTCCTGAAGTCCATAACGGTACCTTCCGGACTGTTTGTGACCCTGGCTGGTTTCATCCTTTTCATGAAACGTTTTCCAAGCTGTGGCGTTGCCCAGATCCTTAACGGTCTGAGGGCTCACCACCCCCAGGCTACCAACCCACCACGTATCAACGTGCAGGTGAGCAGAGGAGGCTTGCAGTGTTGCACTAAAGAGTATGGATGAGGGCATTCCTCTCTCATCCACCTCCGACCCTTCTGAACAGTGGAGGGGAGGTCTTTTGGAGTTTACGTTTTGAAGTGTTTATGATAAGAGATGAGAGGTTTTTCTTGTTTTGTCTTCAGAACTGCCGCCCCCCCAGTCCCCAGCACTCTGGCGTAAATAACCAACCTGAACTTCCCATGACCCCTACAAAATGGAGCTCCAGTCCTGTTCGTTCGGTAGGATCACTGTTGTTAATGCAGTCGGCCTTGTACTCATCTTTGTTTTTACAGTGGATGTATCTGTTTGTGTAGGGCTACACCTCAGTTTTAGACAGAGAGCCCAGGCTGTCCCCAGGGCTTCTTAGAACGGGAGGCCAGGTCGCAGACCGACAGAAAGATGAGACCTCTACCAACAACATGCTGAGTGCTGAGGTACTGCGAGCATGTGTGCGTGTGCCTGGGTCTGTTTGCCCGCAAATTGATTCCCCTAATGTTATCACACCAAGAGAATCCTCGGTGTGCCTTCCATCCCGTCAATCCCACCTTCTTCTCCCCTCAGGACCCAGACAGCAGGCAGAGGCGGACCTCCATCTGTGTCCCGGGGGCGTCCGACTGCCTCCGCCCGTCCGGAGACTGCGCTCAGTTCCACATCAGGAAGGAGGGGGATAAGGAGAGATGGAGCAAAGCCACAGACTTCTTTTCCACTCTTCCGCTGGACACCGATACTTCAGGAAGCTGCAGTGTTTACACCTCAGACAAGCTCAACTTCTCCTAGACACAGGAGTGGAGCAGGAAGAGTGGCGAGGAGGAGTCATAAGGACAAATGTACAGAGACGCAGGATCTCTATCATACACGGTGAATAAAAATGATAGTAATATGCTTTCCTCACAACAGTGCCTTCGGCTTCAGGACCTTCCCAGGGCTGGGCTGGTTTTAGAGTTGCACAAGGTGATGCAGCGCCGGGACTTTTAACATTGTTTTTCCCCCTTATTCTTTCACTGACAAGATTTGCTGGTTTCTTTTGTGTTTTTACATATTTGTATAACGACTCATTCACATGCAGACCTAGGTTGATTATGATGCTTCTCAGCCCAGGCCCAGCTGCCTCCTACCTCAAGACCCTCAGGAACAACCTTACATGTACGCTAGCTGTACATTTGCCGTCGATGTGCGTCATATTGTAGATTAGGGCCTGCTGTAATCTAGCGTCTTCGAGTTGTAACACTGATCCAGGACCAGTTGTGCCTTTTGATTGAGATCATGTGGACAGGCTGGATCCTGACCCTGGATCAGCACTATGCTATATATGGGTCCAGGGCTGCCCAATCCTGTTCCTGGAGAACAGCATCTCTCCAACACAAGTAGTAACTGCTCCTGATTTGATTTGGTATATTTAGAGTTTAGTGTGCTAGTAAAGGGTTGGAGAGAATCTTCTGGATAGTAGGTGTCCAAGAACAGGACTGGGCAACATTGCTGTAGATTTTTAAGAATTACAGTTATTTAGTATGTAAAACATAGGTGCATGGTAAGGAACTTAAAGTTTCTTTAACATAAGTTATTAAACATTGCTAAGAAAACAGTGATAAAATATTTACATACATATACTTAGTATACTGCCACCTGCATGCATTTGCGACTTCTGATCAAGAAGTGAATTAGTTGATAATAAAATAACACAATCAGAAATATTTTTTGGGTAAACATTTTCGGAAACATTAATGCCCGTTTTTGCGCATTAACACTTAACATCAACACAACTGGCAGATTAAGAAGAGCAAATATACACATAGAGTATATATACAGATAAATATCAAATAGTTTGAAAATAACTTGATGGTTTACTGTTGTCTAATCTTAAGTGTCCCTGTTTACTGTGTTAAACTGAGTTTAGAAAATATTTTCTGACTGTTTATGTTTTGTGACATAGCATTAATGTGACTGAATAATAATACGAGATTATAACAAGAAAACAACTGAATTTACAGTGCCTGTGTGCTGTGCTTCCTTGATATGCAGTAGTCCCTGCATTATGAGGCCTTCCTGACACCGCAACCTGACCTCACAGTCAGTACTTTTCAAGTCATGCAATCAGACTACCATTTATTAAACAGTAGGGGGCAGTATCGTGTTTGGGTCTGTTGAACACTGGAGGACCGATAGTATCCCAAAATGCATTGGTGTTTGTAGCGGCAATGTAAGGACAGCGTGCTACTTGTAACTCGAACAAAAACATAAATAAAGTACTTCTAACACCATTATAGGCTGGAAAGCTAAATATTCCGAGAGTTCTCTGCTGCGAAGGACAGACGTGTACTTTAGAGATGTCTTTGGTTTGTGCAAGTAAGTTCAAATTGATTTCGGCTATTTCTGCTCGGCTACAAAGCTAGTTTCCATTCCTAGCCGTACCTTCATTTCAATAACGCTACTTTGGCTAGCTAAATTGAACTCTACTTTTGATGTCGAGGGCAGTTCGATGTAGTTTACGTTTGCTGGATATCGCGATGATTCACTTTTGATTAATATATTCCTAAACGTAGTTTATCTTATTTTAGCTGCATGTTGGCTAACTAACAAAGCTAACCGTTTGCTGGATTGTAACGCTGTCTTTCCCTCAGTTTCCAATGAGGTCCCGGAACATCCTTGTGTGTCCCCGGTCTCGAACCAAGTTTTCGAGCGCCGACTCATCGAGAAATACATAGTGGAGAATGGAACGGATCCTATGAACGGCCAACCCCTGTCAGAGGAGCAACTTATAGATATTAAAGGTAAACAGACGGCACAAGATGAATATCCACATCACGGCGTACACTAGATGTGTACATTCAAGTAAATGGAGGATCGTCTGTTCTGGGAAAGTGTGGTTGCAATGGAGGGTTAAAAATGTTTGGGCACACTTTTGATCAGTATTGTGTGTTATTTAGTGTCCCACCCAATCCGACCAAAGGCTCCGTCCGCCACCAGCATACCTGCCATCCTTAAGTCCCTGCAAGACGAGTGGGTGAGTTCCTAATTCAGGTCATCGGAGACCATCTCAGTTCCCACAACAAGCCCTGCACAAAAGCAACACATCCATCCCTACGACCCCCCCGCCCGGTCTCCTATCGCCATTCGAGTCGATCATTCTATCTCTATTTCTGCCCCCCCCCCCCCGCCTCCTTGCCGATCTCATATCCTCCGATCATTCCCGTCTTCCACGCGGGCCTCATTCCCTCCCCCTGTCCCCTCGCCGCAGGACGCAGTGATGCTCCACAGCTTCACCCTGCGGCAGCAGCTGCAGACCACGCGGCAGGAGCTCAGCCACGCCCTGTACCAGCACGACGCCGCCTGCAGGGTCATCGCCCGCCTCACCAAGGAGGTCACCGCCGCCAGGGAGGGTAAGCCAGACCGTCACCTCGGTGGACTTCACGAGCCGTTTGCTTTTTGTCGATTGACAGCGAGACACATGACCAATTGGGGGGGCTGGGGGTCGTGGGTCAGGGAGAGTGTTTTTAACGTTTCGTCCTGTTCCGTACGCAGCCCTCGCCACGCTGAAGCCCCAGGCTGGGTTGATCACCCCCCAGGCTCTCCCTGCCTCGCAGCCGTCTGTGGTGAGTGACGCACACTCGGGCCGCAGTTGGACGCTGGTTGGACGCTGGTTGGATTCTGTCCATCTCTCGTGTTCTCGTTCTTACCGTCTCCCGTCTTCGTTCTCAGGGAGCCGGTGGAGAGCCCATGGAGACTAATGAACTGGTTGGAATGACCCCGGAGATCATCCAGAAGGTAAGACTCTATTCCTGCTTCTCTCTCTGGTGTGACACATCCGCGACCGTCTTCAGTTGAAAGTGGACTCCGCACTGATGTTCACGCGTGTCCTCATTTCCTGTCTTTGTTTTCGTATCTTCTCAGCTCCAAGACAAGGCCACCGTCCTGACCACGGAGAGAAAGAAGGTAGCGTCATCCTATAAGGACGCAGACACACGGAAGACCCTATTCATGCAGGCACACCCTTAACCTTTCGGCCTCCTCACCTTTTGTCCCTCCCCTTTTTCTTCTTCCAGAGAGGAAAGACAGTGCCCGAGGAGCTGGTTAGGGCTGAGGACCTGAGCAAATATCGCCAGGTGGCTTCCCATGCTGTAAGTATCCGGCCACTTGGAACTTGTTTGGCGCTAAAAAGGCTTTCTGCTCATTTGACCTACCTTGGTTTTGATGAGACGGCATTGTCTTGACTTGTACTAACATGGTCTAACCTAGATTTTGTGTAGCTGGCCAATGTAATGCCTGGCTATGTAATGCCCTACCTGTGCTGAGGTGTGTGTGTTTGTTTTAATCTCCCAGGGTCTTCACAGTGCCAGTGTCCCTGGGATCCTGTCTCTCGACCTCTGTCCCTCAAACACCAACAAAGTCCTCACCGGTACGCCTCTCTCCCTTTCCCTCTTCACCTCTGCTGTTTTCCAATGACTCTCCTTTGTGACTGGCCCATCCGCTAATATTAAAGACTAGTTGTTGTTGTCACATGCTCTTTCCTCCACCTGCGTGCCGCCAGGCGGGGCTGACAAGAACGTGGTGGTGTTTGATAAGACCGAGGAGCAGATCGTGGCCACCCTCAAGGGTCACACCAAGAAGGTCACCTCTGTCATCTACCATCCCTCCCAGGTAGGAAGTGGTCATCAGCCCAGCCTCGCACATCTCGCCGAGTAGCGTCGTTGGAGCATTTCTCCGATCATCTCGCCATGCATGGGGTTATGCCTTTAACACATTTCTCTCTCTCTCCCCCCCCCCCCCCCTCGGCAGTCTGTGGTGTTCTCTGCCTCTCCCGACAGCACCATCCGGGTGTGGTCTGTCGCCGGGGGCAACTGCGTCCAGGTGGTGCGAGCTCACGACGCGGCCGTGACCGGTCTGTCTCTCCACGCCACCGGAGACTACCTGCTCAGCTCCTCCGAGGATCAGGTACGCCTGCCACGCTCTTTCAGACGACCCAAAACCCTGTGGCCACCCCATTCAACGTATACATTTCATGTATATTTTGTATTGATTGTTGATGATTGTTTTGTTTTAATGTGTTTCAGTACTGGGCTTTCTCTGATATCCAAACTGGGAGGGTGCTCACTAAAGTGACTGATGAGAGCGCTGGCTGTGGTGAGTTTGTGTACTTGTCTTGCCCCCCCCCCCCCCCCACAACAACAAACAAAACACCATAACATTTTATTTTGTGTTGTTTAATGGCCTCACCCCTATATACCCGTGTCACATCTATTCACGTCCCCAGCTCTGACATGCGCTCAGTTCCACCCTGACGGCCTGATCTTCGGGACGGGCACGGCCGACTCCCAGATCAAGATCTGGGACCTGAAGGAGCGCACCAACGTGGCCAACTTCCCCGGCCACTCCGGCCCCGTCACCTCCATCGCCTTCTCCGAGAACGGCTACTACCTGGCCACCGGTGGGTCCCCCGAGTCAGACGTTCTGCCGTTTGTGTCATGCCCTGTCGTTACGCGTTTGGCAATGTGACCAACATTAAGAGTTTGGCCCCCCTGATCTCTGACCTTGTGTCTGCAGGTGCCCAGGACAGCTCGGTGAAGCTGTGGGATCTGAGGAAACTGAAGAACTTCAAAACCCTCGCTCTTGACAACAACTACGAGGTTCGATTCAGTACACCTCCTGGTAGCTTCCTGGGCTGAGTCTCTTCACTGCCAAGCATAGAATATACTCTTCATATTAGAAATATGCGAAAGGGATTGCTTTGAAGGAGAAAGTATATATTTGTTGTCTTCAGGGGGAAATGATGAAGGCTAATACTTTTTGTTGTGCCTCATTCTCTGTGTTTTGCGTTTTTAGGTGAAGTCGCTGGTCTTTGACCAGAGCGGGACCTACCTTGCTGTGGGTGGATCCGACATCAGGATCTATATCTGCAAACAGTGGTCTGAGGTCCTCAACTTCTCTGGTAAGCAAGATACACATTCAGCCTTTGTCACATACCTTGTAGTTATTGTTAACCAGTCATGATTAAAAAAAGTCACAAATTATTACCAAAAAAACTAATGATCATCTATGTTTGTCAACTAATATAAATTCCTAATGTTATACCTAATGTAATTATTTTTCTCTTTTCTAGACCATTCTGGACTGGTAACTGGGGTGGCGTTTGGGGACAACGCTCAGTTCCTAACCTCTGCTGGAATGGACAGAAGTCTAAAGTTCTATAGTCTGTAGACAGAGAAGGGGAAGAAGAGAGGGGGTAGGAGGGGAAGGGAGGGGAAGTTGAGAGAGAGGGAGGTAGTGAATACTTTGGTTTGCATTTTCAGAAGACAAGTGGGGGGAAGACTTTTGAAAATAATCTTATGGTCTCACAAGCTGTCACTGTGTAAGACCAAATACACTCTTTTGAACCCCTCTGTGTTTAGGTAAAAGACAAGGTGACGGGATATGGATTTGAGTCCTAAAGTTGTTTTTCTGTATTATAAAAAAAAACCAAGATGCCGATATTTCAACCAATAATCTGTGAACTAAGCATTTGCCGACTGTCTGTTTACGTGCTCCAATTTTCCTGTATTGTGAAATTCCTGACTGTAATGCCCATGAATTAAATAGGACATATGAAATACACATACCTGGAGCGTCTGCGGGGTTAGATGTTTAGCTCGATAAATGTGTGCCGCTGGAGGTCGAATGATTAATGGTGCAGGTCAACAACTGAAGACTTGTGTGGTTAGTTGTGAGTGTAATTGGAGGAAAGATAATGTGGTCCTATGACCTGATGCTATTTCCCTTGTTTTAGATTTCGGCCTGTAGCCTTTAATCACATTTTTATATTTCCCCCATTGCAGCAGTGTCTTCATACCCATTTACGTTTTGAACCCACCCAATAAATAATCTTTTCGTAGGAACATTTGTGGTTTGCTTCATCATTGGTATGTTGTGTATGGCTCTTTTTCCCAGCAGATACCAGAACGACTAGGTTGAAACACAAGCTGATAAAACTAAAACTAGAATGCAGCAACATCGACATTTTAGCATTTGCAGTGCATCTCCGGACAACGTTTAGAACTTCAAAGTTGACACAGCCAAATGACTCAGTATCACGTGAGAGGCTGAAGTAACGTGACTTCTCAAATGAACAGACTGTGAATGCAGTACTAGTCCCAGATCGGTTCCTTCCCTCGGTTAAAACAGTATTTTTCGTCGTTCCAAGTAAACGACTCGAATTGCAACTGATCGGTGTGGTCGACTACAACCGAGGAGCTAAGTTAACAGAAACCAGGTAAACTTTAAAATGCTTTGTCATAGCCTAGCTTGTAGCGCCACTTTTCAAAACAAGTGACATTGCTGTACAGTTTTGTAGTCTTTGTGGTTGTTGCAAATTGTTGGGGGGGGGGTTCTGTTTGTAATTCTTAGTGGGCTACACTTAGCCTACGTCTTATTACTTATCTGTAAATACTTTCTCGGCTATGATACATCATTTGTACTGTGGCAAACATACTTGGCTAAATACTGTACTTTTCTGTTATTTATGATGAAGCAAAACTGAAACCTTTTGTCGCTCAAACTGTTGGTCGCTGGCAGATTTAGTTCAATGTCTTTTGAAATACTGTATTATGGTACTTCTCGGCAGTTCAGGCACATTTTGAGACTCAAAGTATCCAAAGTTTTCAGTAACTTCAGGCAGATTGTTTTGCAATAATGGAAATTCCACTTGTTGCCTAGAGTATGTTATCTTTATCAGAGGGAGAATAGAGAACCTTCACTTCCCTTTTTCCCAACTGTCATTAATCACCCGTCTTTCTATCCTAGTTGTAGTCAGCTAACATTTTTAGTTTTAGTCCTTAATGCACTTTAAATCTATTTCAAATAGCCTATCTATGTCTACATCTGACTTTTCTGCATGTATCAGCCTGTCTCCACCTCTCAATTGTTTTCTTCCCAGCGCTTCTCCCCAAGTTCTCTGTCACTTTTTTCCCCTCAATTGCCAGACTGAGTAGAACCCCACCAGTGTTCCGCAATTGGAGATGGGTTCCATGTTCCGCAGTGAGGAGGTCTGCCTGGTGCAGCTCTTTCTCCAGTCCGGTTCTGCCTACAACTGCGTCAGCGAGCTGGGAGAACTGGGCCTGGTGGAGTTCAGAGACGTGAGTTAGTTACTACTGTCTCCTATCCCCATCAATGCTAAACCAATCACTTTGATCTAGCCTACTACAAGCACAAAGGGAGTAATGCTGTATAATACAATCAGCAAACTAATCTTTGGAACAGATGATTTAATTACATAGTTTAAATAGAAATTGTTTGCATTGTAAACATAAAGTGTTTGCATTGCGATTTCCATTATGGATTTCTTCTTGTTCAAATTAGTATGTGACTTAAATCAATTGTAAATGGAATCCAATAATTTAACTCCTGTGTTTAAATTCTCCTTCTGGCTCTCTGGACATCAGTTGAATCCCAACGTGAACTCCTTTCAGAGGAAGTTTGTGGGGGAGGTGCGACGATGTGAGGAACTGGAGAAAACGTTCAGTGAGTATATATGTATTTATTTAACCTTATTTATATTTAAGCATACACACACAGTAGAAACCCAACATTTGTTATTTTGACCTTATGAACTGAGACATGAAACAAAATAACACAATTTGAGGTTGTTTTATGCTGAATCAATCAAATCTATCTTTCATATTCCTCTCTGTGTCCTACGTCCCTTTTATCGGCAGATGTTCTGGAGCAGGAGATCCAGCGGTCCGCTCGGCTGAAGGGCCCCCTCTCCGCCCCCGTCCCAACCCCCCCCGCCCCCCAGCCCAGAGAGCTGATCACCATCGAGGAGGAGAGCGAGAGGCTGGCCAAGGAGATGAAAGAGGTCAGCTGCCTTTTTTCAACGTGGTTAGGGTCAATCCTCCTTCACGTTACAGCTGTTTGTAACCCACAGCTCCCTCATAACTGATAACCTGGTATCCCTCATAACCAACCTGATATATCCTGGACGATAGCTGTGCGTGTGTGTGAGTGTTGCTCTCTCATTCTCTCGTAGGTGTCCAGAAACAGAGCCAGTCTGAAGACCCAGCAGACCCAGCTTAGCCAGTACAGAGGAGTTCTAACCCAGACCCATTCCCTTACTGGCTCACAGGTGAGAACTACGACTCCCATTACTCTCCAGCTCTAACCCAATATCCAACCCCTGCCCACCCCTTCCCATCCCCCCACCCCCTTCCCTAATAGTCATACAAGTTTCCACCTGAAGGGTTTTATTCCCAGACTGACTTCCCACTTCTCCATTGCCACAAACAGGAAGTACACATTAAGAACTACAAATGATTCCTTTGTTCCTCATTTCAGGGCCCACCTCCCACTACGGAAACTCCAGGCCTGTTTGACAACCGTCAAGATGTTCATCTCAGGTAGGTCTGATAAACCAGAAACCTTCCCTTCAATCTGTGTCAACAGTTAAGCTCAGCCTGACTCCCCCTTCTCCTCTCCTGCTCCACCAGTTTTGTATCAGGAGTGGTCCACCCATGGAAGGTCCCTGCGTTTGAGCGGTTGTTATGGCGAGCATGCCGTGGTTACATCATCGTGGATTTCCGAGAGATGGAGGAACGACTGGAGCATCCTGACACAGTGAGGAGAGACATCTGGGCTGGATGGAGTGATCACTGAAGTCATGGAAGCGCTCAACTGATCAACTAAAAGCTTGTTTGTTTGTCTATTACAGGGGGAATTGGTGCAGTGGACGGTGTTCCTCATCTCCTATTGGGGAGATCAGATTGGACAGAAAGTCAAGAAGATTTGTGATTGGTCAGTAAACCTGTTGACGTTGTTTTTTTTTCTCCTGCAGATAAATTGCATGGAACAGCCGATGTTTGTCCTGTGCGCACACTCTCCGTCTAATGTCTCTCTCTATCTCTCTTCCAATGCCCTCGCACACCTCAGCTTCCACACCCAAACCTTTGCGTACCCTAGCAGTGTCACAGAACGAGAGGAGATTCTCCAAGGACTGGATGGAAGAATTCAAGACATCAACTCTGTGAGTCTAACTAACTGTTAAACTAATGCAAAAAAATAAATAAATGAGTGGTGGGCATAGATTAATTTTTAAAATCTAGATTAATCTCACTGTAATCTTGGCTTTAATCTAGATTAATCTAGATTAATCTAGATTAAAATGGCTCATTTGATCTCCGCCGAAGGCATTCAGAATATGTGTGCTACCCAAATAATGACTAAAAGTAAGTCTTTGAGAACGGGTTTCTCAAGCCAGGTGGCACATTAGACCAGGGGCTCATCTCCTGTTTCCAAAATGCATCACAAACTGCTTGAGAAAGCTGTTATACTATGATAATTGGTGATTAAAATAAATTATGTTCAATAAGATGTACTTGTGTTTATTAACTGTTTATTAGATTAGTTAGCTTGGCTGATAGAGCTGTGCTGACGGGCTTGCCTCAGTTGCATTCAAACATAATAGTTTGACAATGACTCTTCCCCTGCGCTACATCAGCGCTTGGCCCGGAATCTTCCGCATTAGCTAAGGGATGCTTTGCGTTTAGGTGGTATTTGAGACTGGATGAACTCCTACAGTTAACTAATTCCGCATAGCACAAGGTGCAAACAACCTTAGTCTTGTCAAGGTTTCCATTGGGAAGCTTCTTAAAAATACATTTTCCCTGAAGCAAACCAGACGGCTTCATAGCTGCATCCATGTTAGCACGTCACGTTTGATGTGGTAATTTCATACACAAGGCATACACACAGGTTCGAAGTCTCGTTCTCGCCCCCTACAGTGCAATTCGGCTAGGTATACATCCGCGCTAAAATATCAAGGTGAAAGACAAGTCATCCTACCTTGCGTAGTATAGACCCAGCTCCCAACCCAATTTTGAGATTAGATTAACGGCAATATTTTTTTTATCGCCCGATAAAAGTCTCACGTTAAGGCAGCACGTTAACGCCGACAACGTTCCACCACTCAAATAAATAAACTCAAAAATGCAACAAATAACCTTGTGGTCTTATAACAAACGACATAAACCGCACCTATAGTTTACAATAAAAATTCAAATAATGTCCTGTCCACCATAGCAGGGATCCACAATGCGACAAAACTCCAAAGTCCATCCCTGCTCTCCCTCTGTTCCCCGGCAGGTCCTGGAGCAGACGGAGAACTACCTCCAGCAGCTGCTGATGCGGGCGGTGGCCGTCCTCCCCCAGTGGAAGGTCCGGGTCCAGAAGTGCAAGGCGGTGCAGGCCGTGCTGAACCTCTGCAGCCCCTCCGTCACCGACAAGTGCCTCATCGCCGAAGCCTGGTGTCCTGTCAGCAAGCTGCCCCAACTGCAGGCCGCCCTCAGGGAGGGAGGGGTGAGGACAGGGGGGGGGGGGGGGGGGACATGGAGGGGTGAGGACAGGGGGGGGGGGGGGGAGGACATGGAGGGGTGAAGACAGGATGCCTTGAGGGAGGGGGGGGCAGAGGGATGAAGGAATAGAGAAGGAGGGGTTGAAGGAGGGAGGAATAGAAGGAGGGATGGAAGGGGGAGGAAGAAGAGGACTGGGCGGTTGAAAGAAGGGAGGAACAGAGGATGGAAGCAAGGGAGGGAGGGACGAAGACGACAGGGCGGAAGGAGAAGAGGAGGGAGGGAAAACCAGTGAATGGAATGAAAAGTATGATTGACGTATCGAGGTGTGTTCATCTAACCACCCCCCTCCATCCTGTTTCGTTTTCCAGAGGAAGAGTGGGAGCGGAGTGGACTCGTTCTACAACCGTCTGCCCACCACCACCCCTCCGCCCACCCTGTTTCCCATCAACTCGTTCACCGCGGGCTTCCAGAACATCGTAGACGCGTATGGCGTGGCGAGCTATGGCGAGGTCAACCCAGGTACCCTTCACTACGTCAAAAAGTCAATCAAGTAACAACGCCTAAATCAATCCCCATGGCTCAAGTTCCTAACACTGTAGGGAGGAAGACAAGGAACTCCTTTGGGTGACTGGAGTTCTAGAAGATGAACTTACTGTCTCTGTCCTCTTTTTCGGTCACTGCCATCTTTCTCCTGGGCCTCCGTCCCCTCGCTGTCGTCGTCTGGCTGCAGCGTTGTACACCGTCATCACCTTCCCCTTCCTGTTTGCCGTCATGTTCGGGGACGTGGGCCATGGCCTGCTGATGACCATGGCAGCTCTGTGGATGGTCCTGGAGGAGAAGGACCCCAAGCTCCGAAACAACAGGAACGAGGTGAGCACGGACACACGCGCCACTACCGGCTGTTTCCACGGTGATCCTCTGTTTCTGTCTCAAATTCCCTCCACGAAACCACCACCGCCACTACCTCACACATGCTTCGTCTCCTTCCCTCCTTCTCTCTCTCCCTCCCTGCGGTCCAGATCTGGCAGATGATGTTCGGAGGGCGCTACCTCATCCTGCTCATGGGTCTGTTCTCCATCTACACGGGGGCCATCTACAACGAGTGCTTCAGCCGTGGCCTCAGCCCCTTCAACTCGGCATGGCACATCCAGCCCATGTTTGAGAACGGAGTCTGGACGTAAGGACACACACTCACAAACACACACACAGAGAGCTTTACTTCAGGTGACCCTGTGACATGGTCTGACGAGTGTCTTTTTTCATCTTAAAAACAAACAAATCTTTCAGTTCTAGGGACATCAGTGACAACCCGTTCCTAAGTCTGGACCCAAACACAACTGGAGTCTTTACCGGCCCCTATCCCTTTGGCATTGATCCGGTAGGGCACCGCACTTTCTTACATCCTCATCCACCCATCCATCCATTCATCCATTCATCTATTCATCCATCTATCACTGCAATCTTTCGTATTCTCCCACCGTTGGTCGTGCGACTTTCTCATTCATTGACCTTGATATCTCTTTTCTCTCTCCCTCACACCTCGATGTCCTCATGACCTCACGTTGCTGGCACGCTAACCACCTCCTCGCAAACCGGATCAGATCTGGGGCCTGTCCACCAACCACCTGACCTTCCTCAACTCCTACAAGATGAAGATGTCCGTCATCATCGGCGTCATTCACATGACCTTCGGCGTGTGCCTCTCTCTTTTCAACTACGTGTGAGTCGTCTCAACGCGTCGGGGACTGCCGGTTCGGTTCGTGGGGCTGTTGTGTGCAAGTGCCGTGTTGACGAGGTGGGTCTCCTCTCCTTCCTCCAGACACTTTGGCAAGCTGAGCAGCGTCTTCCTGGTGTTGCTCCCCGAGCTGTTCTTCATGCTCTGCCTGTTTGGCTACCTGGTCTTCATGGTGGTCTACAAGTGGTTGGCCTTCGGGACGGATCAGTCCAACACCGCCCCCAGCATCCTCATCCACTTCATAGACATGTTCCTCTTCACGGAGAACAAGGACAACCCTCCGCTCTACGAAGGGCAGGTGGGCGGGTCTGCGCGCGTGTTTGTGTTTGCGCGTGTCTGTGCGTGTGGTGTACATCTACAGGGTATAAACTCCCTCTCTGTCTCCCTCTCTCTCTGACTTTCTCTGACTCACTCTCTGTATCTCTCTCTCTGTTTCTCTCTCGCTGTCTCACTCTCTCTGTCTCTGACTCTCTCTCTGTCTCTCTCTGACTCTCTCTCTGAACGTCTCTGACCCCCCCTCTCTCCCCCTCCCTGTAGACGACAGTGCAGACGATCCTGGTGGTGTTGGCTCTGTGTTCCGTCCCGGTCCTCCTGCTGGGGAAGCCCGTCTGCCAGTACCTCACACACCGCAGGAGACGGCGCGTCACGCTCAGGGTCAGACTCGCTCCGTCTCCCAGCCCTCGCTCGGCTCCTCTGGAGGCAGTGTCGGCTCAGCGCTTCCCACATGCTAGCTCTGTCCGCGTGGCGGTGCTGATGGGAGTCTGTGTTTTCTGGGTAGGAAGGAGACAGGCGCCCCCTACTGGCGGAGAACGGATCCATCAACAACGCTCAACAGGAACCGAGGGATGTGGAAGGGGGGCCTCACGATGAGGAAAAGGTAAGGGGGTGGGAGGGAGGGAAAGGGGCAGAGAGAGAGAAAGAAAGGGACCCTTAACTTCACATTCCTTTACAGTCGAATTTGAGGCCTTGTTTTCGGTTGTTGTTGTAATGTTTCTTCGCTCCTCTTTGCTCAATTCTCTGGTCTTTTCTCATATTCTCTCCCTTTCTCTCCCCCCCCCCACCCCCACCCTGTAGGAGTTTGATGCTGCCGATGTATTCATGCACCAGGCCATCCACACTATAGAATACTGTCTAGGCTGCATCTCCAACACAGCCTCCTATCTACGCTTGTGGGCCCTCAGTCTGGCACACGCGCGTGAGTCACACACACACACACGCTCGATCCTACATTTTTATTAAATGTGCGCACACGATCACACTCATCACTGAATGTCTGTCCTTGGCGGTGCAGAGCTGTCGGAGGTGCTGTGGGTGATGGTGATGCGTCTCGCGCTCCGCTGGGAGGGCTACTTGGGCTCCGTGGTGCTCGTCGTCATCTTCTTCTTCTTCGCCGTGCTGTCGGTGTCCATCCTGCTGGTCATGGAGGGCCTGTCGGCCTTCCTGCACGCCCTGCGCCTGCACTGGTGAGGGAGCAGGGGAAGGAGGAAGCGTGGTGGGGGTGGGGAGAGGTAGAGAGGAGGGAGGGAGGGAGGGAGGGAGGGAGGGAGGGAGGGAGGGAGGGAGGGAGGGAGGGAGGGAGGGAGGGAGGGAGGGAGGGAGGGAGGGAGGGAGGGAGGGAGGGAGGGAGGGAGGGAGGGAGGGAGGGAGGGGTGTTTATGTTTTGGCCACTCACCTAAAACGTTGAGTTAAGGATGGAGGAAAAGAGAATGTGGAGGTTTGGTGAAGGAGAGATTGCAGACTGGCGGAAGAAAATGAAGTGACGTGAAATAGACTCATTAGTGATGAATTGTTGGATAGAAGACAGACTGACTGGAATATTGTGTTTTGGTTGGTCATCCCTCTCTTCCTCCAGGGTGGAGTTCCAGAACAAGTTCTACAGTGGAACAGGCTACAAGCTCAACCCCTTCTCCTTCTCCTCTCTGATCAACGCCCAAGCTCCAGTATGATCGCTCTCATAGCCAGCCAAAAACAGTTGCCAAATTGTTGTTAAATCATCGTGATTTGTCCATCTCTTACTGTATTTTAACCCCCACCCTCCCCACCCCCACCCCCCAAAATGCACACACACACACGTCAGTGATCATTTAAAAAAGTTTTAAAAAGTTTTTTCTATCGTGCACCGTGGTAAAGAATGCATGAATGCACTAGCCCTTAAACTATGGCATTGAGTGTTGGTTACGAACCCGCACAAACTACGATCAAATTAAGAATTTCTCTTCTCTCACTTGTTGAGCGAAACAAATTCCAAAATACACTTTTTTAGTACACACTATATGACCATTTTCGTTTTACCATCATTGTGACTGTCGTAGGAAGAAGACTTCCTACTGTTTTTAACTCAGTAAACTGTTATTACTATTTTTGTTTACTCTTACTGTCCATTTTTCAAATCTGGTTGCAGATGGCAGTTATGTAAAGGGAACTACATGTGTTGTCTGGGTAACTATTCAACCTAGAAGGGAACTCGTGACAGGGACAGTCATCTTGATGAATGCAATTTCCAAAGTTGATTGTAGGTGTCCTTCATGGACTTGGTAGACTGACATGTTAAGCTTGGTGCCTTTATCCAATGTCAAGTCACATGGACAGATGGGACACTAAAGCATTATGGGACAGAATGGTTGTAAGCCTGGTTACCGTTTTCTCTGTTTGCACTATCACTGTGGCTTTGTACCAAATCAAATTAAAATGAATCTCCTGCTTCATACGATTTGAGTGTTTTTCATGGTGGGACCACTAGCAGATCCAAGTGGTGGTAGGCAGCTGTCACCCCAGCAAAATGCCTTGCTACCGAAAGCTCCCTATGCAAAAATCTGTAATTTTTTACATTATAGTACATTTAATTCAATTATAATAATATTATTACTGGCATTAGTTTATCTTCTATCTTATAAAAATGTACCTTACAACTACCTCCTGCAGACATCCCAACCTGAAGAGACTCGTTTCAGGGAAGTCCCCGCCCACAAAAAAAAATTTGTGGGCGGGGAGAAGTTGGGCTGGCAGCCAGGCTAGGTTGAAACACGCTCCGTACTCAAAGCCCAATGGAGAGTTTTCAGACTCATATTCTGACTAGAATTATGAGTATGACAACGTCAGGCTAACCAGACCCTCGTACATGAAGCAAAATCCAAATTGAGCGGAAGTACGTAGGAGGGCAGAGCCAGGCTTACCTAATTCAGCCTGAGCTACCAGAGTTCGACCCCACCAGAGAATGTCTAATATAGAAAGGGGAGGCAAAAAAATACACACTGCTGGTTGTTTGATTGTTTCAAAGTCGCCTTTCTGTTTTTAAAAGCTTTTGAAAATGTAATTGACATCATACACATCGTACGACCAGAGCTACTGCTTTACAGCAAGCTCTGGTCACTTACTTTTTTCTCTCAGGGCATCGACAACACAGCTGACGGGTTAGGCTCTTCCTGTCAATACACATGCTAGAAAGAGTTTTGGCTTGCTAATGTTGTTGCTAATGTTGCGAATGCTCTGACATTCTCATGATTCCGCTTCGGATGCCATCAAGCAAGAGCTCTGGTCGTATCAGTCCTTCACTAACCAATCAGCATTCATTAGCAGAATGCTACCGTGTTATAGGCAACAACGACTCACCCTGTAAGAAATCAAAAGGACATAAGTACTCGTTCATTCAACTTTCGACCTATAATCCATGTTGAACATGCAAAAACTACAATCAAATCGGAGATATCTCAACGACAATCAGGCAAAAGAGACAAATTTAGCCGTTTAGCTCCATAAACTCCCATTCAACATGCACTCGCTTGCGATCACTCCCAGTGGAACTCAAGTGGAACTGCAACCAAATTCGGTACAATGGGGCTTAATACGGAGTGGCAAGGCTCTCCTTAAACAGGCTCTGACCCGACGTTGGATACATATCGTACACGTCCCAGAGTAGTTTTGTTGTTGTTTTCTAATTGTTTCTAGCCTTGCAGATCATGTTTGTCTGGGTATGCATTCTGCTTAGTTTATCATGTTGCTGTCCTGCTGGTGAGTATGACCGTTAGCTAAGTGCTACTGTAAGAGGTAACTGAGTTCCTACAGTAGCACTTAGCTGACAATGCTAGTGATTGTCAGATAGTACTACTATCTATTACTACTACTATTAGTAGGGACGACAAACCCGTTTGAGCGTTTTTCCTGAAATACGTTTTAATAGTTATTGCTGGGGAAATTATAGAATTAAATTACTTATTAACTATACTGAAATACGTGTGCACAATAATATCAACAATATTTGCTCAATTTAGACGTTTTTAAAGGTTTTAAATTTTACCTCGAAGCTACTTCCGTTAATCAGCTGTTTGTGAAAAAGTGGCTAGTTTTACGACAGTGACTTTGAATGTAGCCTACTTTAACATGTTAGCTGATTAGCCGTTACAAGGAAAATATGTATACAGTTACATTAACAAACCTCTTGTTTGTAAAATATGTAGTCTTAAATACGATGGGAACACATCACATAAACAATCCTAAAACGTCCGACACGCCAAATGTTGTCATTTTTTGTCATGCGTCCCTGAAGCTCAAATTCCGAGTCGGAGTTCTATTAAGCTTTTCATTGCAGTGAATGGGTGCGGGCACTCATCGGGCATGAACTCAAATATCTCAGAAGTGCTAACTGGGAAATCTTAGCAGTTTTACAGTCCTGTAGAGGACATTTTCCTGAACAGATTGACATCAAGTTAAGGATGTGGCATTGAAGTTCAGGTTAGTAGCCAAGGGTGTAAAGACCACTTGGCTAATTACAGACGTCTTGGAATTCTACGTTTGAGTTTTTTGGTGGATTTTCTTAAATAGTGACACAGTACATCTGTGTATTAGTTTGCTTAGGAAACGACTCTCATTTACACTTTAAATCACACACTAGACAGACACCAGTGTAACTGCAGTGTAACCCTACAGATAGGCTAGCTCTACCCATATTGTTTTGTGTTTTTACAGGAAATACAATTGTCGAGCGCCTTTTGCATTACAGTACAATTGCTTATCTATATCAGGTGCTGACTTGGAGACTGTCCACGTCTGTTATGGCTCGGACTATGTTATTCCACCAAATTACGAATCTTATTTCCTAATTACCAAGTTGTTCTTCAAGCCATCACGCCCTCAGGGATCACCCAAGACACTGGTGTTTGACAAATTGGAGGTGAGCAGTGTTGGATTAATTTCTTGATGGCAAACTGTATGAAGACCTGACTTGGTTGTGTCTGGAGACAGCCTTAACCGTTTCCTGTGAAAATCCAAGTTAGTGACTTGCATGACTTATGAACAGTGATCTTACAGTATTCACTGCAGATCCATGGCTTAACTAGAAGCTATTTCAATGGAATTTATTAATTGTCCTCTCAGGCTTTCTCTGGTAAGAATTTCCTACTAGGAAACAATGGAAATACAATTCTTTAGTCTGACAAAACACCAGTTTTATAAGCCATTGATCTCTATCTCATTTTGCAAGCAAGACTACCTGTTTACTGAAAAACAACATTATGATTCCATTTATTCCCTATATTTTCCATATTGTTGTCATGCTCCTGGGACATTGTATGAAGATGTGCTCTCAATGCAAACATTTAAATCATTGTAATTATTCCCATCAGCTAAAAGACCCACGTTACAAATCCAGCTTCTGGACCTTGAGAATACCAGATGTAACAGAAGAGGATGATGGGATTTTCTCTGTTATGTATGATGATGGCGTTACATTTGATATCCTCAGACTGGAAGTTACTGGTGAGGGGACTTACATTTATTACATCTACATTGAAACTTCAGCTGTTTCATTAATGGGAAGCCAATGAGGTTTTTCCCAACATTATGACCACATTTGCTGTCAGTTGCTGTAAATGTCTTAATTAATATTTTGGATGTTTTTAAGAAGTCTCGCATTCACCCTTATTGTTTCCTCTGTTTTTCAGATTGTTCTTCCAAAGTAGAATTGACTTACGGTTCTAGGTTCTTGCAGACTGTTGTCAATCAAGCTTCAACCTTAGACTTCCTGCCTTTAGACTCTTCCTCTGAGCAAATGGTACTCTGGAATCAAACAGACACCCAGGCTGGCATGGAGGGCATGGGGAGGATGGGAAGCCGTTCATGGGTGGTATCGCGTGTCACCCAAAAGCATCAGGGCCTCTATACCTTCAGAAAGAGCGATGGGCGGTTTCTGTCCAGAACAAAGCTGGAAGTGAAAGGTGAGGGTCTCAGATTGTAAGCTTTGCCCTATTGCTCTCACTTCCTAAAACGTATGTGACCGCATGCACTGTTACTGCCTGGTAAATGTTGGTCATCATTCGGTATACCGTGTGTTGTTTTTCTTATCCTATCGTCTCTTACTCAACATTTTCTCATGTTTCTCTTTTCTCTCAGAACAGGTTGAGCGGTACATTCTGGAACGTGGTGAAACACTCAACATCAATTTCTTCCTGGACTCCACCCAGTTCAACCTCAACTATTTTCAGGAAGGGGACCCAGAGGCCTTACTTCTGATTAGAAATGGAGAAGAAATGTATGATCCCACCCGAAATAGGCTTGAGATGTTGGAGAGAGGTTTTCGTTTCCAAATGTTACATTTAGAGAACCAGGATTCTGGCAAGTTTGAGCTCAGAGACCAGGACAACAACTTGGCTTTAGTAGTTTGGCTGAAGGTAAAACGTAAGTGGCAAAACAGATTAATATGTGTGTAAAAGATACCATCAGGTTTTGTCCTGTCATTTACATCCATACACAAAATCATGTTTTGGGGGATTAGGTCATTCTGACGTTGGGATGTTTTGATATTTTAAGCTATAATACTGAACACAGTGATTTTTTCATTCCCTGTCTTTCAGTTCTTACTTCTGTGGAGACTAACATTTCTGTGGGAGTTTCAGTCGTTATCCTGGTGGGTATCTGTTGTTGTGTGAGGAAGTGCTGCTGTAAGAGGAACGCCTCCAAACGAAACGCCTCTGCTTCAGGGTCGGGGCAGGTCGTGGTCCACCAAGACGTAAGTTAAGTGTTGTAGACAATGAGGGAGGTGGTGAGGGAAGAAGGCAAAGCACCAGTCATTTGGTTCCTTAGCTAGTTTGCTAAACATGTTGGTTTTGTCTCCTGTTCTTGTTGGTGTACATTTTACAGGAAACCTGTCACATGACCAGTCAACCCTCAGGCCCAAGTTACCCCAGCCCCCCATATTTTCAGAGTTATGCTAGTGAACCAGTCGTCACAGTATCCCCCGCAGCACCCTCCGGCCCAACGTATCCCTACCAGCCCACTCCTCCTCCCCCCAATCCATCGGTAGGTGGTCACTGATAATATCCTTTTCCCTTCTGCACATTGAGCCTTATTCACTCCACGAACATTCATGTTTGTTTATTTACCCAAACCTGATGGATGTTTTTCCTCTCTCTTCTGTCTTTGGCACGTGTCAAAACCAATGCAATGACGCAACGACCCTTAAGGATGACCCCCACACTCAGGTATCTAAAGTCACCCCATGCACTCGTATGTGTGTGTTATGCAAGCCATTCACACAGTTTGACCCCTTGTTTCATGTTCCCTCTCTTATCTTTCTCCGTTCAGGTGTCCACCTCCACAGGACTGGATCCTCCTTCGTTCTCTCTGGGTTTCAACTTCCTCTCTTCGGATTCTGAGACTCAGTTCAAGCTTCCTCAGAGACTAAACCACCACACTGACCTCTTTCCCAGTTCAGACCCTTCCTCCTCTGCAGATGTCTACACCTCTGACAAACTGAACTTCCTGTAGAAAATACTGGATTTTGTGGGACCTTGGTCTGGTCACGCGTCTTATGTGGCCGAATTCTATGGATAAGTATGAATTATTTTATCATTCATTTATTGTGGGCATATGTGGGCACCTTCTAAGGATTCTTCAGGTCTACTTTGTTGAGTTGAGGATGAGTGCAAGCCAAATCACCATCTCCAGTTTTTATACATTAATATTTTTATTCTTTGAGAATTTGTGCCTTAAAAAAAAAAAAAATGTTCTCTGATGGGTTATCCAATATTTTGTACTATGACTATCCACCACCAGTTAGCAGTCACTTCTGTGAATCTTACTGCACTGCCCTTGATGCCCGTGATGCCTTGTGTACTAAACCTCTCTTCACCAGTAAAGGTTTGGGAATATTTACCTTCTTGCATTATCCACATGTTTCTCCAGCAACCAATGGGTACTGAACTACTTCTGCTTTCCGGTTTTGCGTTTGCTGTTCAGCGTCTAACCTCTACTAGCGTGCCATGATATCGACAGAGAAGGCAACATTACATTGATTAGAATAAATTGTGTTTAATTAAATGTTGTTAACATGGGTTCAGGTTACACTTGTGCCCTTGTTGGTTGCCATAACAATTCAAGAAAATTGAAGATTTTCGTCGGAAACGTCTTGCTTCGAACATCAACAACTTTTAAGAAATTGTCAGTGTCCATTGCCCGCTTGCACTCCATGCCAGGGAATAAGGAACGCAAAACAGCGTGGCTTGCAGCTTTGAAACTAAAACACCCTCCAAAGAAAGTATGTTTGCTCTTTCCATTTCTTTAAAAAAAAGCCAACCGAACTGTATCCTGATCCGGAGCTTCATCTGGGCTACGCAATAATGGCATCACTATCAATATTGTAGGTGGATGAATAAATACAATAAGCATGAACATATTAAATTACAAGTGTAAAAACATTTTGTCAAGTGCTGTGCATATGTAGTATATTTTTACCTTCCACTGAATAGCTGTTGCATGGCTACATGACTTCCCTAACCCGGCTGCCGACTGTCTCAATGTATTGTAGCTAATGTATTGTTACTTGCTTAACTACATGCTCTTATGGTTCTTCCCTTTGGCACTTATTGTGGTTGTTCACAATATGTGCTTCATGTTTTGGCTACCCGCAATGTTGTTGGGGCTATCTGTTATTATTAGTGACCAATGCACTTTTCTTTTTTTTCATTTTAATAAAGATGTCGTCCGCAATAAGCTTCCCTGTCTACCTCAACAAAAGAGAAAAGATCATTGTGATGCAGAACTTGATGCAGTAATTAGTCCCCTCTCTCTCTCAATAAAGCCCCCCGGCTCAGCCGGTCTCACTGGAGACCTTTATAGACTCTTCTGGGAAGATATAAGAGAATTACTACTGCAGGCTTTTTTTTTTTTTTTTTTTTCTTAAGGACATATATTCTCCCACCCACAATGAGACACAATGACATGCAAAGATTTGATAAAAGTGCAATAAATAAACTGAGAACTATGTATCTAAAACTACCTATACCACCTAAAATGAAAGTAACACATTTCAAAATTATGAACAACATATATCCCTCCAAAGAATTACTTAGGCTTTGTTTTAATATTAATGATAACGTGCTCATTCTGTAAATTTGACGTGGAAACCACATACCATATATTTTTTCTCATGCAGGGTAGTACAAACATTTCGGCTCAACATCCACAAATGGATAAAACAAAATGTCTTAATATTCCCAGCTTCTATCTCAAGAGATGATGTTACATTTGGGATGATACTGCAAAACAAAAATTATGATTTATGTTGCAATGTTATACTATGTTTTGCACAGTTTTTTATGCAGAATCTTGAAATCATCGCCCAAATGTCCTTTTTTCTTAAATTAATTTAAACTATACCGTAACTCCTTAAAATTGGAAACAGAAGAAAAGAACAAAAATTGTATGATATGCTAAAGCACTTTCCCACAATGTCAACGAACCATAATTGAACTGAACTTCCCTTTTTATGTCATATTATTTAATTGATTTAATATATATGTATATTCAATTTATCTTTGTTCTTGTTTTGTCTGTTTCCTTTTCTCTTCACTTGTAATTCATTCTGTATTATAAAATGTGTATTTTTGATTACGATGTTATTATGCAATTTGGCAAATGTTCTGTACATTCATGTTCAAAAAGAGTATTGATGTGACAATGTATGGTTTGTAAAGAATAATAAATAAATAAAATAGAAAATGCGAGAGACTCCCAGAACTTCCGTGAGACTTGGGATGTCTGCTCCTGCCACCCAGGTGAAAATAGGTGCGTTCGACTTCATGCAGCGCCGGGTCGCCTGCATCCCGGCTGCAGGGCCGGCCCAAGGCATAAGCGAATGAAGCGGCTGCTTGGGGCCCCCATGACCACCAAGGGGGCCCCCAAGAGCACTTTAAGTTACAGCTTAATTTTAAAATGATATTATGTTAATGGTAATTATACAAATTTGCACTCAACTCAATATTATGTTAACCGGCTGGCAAGGAAGATAATAGCCTACTACTACTGTTTTAATAAATTATCTTGGGGGCCTGCCTTTGTCAGCACTCATACAGCAACAACGTTGTCGATTGTTCAAGAACAGAAAAGATTGTGTCTTGCAATCTGACACGGCAAAAAGCAATGTCACAAAAAAAGACATTCTTCTGGTGCAGAGAAAAGAAAACAGAGGAAGAGAAAAAACAGCAAGATCAAGGTATGTTTGCATGATTAATTCGTTTTTAACCATAAACATTTACTGTCTAGAGATACATGCGTCAAACAAGCCTTCAACGTTAGCTAGAGCTAGCTACTGTACTATCATTTTAGTGTAACACTTAGACTAGCTAGCTAACAAAATATAACAATAGCTAGATCCCCCCGTTAAAATTGGCATTTCTTTTGCTTGTATGCATTCACCTAGGCGGATTTACCTAGGCGAATGCATACTAGCTAAAAACCATTTCAAAATAAATTCCGATTGCCATTGAACTTTGCAGGTTTGCTAACTAGGCTACGTTGTGAGCTAACGTAAACTGGCTAGTTGACAGTTAAGCTCGCTAACAAAGCTAGCCTAGAGTAGCTTGCATAGATCCTACGCTTTGGTGTCATTGGTATAATATTTCAATATCATTATGCCTCAGTTAGCTAGTTAAAGATTAAACGTTGTGCTCAGATGGCTTGCTGCTGTGTAAAATCATTTATGTTGTTAAATGAATATTCTGATCCGTCTACATATGAATCTTCCCTAGAAGCAGCTGTTGAAACATTTTGGAGCCTGGCCAGTGGCCACAACCAACGCCTCCTGCCCATAAGTGCCAGTGCTAATTGATGATACAGCAGGTCCGTTTTCAACAATCCCAGATCAGTTTAATTGTTATATCAGTTTTGTAAGAAATAAGAAAATACTGTATTTTTTAGTTATTTGGAGTTGAATGTTTTGCACTTTTGCACATTGCTGGTTTAAACCATAAGCTAATAAAGTGGCTAACTGTGTAGGCATAGATGCATTGTCTGGTTTATTTAGCTAATTTTCAGTACACCACATTAGGTACACCACTTAGTACTGTAAGACTTTGAATACTTCAAATCATCACATGACCAATCTGGGTTTGCTTCTGTTAAAATTAAAAACTGTATAAGGGCGAAATAAATCAATGTTATCATGTAAGCAACACAACTAATAACATTGCTATTTAGTGCATTAGATTAATAGTGTGCGAATAATCAAACATTAAAAATAATCAATAAAATTTGCGTGACAGGGGAAGTCTACCATAGGAAGTCTACCATAATAAGTCACTATATTTATAGTGAGTTATAATGAAGAACATGGGATTTATAATATCGGTTAGGTCTGGTCGTTGTGAGCATGGGTGTAAGAATAATTCAATAGGAATCTTTGGTTCAGCCATTCGGTGCATCCGTCAGTGCACTTTTAGTCGGTGGACTTAAAGGAACATGTTATTCCGGTTGACAACGGAAGTGGACCGAAAGTCAAACATGTCGCTAACCTTACACATGCTAACGTGAACATCCTGTGGAACACATTTTGTTATTTATTATAATCCTCGAGGGTTGATAATCAACGGAGAATATTGTTTGTCACTCGAGAGGCAATGGCTGTTTTGGGTGAAATATGTCGACATTTCCGGACAGTGTTAGGTCAAATACAACGATACGGGCTTCGAGGGACAACAACCAGCCAAAGTGTTAAATCAGGTACTAAACGTTACGTTTTCTGAAAAACAACATGATTAGGCTACAGGTGATGACTGTTTGAAAAATAAATTATTATTAATTTATAAAGTCAGTGTAGGTGTGTGTATTGTTGGAGCTAGCTAAAGTAAAGCAAAAGCCTATCTTGCTCTGCCTCATAACAACCCAGCTTGCATTGCTGCCCCCCCACCTCAGCCCGTTGTTTCAGCCAGCTGGCCCCACAGCCAGCGGAGCCTCTAGCCGACAACAATGAAGCGGTAAACCCGACATTCGTTAACAGAAACCCGCGGAATCTGGAGCTGATGGCTTTCGGGGTCAAAGACAGAGGATGGAAAACGATTTGGCCCCATCGAGAGTTTTACCACAGGTTTGTGTTTGTACGCGTGAGAAATGTGGACATGGTTATTACAAGGCCAACTTTCGCAATGTAAAATCAGTGTGTGTGCGCAATGTACCCTTGGTAAGTGCTGCCAGTGTAAGTCCAATTCGCATTTAATATCCCCTCTCATTTCACTTCACCCTCTTCATCCTTCTCACTTACCTCTCCGCAGGTTGGTGTTCTCTCGCAGCCAGCACCATGTGACAGCCGAGGTGTTCTCTTACAACTCTCAAGTTCCTATTCTAACGTGTTCCACCCAGGAGTGGGCCTTGAAGCGGGAGCTCGGTTCCACCCGCTGTGTGGCAGCGTGTCAGGCCGTAGGCGAGGTTATGGCCCAGAGATGCCAAAAGGCTGGCATCACCAGGATGGTCTACAGAGCCATTCCCTGGCAGTACCGCTCCAATGCTGTGAGTACAGGAAGGAGAATAGATCCCGAGTGACAATGGTTATCCACTCTGGGTCTGTTCTGTGTGTTACACTCGAAGATATAGTCTAAACCATCCCAACCTCATGAGCTCACACAACCACACCAGTTGGCGTAATGGTCTGCCTTACCAGGCTAGTAGTTGGCCGACTTGGACTGCTATCATTAATATACACGTCGTATGTAACGTCTGAAGGTATTGACAAAGTTATTTCTGGTTGAAGTCATGTTAAGCCAGGGACAGTGAGTGTGCTATGTGTAAATCTGTCTCTCTGCTCCAGGTTCAGTCATTCCGGACAGCCATGAAAGAGGGAGGAATCACACTTAGCGAACCACGGAGGAAGTACATCGGCATATAAAATCGACGAACCTCAGGAGCGGCTGTGCTTTGTGCTTGTATCTGTGAAGACAGACATATTTCGAAGTAGTCTGTACATGGCTTCACACTTCAATGTCAGAACGTCAAAGACACTCAGCGCTGCTTGGCGACACTCGAAAGACGCATCTCAAGAGCAGCGCGGGGCTGAGGTCTGCATTCAACAGGATTACGGTTTGTGAGCAGTGGTTTCCAACTTGGCTGGTCGACGTAAAAATGCAACCCCCTCCTCATGAAGTGTACAAATATTGTATATGTATGTTGATATGAAACGCCAATAAAGAAGCGGACAGACAAACATGGCCGTGTCGTTTCGACGTCATCCTTTATTGATCGATCTTTCACACACTGAACCACGCAGCTTCGGAAAACAAAGGAGTGTGTGACAAGCTTGCTCCCCAGAGCTTCACAGGTGACACGTAGACGAGCGTAGACCTTGGTGATACAGCAGGTGATTTGGCTCAGGCGGTGGGGTGGATGTGGTGGGTCGTCGTCTTTGTGTCTATCAAGGCCACCCAGTTTCAGATCCGTCCAGAGATTCGAAGCTTGGCTCAAACATCGAGACGTCCGTTGAATTTGAGTGGGCTGCCAACACATCTTTCGATTGAGTTCTGATAGATGCAGACAAGTGCTATATTTCATATTAGTGAATGTACGAGTATTTTCCATTAAGAGAAGTTCAAAACCATAAAGTACAAATATATGGATCAATGAGGATGCCAGCATAAAGAACCAAAACCAAAATATTTGCCAAGAGTTACTATGAACTACTTGATCAACAGGTCCCTCCCCCCATTCCCTAAACCCAGTCCACATTGTATGCAAACAAACATACACATTTTGAAAGTTTGCACATTAACCCCTGAACTAATATACAAGCATATATGCAGCACATCCCAAACAGGCCTAAAGGCCATGCACTCCAGCCATCAATAGCAAGGACCTCCAACATGCACACGTCCATGCATTCAGGAAAACTATCATCGTACTGCTTTAAACCCCAGCCACGCCCTGAGCACGCCTAGATATGAACAGCACTCAGCACATACAGTAATACACCCGTGATACAGAAAGCCACCACCTCATAGAGAAACAGCCAAAGGAATACTATAAATAGAATACAATAATTAGGGTTTAGGGTGTTCCTGGGAACCGTGGTCCCACATTGAAGGCACTCGAAAAAGCAAGGTTGACCAAAATGACATGAAATCAGTGATAAAAAAAACAAAACAACAACATCATGTTTAAGAGAGCGAACAGGATCTTACCCAAATATACTAATAATATTTGTCTATATATAATCAAAAAGGTTAATTGGCACAGAAAAGATACATTGGCGTACCCTTTGGTCTTGTGCCATTTAACAGGTCCAAACTTGGTCCACAAAGCGCAGCTTTTAAAGTCACTTGGTATTTTCGGTTTCTCACTCATTTCAGCACTTATTTTAATAAGGCTTTAACTTATGATGTAATGATTCAAGATTTGATCATAAAGCAAGACACAAAATGAGGTGAACGAACAGAACAAATAACGACCCGGGTTCTCAGAATGATATAGGAAGATAAAATACATATAGCCCGTGTCATGTGCTTTTAAGAAGAAAATACAAGAAAATGGGAAATTAAAATGTGTAAAGTGACCACTCCATCTGGCAGCTTATAGCTTCATATTCACAGAGTAAAATAGACACTGAAATATAACAATTGCATAGTTGTCAATAAACCATTTGAGAAGCAGTGAAGAGAGAGAGGAACAACTATGTGGTGGGATGCTGTTATACAAAGCCTACAATAGCACAGACACAAACCCACTTGTCTGGCTTCTATGGACACTATAACAAAGTGTACACTAGGTTTTGGTTGTACATTTTCTCGAGTCATAATACTGTAGAAACATGTTAGGTTGACATCACAACCAAAACGATCTGAAGGAACGTAATGTGCAAAAAGATGTGAAAAAGGCATGAAGCTTAAATATTACTATAGCTAAGATGTACTATGAAGTTAAAGTAGTTGACCATAAAGTCGAAATATCTTTGGGTGATTTCGCACAAGGGCAGAATACATTAGACGCACAAACTCTTAGTGTCTCTCCTCCGCTTTTAATTCCAACAATCTACCCTTCCCTCTGTCTCCCTGCTCCTCTCTTTACTGCTCCTCCTTCTCCTCCTCTTCTCCACCCGGCCCAGGTTTTCTAAGCCCCACCTCCTCGGATTTCCCGGAGCCTGATTGGCTGCGCGGCTCAGGTGAAACGTCTACGCACGCCCTCTGGTGGATTAGACCCCTTCTCCCCTGGCTCCGCCTCCGTTGCCCCGGCGACCTCCGATGACAGGCAGTCAACTAAAACAATAGAAGGTGAATTGGAGAATAATCGGTGACAGGTCCTCTACAATTCAGGTGTGAAAGGTAGGCTATCAACCATCCCCTGTCAGTTTGGCTCTCGTACCAGCTCATTCCCCCGCTCCTCTTCATCCCATTCGCTGATGGACTGCATGAGAGAGAAGAGGTTCATCCGGCCACTTCGGGACAACTGGAGCGAGGGAGAAAGGGAGAGGTGGGAAAACGTTTACAACAATGAAGTACACAATGTAATGGCTACTGGTCTTTTCAGCAGGTTCGTGTGAAGCGAAGCTGCCCATTGGCTACCTTGTCGCCGTCCTGAATAGTGATGGTGGGATTGGCTGGGGACGATTCAGGAAGCGGAGCGTTCTCGCTTGGCTCGGACTGCGGAGCGGAATCTCTGACGAACACCTGGGCGAGACGAGGGAACAAGGCGTGTGAGAGACCTCAATCCTATCAAATGAAATATCCTCACGCCGCAAGATCTTTTCATTTCCTGTTACCTCCTCCCGGTGCTCTTCATCATCGTCATCATCATCGGCTTCATCTGAACTCTCCAACTCTCCTCCTTCTCCCTCCAGATCCTCCTCCCCCTCCCCCTCCTCCTCCTCGCTCTCGCTCTCCCCCTCCCCCTGTTCGTTCTTGTGCAGCGACATCCTCCTCTGGTCTCGGGACTTCCTCCTCCAGAGGAGGCTGTGGCGCTGCTGGCTGCAGGAAGGGGGAGCAAAGAACACACACCATCAGGTCTTGGAAGACACACACACACAAAAACGGGTACGCACATACCTCATCCACACACCCATCCACCCCCCCCCCCCACCCCCCAAACACACACACACCTCCGGCCCACCCCCACCCCAGTCCCGACCTGGCTTTGAGGATGCCGTCGTAGGTGTGGAGCTGCTTGGTGAAGCCGTCGTTGGGGTGCACGATGGGCCGGCGGTCTCGCACGTACGCCAGCGCCACGTCCAGGGGCCACTGGTGCAGCTTCATGGCGTAGGCGATCACCGTGGACGCCGAGCGAGACACGCCCATCTTGCAGTGGACCAGCACGGCCTGGCCACTCTGCCTGCGGGGGGGGGGGGGGGGGGGGGGGGGGGGAAACGTCATGACAACGAGAGGGCTGTAGCAGCGAGAGCGAAGCCCAGCAGTCAAAATCACGATTATACATGGGGGGGGGGGGGGGGTCCCTCATTGGGCCCTTTACGATGCAAGTCAGAGGGGAGGAGGAAGGGGAGGTGACCTGGCGGTGTTGATGAAGGTGTTGGTGTCCTTCCAGTGGGACAGCAGGTCTGTGGCCTCCACGTCGTACACGCGGATGTTCATGTAGGTGAAGGCCTCGGGGTAGAAGTTGTCGATCTCCCGTGTCACGTTGAGGATGTAGCCCACGCTGCAGCGACAGAGGGGTTAGCGGCTGGCCACACGGACAAACCGTCAGCTCACGCACACACTTGCGCGCGCACACGCCAAGCGCGTGTTCGAAAAACGCCGAAACAAACGACACTCACTTGTTCTTCTGCAACTCCTCAAAGTTAGCAGCGTTCCATTCGGAGCCCTGAAAGCAGAAAGAGCCTTGAAACAGGATTCTGAAGGAGGCGGTGCCATCTGTCAATAAACTGCCAACAAAGAGCTCTGGCAAAGAGGAAGTAACAGTCTCATGACCTTGTCTTGGCCCACTGCACACTTCCTGTCTACTCCCCTGGCTGTCAGTGAAATATATTTTGAGACTGGTTTAAAATTAGACTGTTTAGAAACTGAGACTTGGGTTGTGAAGGATAAAGCAAGACATCCAATGTTCCTTGTCAACTATTCGGTCAAATTGTCTTTATTTAGCTGTAGCCCTTATACTTAATTTAATGGCGTAAATATTGTAATGTTATGTTTTTATATAAATAACAGAATGGCATGACCAGAAGGCCTCTCTCCCTCTATCTTAATATTATCAGAGTGAAGGCTTCACTCACCAGGTAGAGATAGTCAAAGATCTTGGAGGGTTTGTCCATCTGCGCCATGGTAACCATCATCTCGTTGTCGATGTACTCCTTGTAGTTCTTCATGTCGAGGCCGAGTCGAGTCTCCAGGGAGCTGCGCACCTGCGCGCGCGCACACACACACACACACACACACACAACCTGACGCTTTTATCCAAAGCGACTTCCAAGTGAGAGCTTTACAAAAAGTGCAAAGGTCAATGATCATAAACAACGCCCCAAAACATTGCGGGCGGCCAAAACATGAAGCATACATTGTGAAAAGCAAATAAATGCCAATGGATATAACCAGAGGAGCATGTAGTTAAACAAATTACAATTCAACAACATAATCCTCAAAAATGTGAGAGTTTACCTGGCGGAAAGCAAGTACCAATAATATAATTCACAGCGAGTACAAGTAGTTAAATCAATTACAACTAACCAACAAGTGCAACAAGTCCCTCAATAAGTGTCATTGTGTTCCTGGAGGAAATAAACAAACATCTGATCCAACAAATCTTCCTTAAGTACCGTTGTACACCCGGAACAAGTGCGTCTTTAGCCTTTTCTTGAAGGTGGAGAGACAGTGTCTCTGATGGAGGTGGGGAAGTGATTCCACCATTCCACCATTGGGGGGCCAGACAAGAGAAGAGCTTGGGTTGGGAGCGCACGCTCTTGAGAGGTGGGACCACCAGACGGTTGTCAGAAGAAGTTCGAAGGTGGCGGGTGGGGGTGTAAGGCTGGACGACAGACTGGATGTAGGCAGGTGCAGTCCTGTTTACCACTCGGAAGGTCAGTACCATAGCCTGGCTGCCAGCCCAACTTCTCCCCGCCCACAAAAAAAATTGGTCGGGAAGTTGGGTCTGGAGGGTCTCGTATTGGGAACAACGACATAAAACCAGGATCAGGGCGGACCAATTAAATTGCCAGGGCGGGCTTTATACGATGATGAAAAGATGATCAACAGTAACGTAATCAACAACGTCACAAAAGAGCCCTTGGGTTGAATTTGTTTTCAACAAACAACATATTACGTTGCTCTGATTGGTTGTAGGTCTATCCAATTGAGCGTAGCGGCATTTGATTTACGAGTTCGGTTGAAACACGCCCCATAGTCACAGCCCAACGGATGATTTTCAGACTCATATTCTGACTAGAATTATGAGTACGACAACTTCAGGCTATCAGTACCATGGTCTTGAATCTGATGCGGGCCGCGATGGGTAGCCAGTGGAGTTCGTGACTGATCACTGTTTCTCTCTCTGTCATACCTCTCTCTGATTTCTCACCAGAATCTCTTTCTCTCCATCCGTCTGCCATCCCTCTCCCCACTAATCCCTTTCCTCATCTCTTTCACACTGGCTCCGTTTACCATCTCTCTCTCTCTGCCATCCCCCTCTCCACTCGTCCCTCTCCTCATCCCTTTCACAGGGGCTCTCTGTGTCCGTTCCCTCCTCCAGTCTCTGAGGGACGCGTTGACGTGTTTACCTGTTTGGAGGTGATGCTCTCCAGGTCCTCTGTCCTCATGATGGCTCTCAGCTCATCCTTGATCTGCCTCTCCACCGACACTCGGTCTGACGAGCTGCACACACACACACACAGGTGGGTGTGTGTGTGTGTGTGTGTGGTGGGAGGAGACACACGGAGAGAAACGAGCCGAGGCAGAGAGACGGGGGTGAGGGTGTGGGGAGGAGAGAAAGGAAGGGGGTAAGAGAGGGGGTTCAAACTGGGACAAAGCTGGCTGGGCGAATGACCTTTCATGACCTCAAATACCGACGACCCTTCGTGCCCCCCCCCCCCTAACCCTAACCCCCCCCCCCCCACCATCCCCCCCCGGCGCCCCCCTCACCTGGGCCCGGCGCTGTCCCTCCGGACGGACTCCAGGTCGGTCATGGCCCCCCACTCGTTGAGGCAGAGGCGGTCTGACTCCACGTGCAGCTGGTAGTGTTTGGCCCAGTCCAGCCCACAGCCGGGGATCACCGCCCCCTTCACGGCCCGCTCGCAGCAGCCATGCAGCGCCTGCAGCACCGACCTGCCCCCCACACACACGCACACGCGCCCTGATAAACACACCACTCGTGTTCAACTGAGCCGGGTCGGGTGCCCCCGCCTGCCACCCCCGGGTCAGCCATAGGAGACCCCTGTAGAGACTGCCGAGCTGACGGAGCCCAATGGACGCCAACGGGGTCGCCTGATTGGTGGGGCTCGTCCTGTAGGGGGGCGGGCCTGGAGGAGGGGAGCTGTGTGTGTCTGCCGGGTCCCAACTCACCACATGGTCTGTATGGACACGGGCTTGAAGATCTTGGTGTGTTCTGCTGACGTCACACTGAACCCTCTGGAGGGAAGGGGGGGGGGAAGAGAGAGAGAGAGAGAGAGAGAGAGGCACACACAGTGAGACTTTTGACTTTAAATATATCTTTATTGGGCAATTCAAACTGCCAGCTAGCCACCAGTTACACCACAGAGAGAGGAAGATAGAGCAAAATAGAGAGTGACAGAGAGAAGGGAAGAAAATAGGTATAATAGGCAGAAGAAAAAAAAGGGACAGAAACACAAACTAACGCGAGGAGGAAGGCAAGGGAGAGGGAGGAGAGAGTGTGAGAAAGAGAGCGAGCGCGACAGAGAACGAAGAGACGTGCTTCGTGCAATTGGGAGGCGTGAGCCGGCTTTGCCGACAGATTCTGGCGGCCACACACCAACCCCGTTTGTGGCAGCACGAGCGGGTGCTGGCGTGGGAGGTTGATGGTGTGTGTGTGCGTGGGTGTGAGGGTGTGCCACCTGGCTGCAGATCAAAGGGCTTGTGTATCAAACAGGGGCAGCATGTGAGCCCCATGACCTCCACACGTTAGCTGGGTCTCACCGGGATGCCACCACAGGGAACACAACATCATTAGAGCTAACGCAGTTAGCCCTCACCTCAATCCCTGGGGAACACAATGTCCTCCTCAGCCTCACTCGCAGCATCAAAAGCTCCCACGAGAGCCCTTCAAAACAAACGACCCCGAGCCCAACTCGAACCCTCCAAAACAAACGAACCCGAGCCCAACTCTCGCCCGCCGAAACAAACCTCCCCCGCTAACGTTTCTGAAAGTTCAGAGTCTCTCGATCTGCTTTCCTTGACGGAAAAAAACCAAGGCCCAACCTGGTTCAAGGATCTTTCTGACCCTTCCAGTCTGCCCATGACTCAAGTATGTCTCCCCAGTCGCCCTTTTGTACCGAGTCTTTACAGTAGACTACTAGTCAACACCAGAGCCCTGGTGACAGCCCTGCCCTGCCAAATGCCCTCCCATAAAATCTCAAGTCTCTGGCTTGATTATGTTGTTAGGTTGGTCATTGGGTAAATGAATAGCAAATTCAGATGCTGTTTGATGTTTATCCAAGGAGGTGACGTACAGTAGGCTCCAAAACAGACAGAACTCAATGGAATGACTTGATTAGATAAACAGCGAGATGATGAGTATCTTGTGTATATTGTCTATGGCTAGACTCCAGGACACAAACATGACAGAGAACAGGCTTGGCTACTTCCTCCTTCTTGTGTATCTTTCGTTTGACCTCTCCATCTTTCTAGACCACTACTTACCCATCGCCGTCCAGGTATACTTGTGTGTCGCTCCATACTGGTAGGACGAGGCCTATGGTGCACTGGTCGCTAAGAGGGAGGGAGACACGAGAGAAAAAAACCACACAAACATTTTGATATGGACGTGTAGTTCCCTATTTTACCTCATCTCCCTGCTCCTTTCCCTTCCATCTCCTCCCCTTCTTCCCTCCTTTTCTGCTCCTCCTCTCCCTGCTCCTCCTCTCCTTGCTCCTCCTCTCCCTGTTCCTTCTCTCTGCATCCTCCTCTCCCTGTTCCTTCTCTCCTTGCTCCACCTCACCCTGCTTCTCCTCACCCTGCTCCTCCTCTCCCTGCTCCTCCTCTCCACATCCTCCTCACCTGTCACTGTTGGGGAAGTCCATTCCCAGCAGAACACTCTCCTGCTTGTTCCCCAGGGTGGAGACCACAATCAGGTACCTCACCCTGACCGGACTCACCGACTCCAGCCTCACCGCCTGGGAGGCATGGCGACAAGGAGCCAGAGAGAGAAGGGAGAGAGAGAGAAGAATGGGTGAGGTAGTGGCAGTGGTTTAGAGAATGGAAAGAGAGAGAGGGAGAGGGTGAGAGAGAGGGGAGAGAAAGGGAGGGAGAGGGTGACAGAGAGAGGAGGGGAGAAGGAATAAGGTCATAGTGACAGAGATTCAAGATGAAGGAAGTGGAAGGAGTGATAAGTTTGGAGGAAGATATATGGAGGACAAAAACTAATCAGGGGAGAGAGCCGAAACGCAGAGTAGAGGGATTACTTCAGTCTAAAAAGGCACTTTTATCAACACATTGCCGACCACTCTATCAACACTGCAGAGGTGCAACATTTTACATTTACATTACATTTAGTCATTTAGCAGATGCCCTTATCCAGAGCGACTTACAGTAAGTACAGGGACATTCCCCCGAGGCAAGTAGGGTGAAGTGCCTTGCCCAATGACACAACATAATTTGGCGCAGCCGGGAATCGAACTGGCGACCATCAGATTACTAGCCCGATTCCCTAACCGCTCAGCCACCTGACTCCCATCAGCTACATGAAGATGACGAGGAAGCCTCACCAGTTTGATGCTATCCTCTGGTCTCAGCAGGGACACCATGGCATGGAGGTGGCAATGCTGCCGGTCTGAAGCACTGGCTCCCACCTTGGGGGGTTCCGCCTGATTGGGTGAGGTCTCGTCATTAGGCCCCTCCCTGTCTCCTTCTTCCAATAGGAGGACAGCACCCTTAACCAGAAGGAAGCTCTCTCTATTTTTGGAATGAGGAAGACAGAAGTTAGAACGATCTAATATTATAGAATGATGTTTCAACTTAACATATTATTCTGACAAACAGTATATTATATATATATATTCTGGTTAATTGTCCATGTAGACAAGACATGGACATGTTTATCACAGCTAGACTTCTGCGAGAAGTCTACCTTTTTTGAAGTCTTCCTCTTCTTGGAATGCTTTCATCCTTCAAGACAATACATAAATATATTTTAACGATTCATACTAGTCAACACTCTCATCCATCTGCTACAGCAACATACAACACAAAGATACAGCCACCTGGTGAAGCTATTGGACCAACCTCGTCTTTTCTAGACAGCAGAACTGATATCTGCAGAACTCAAATACAGTACATTCCACGAGCATTGAATGCAAGCTGGGGATGCGTGTGTTTGTGGTTGTGTGTGGGGCGGTTCACGTGTGATTGTGGTTGTGTGTGGGGCGGTTCACGTGTGTTTGTGGTTGTGTGTGGGGCGGTTCATGTGTGTTTGTGGTTGTGTGTGGGGCGGTTCACGTGTGTTTGTGGTTGTGTGTGGGGCGGTTCATGTGTGTTTGTGGTTGTGTGTGGGGCGGTTCACGTGTGTTTGTGTATTATGAAGTTATTGAGAAATGTGCAGCAACAGAGATAAGAGCCAGAGGAAACTACTAAGGAAAGTAATGAGCGATGACAAAGAGGAAAAGAGAGAGGGAGAGGACAGAGAGAGAATGACAGAGAGAGGGAGAGACAGCGAGAGAGAGAGAGTGAGAGAAGAGAGATCAACCGAGAGCCAAAAATACTTCTAGAATAGACAATAGAATGAGCGAGAGAGGTAGGAATGGACAAACAGAGAGAAAATGACAGAGAGAGGGAGAGAGAGAATGACAGGAGGGACAGAGGGAGGGAGAAAGAAAGAGCGAGGGAAAAGAAAGAGAGAGATACAGAATGAATGTGTGAGGTAGTGGTGGTGGTGGTTTAGTAGAGGGAATTTGAGACAGTAACATTACCTGTTATGCAACTGACATGTCCAGACAGAGACAAGAGATATACAGGAGGAGAGGGGTGGGAAGAGGACAAGCGAGGCAGAGCAATGAAGGGTTGAAGAAGGAGAGAGGGAGAAACATGAGTTAACAGAGTAGCTGGCCAAGTAAATAGTAGAGGAGAGGAGACAGACATCAAGCTACTTCTTTTGGCTGAGTTGGGAACTGAAAGAGGGAAAAATGTTGCCTGATGTGTTGATCTTATTAAATACCTTTTAGAGAACTCGGACATAAACAGTTTTAAATGAGCCTAAATTTGTTTGCTCAAAATGTTTTTTAGTAAAGTAAAAGAGAGTGGATGAGAGGAAAGAACAGATAAAGATACGGGGAGAGGTAGATATATATATATATACATTCATAAATACATACGTGTGAGTGTGTGTTATATACACACAAAAAATACACAATGTTATTAACTGAAACACAGCCAGTGTAGGGCCAGTGAGGGATAGGGGTTGAGGAGGTAGAATGGTTTCTGTTGTACAATTCATCACAGTACAAATATTCACAAGCCTACAGTGTTCTAGACACACACAACAAACACACAGACACACACACACGGTGGGGATATCTATTGCAAGTTCGCCTTGGGGCTGTCACATCACTGTCAATCCATGTAATCACCACCTCAGTAGCCAAAGACAAACACAGAACGCAGGGTAAAATCCGAGAGGTGTAAAGAACACGGGAGTCGTGCTGCTGATGACGTCAACAACAGAATCCCCATACCCATGGACACCCTGGGGCTTAGGATGTTCTCTCATCATCACAGCTCAAAGCCTCCCGAATGAATGGGTCGGCTACAACAGCCGTATTCACTGTATCAAATCTCTTTCTCCCTTTTAGTGCATGCGCTGCAGGCTGCGTCATTTGTTCGTGAACACACTAGCACTGGACCTGTATTGAAAGTGTTTGAGGTTTTTGTGTTGTGGTGAAAAAGGGCGGAACGAGACCCACCGGCGTGGTAATGATGGACGGTGACCGATGCAGTGTCAACAGAGCCATGGCACGGGACCCCTGCCCGGGCTGCTGCCTCGCGGGTTCTGTGTACGAACTCTTAGATCAGAAGGGCCGCGTGAAAGCCGTAGGGTTCCCTCTCCAGTGTGGACGCGTGGGCGTGGTAGGTAGCTAAAAATATAAGAATAAATTATTAGCTAGCGTTACCTCACTCCACTGCCAAAGTCAGCCCTTCAACTGAGCGCCCGTTGTAACTCGTTAAAACCAAAGCCATCGAAACGGGGATCAGTTCATAAACCGCTGTTTCAAACCATGCAACATTCCAGCCATGCCATCACACTCAACACGTTAACACAACACACAGTCCGCATAAAGGAGGGCGCCGTATCGGCGTTTCAAACTCCCAAAAGAGTCATGAAACCCAGTTACAGTAAACTGAACTGACATAGTCGTGTTGTTTCGTTTGTAAGTCATTGACAATAGCCTACTACAGCTAGTTACACAGTGCCACTACTAGCAAGTTACGCTGGCTAGCAATTAGCCACTCAGCTGAATTGCCAAATGTTTAATAATGTCTAGAGCCCATGAATCAATTCAATGTAAAGAAAACGGTGTGAACATTTTGTTTAGATGGCAATTGCTTGTTTCCTTGCCACGTACCTGTCTCTTCGTCCCCCTTTTCTTTTTTTGATGATTTCCTCGCAAGCAGTTCTGCAAGACATGCGACACTCCGACTAAGCTATACACGGTGGACAGCGCTAGTAACGTTAGCTAGGCTACACCGGGTCCGATATCAAATTAAAGGAGAGTTTGCAAGTGTATTTCATGGAACCAGGAAGGGAAAAGATCGGCCGAAGAATGTAAACATGCCCTTACAAGGAACGGGAGGTTTTCTTAAAGGGGAAATAGCTAATAAGCGTTTTACTGATTTTCAGTGGATCCTTTTAATGTGTCTTATATTACAATCTTGGACAGTTCTCTCTGAAATTCCACTTACTGTCATACTGTAATTTTGTTTCCATGTTAATTCTGAAACTAGCATACAAGTAGTAAGAAATGATCTCATCATAATTGACTAATGTATTAATGAAAAAAGTATACAGCTGAATGAAAGCAGACATTCTCTGATGAAGGTGAAAACATTGCCAGCTGTAAACTCACTATTTCACGAAATACAACTCCACGCATGCGCGGTGTTCTACATTCAAGTGCGCATACTTCCTTTTTCTCACAGAGAAAGTGTGGGAAATGTAGTCCTCCAGCGAGTTTGTAGAAATGTCATTGTGAACACGGTGCAAACTTCTATCAAGCCGACTCAAGGGGACTGAGGCTGTTTTCAGCAGCCTGCACGAATTTCTACCGCAGCCATAGGATGCACACAGCTCAGCAACTGATGAAGGTTTTCGTAACAAGACGCATCCCGCAAGAGGGGATGAAGATACTGTCGCAGGCTGGAATGTAAGCGGGATCACCTCCCAAATTGAATTTACAATGCCGCTAACTAGCTAGCATGCTAACATACTTCCTTGGTTGATATATTTTATGTATTCAATGAATAGGCTACTGAATAGACATATCGGCTACTGCTTCCAATGATCCATAATTCGGAGGACCTTAACTGTCTTATTTGCCTTGCAACATTGAAAATGGTCTTTTTCACACACACACACGCACACACACACACACACACACACACGCACACACACACGCACACAGTGAGTTGGGGGTAAAGTTACAGTGTGATTTAATCACAAGCTTTAAAAGTGAAAGTTCACTGTAGCTGCTCGTGACCTTTCTCCAGGTCACAGTCTTAAAGCAGCTATAAAAAGCATACTGGGCTACTTTGTTGGGGGATGTTGTAAGATGTTGGTAAAAAGTTGAGAAGGTGAAACATTTATATAAATAGTACAGAACATGTACCACACCGCATGCACCACAGAAATATAGATACAAGATACTTTGCTGTATCTTGGATGTGAACAACTAAAGGCACACCTGACTCTCCGTTTTCCTTGGCAAAAGATGTAAGGTGTCACTGTGGGACTCTGATGAGCCAGTTCCGAGGGAAGAACTTCTCAAGGGTGTTGCCGGGGCTCATGGACTCCTGTGTCTCCTGTCAGACCGCATCGACGCCGAGGTTCTGAACGCGGCAGGTAAGGAAACCAGCACCGAGGGTCAACCAGTACATCTCCAAGTCATCAAGTTATCTAACTGGAGTCGTGTTCGGGTTCTTTTTAAGGGATTTAAAAGTCATGCAACCACAGCAATGTGGTTAAGCTTTTTCTCTGGCTGTTGCCTTTTTAAGGCCAGTAAAAAAAACTCAAACTAATCTTAAAATCTAGGTCAGGAACATGAAAATAGAGTGTCTTTCTGTACATGACAGGACCCAATCTGAAGGTAATCAGCACCATGTCTGTGGGATTTGACCACCTGTCCCTCGACGAAGTAAAAAAACGGTAAGAGACCTGTAATGGCAATTTTTGACATAGTTACAATATCTATGTTTCTTTAAGCGGTAAAAAGTAAGTTCCTTTGTTATAGACAGAAACTGAGGTTCTGTGATGTGGTTTACTCTGTAGAAGGGACACTCAGATTGTCTTAAGGAATTTATGGTGTTGTTTTAAGATGCCTAACTAAGATCCAGAGGGTCTTAGTTAGGTTTGGGGGTTGGGCAGAGCTGACCTGACCTGATCTTTTGGCCAAGTCAGATATCCTGTTTGTAGAAACTAGAAACAGCGTCAACATGGGACACTGGCCTGGGGGTTTTTATTATCCTAAACTGTCACTGACCAGTGTTGACCAATCATGGTGACCGCTGTATTGATTGATTATTAACCTCTGGTATCTGTTCATATAAGGGAACCTTTCCTTATTGTCCGGTATCACTCTTACGAACGATCTGTGTGGATGGCACCTCCTTCGTTAATGACTGATCAACAAAGCTTTGTTTAATCATATGAAATTGTATAATCGAAATAAAGTGTATTAAAACCATATCCCTTGACTATTCAAATCTACACAGTGCCACTCGAATTCTTCCATAGCAGTCCCCTGCTAATAACGACAGCTCTCCTTATCACACGGATGACTTAAAGTCAGTACTGATGTCTGAGATGTCGGATGATATCTCGTAGGACAACCTGTGTGCCTCTGTCTGTAACCTCTGTAACCTATTGCCCTCCTCCTGTCCTGCCCTCTCTGGTTCCTTCCAGTGGTGTGCGTGTTGGCTACACCCCTGATGTGCTGACGGATGCTACCGCTGAGCTGACGGTGGCGTTACTGCTGGCCACTGCCAGACGCCTGCCCGAGGGGGTGGAGGAAGTCAAAAAGTCAGTCTGTCAGTTTTTCACACACGTTTTGGTCTAAATCTCCCCTTTCACACTGCCCTTTTACTGAGCTGGTGTACCCAAAAGCAAAGTAGACACTTCCTATAACTGTTAATTGATATATATATATATATATATATATCGATATCGATATAGATAGATAGATAGATATAGATATGCTCTTTATTCTACCCTTAGGGGAAATTGCAAGATGGAAAGTGTGGTCACTTCTTATCTAGTTCTGTTGCTCGTTAAGAGGAACAATGCAAATGAAATCTCATTCCTTCCCTCTCGTCTCTCCTTCTCTGGTTTCCTCTCTCCTTCCTACTCTCTACCCTGCCTTCCTCTCTAATTGTCCCTCTGTCTTAGTGGGGGCTGGAGCACGTGGAAACCCCTGTGGCTGTGCGGTTATGGTCTATCCGGCAGCACAGTTGGAGTCATTGGACTGGGACGCATAGGTATTGAGAAGTCTGACTGACAGGGTCTGACTTGAGTCATAGTGTATGATCCACTAAAGATGTTTAGACTAAAGATTTTGTGGCTGTATCACTAAGACATTTTGTGGCTGCATCACTAAGACATTTTGTGGCTGTATCACTAAGACATTTTGTGGCCGCATCACTAAGACATTTTGTGGCCGCATCACTAAGACATTTTGTGGCCGCATCACTAAGACATTTTGTGGCCGCATCACTAAGACATTTTGTGGCTGCATTACTAAGACATTTTGTGGCTGCATCACTAAGACATTTTGTGGCCGCATCACTAAGACATTTTGTGGCCGCATCACTAAGACATTTTGTGGCTGCATCACTAAGACATTTTGTGGCCGCATCACTAAGACATTTTGTGGCTGCATCACTGGCCCCTTCATCGGGGAGGCTTCTCACTTACTCCACTGTGCGCCCTCAGGCATGGCTATCGCCACACGGCTCAAGCCGTTTGGAGTGAAGAGGCTGCTGTACTCTGGGCGGGCGGCCAAACCACAGGCCTCGGAGGTGGACGGGGAATATGGTGAGGAGAGGGGGTTGTGGGGGGAGGAGGGGAGGGGCGGGTAGTCTGGACGGGGGCAAGGAGCCTCGAGACAAAAGGAGTTGTGGAACCAGCCGGGAGAGCGGTTAGAAGGAGGAATATGGAAAGAGGAGGGAGCCTGACTTTTTAATGTTTGATTGTCTTCCTCTCCCTCCCTGCTTTCACCTCATGGTGACCAGTGCCCCTGGACACGCTGCTGGCGGAGAGTGATTTTGTGGTGGTGTCCTGTGCCCTCACGCCTCAGACACAGGGCCTGTGTGACAAGGCCTTCTTTACCAAGATGAAGAACACCGGAGTCTTCGTCAACACTAGCAGGTAGCCCCATTACACACACACACACACACAATAATGCCCCAGTAGCTCACCGAATAAGTATGCTTACCATGTAGGCTGAAGCCTTATTGTAGCGGTCTGGGTGTAGATCCGGTCTTGGGCCTTTGCTGCATCTCTCTCTCTCTCTCTCTCTCTCTCTCTCTCTCTCTCTCTCTCTCCTCCCCCCCTGCCTTTCCTGTCACACTTCACTTAAAAATGGACTATCCAGTAAAGCATATATAAAATATATTTAACTAAAAAATATAAAAAGAATGCCATTAAGTGGATACAGTAATGTTCTCAGTCATTTCATTGAAGACGTCATACTGTATGTTTCGATCTATGTGCACTGTTAAACTATAGCTGTGTGTGTGTGTTGTAGAGGTGCAGTGGTGAACCAGGAGGATCTGTACCAGGCTCTGTCCGGCGGTCAGATAGCGGCAGCAGGACTGGACGTCACCACGCCAGAGCCCCTGCCCACCGACCACCCCCTCCTCACCCTGAAAAACTGCGGTGGGTATGGAGGAATGCCAAAAGGAGGACTATTTCTACTTTTTCACGAACCCCCACGAGAGCCTCTGAGTTATTCTGTGCACATTTCTGTGCTTGCTATTCTACTGTACGGATAAACGACAAGTTCGTCCTTCGTTAAAATAACCAACGAGGCGACTGATGTCAGGCTCATTTAAACCTCTGTTAATCCATGCCTTTCCTTCTGCCCCTCCGACCTGCAGTGGTTTTACCCCACATTGGCAGTGCCACCTACTCCACCCGAGGCGTCATGGCCGAGCTGTCTGCCCACAACCTGCTAGGAGGCCTGCAGGGTTCGGACATGCCCAGCGAGCTCACCCTCTAGGGGCCCACGTTCCCCCTCCTGCACCAGCCGAACCACAAGCACACGGTGCCTTAACGTTTCCTGTGTGGCCACTGCGGTCACCTTAGTCATTAACGGCTGCTGTTTGGCTGAGGTAACACCTACCCACGAATCAGCTGTCAGAATAGGTGTCGTGAGTGACCCATGTGACCGGATGAATCAGTCTTTTAAGATCTTAGTGTAATTACTGTAATGTACCTGACATGTGGTAGGCAATGTTAAGTGTTTTACAAATTCTAATGCAGTTACAGACCCCTAAACACCAATAAGTTACACACCATGTAACATAATACAGTCCTACAAGGGTCTGGTCCTAAATCACTAAGTGCAACTCAATGTGTATGTACTTTAACAAAACACGTGAAATACGTTTTCTTTTGTAATGTTCGCATTCCAATTTCATGTTTATTAATTTTTAAACGCTAATCTGTAATGTTGTCATTTGGTGTCAATACTAGATCCTTCTAGATACTAGGTGTTTTGAGACAAGCTGATCACTCCAAAATTGTCTGATTGTCATAAACGTGATGGTTCACAAAGACCACTTCACTTACTTACTCTCTCCTGGGTGTCCTTGGATTGGAAATTATGAAATGATGTTTTATTACAGTCAGCAGACATTCACTGTGTTTTACCTTAGTTTGTCCTATGAACGGTGATGCTATTGAGTAAGCATGTTCAAAAGTAGGCTGGCAATTTCACTCAAATTGTTGAAAGTGAGATTTGAACATGGAGACCATAAAGTTCTCAGTATCGGTGAATGGAATATCTTGTGCAACCCATGTAACAGACACAGACTGCAAGTATGGACGAATGTCCAAACAGGCTACATTCCTTTCAGGTTTCACTTCAAAGCTTTATGACAATAGACACGTATAGTCATTCCTTCTTTACATCTACATTAAACATTGTGCTAAATTCAATGTCAAAACCTACAAAAAAGTGTCTTCACTTTTACAACACATAGCTTGACTTTATTGGTTTTATAAACAGTCTCCTCATGGGGGGGACGGGGGGGGACGGACATTACAAAACAAAATGCTTCATGACAGACACCCAAAAGACCACTGTAGACTATTGAGATATCACACTGGGTAGCAATTTCATAACACAAACCCACCGTACCCTAGGCAACTGCTCTTTGAATTCACGCTTCTCCATCGGACGAGTCAGCGTGACAGGCGTTTTGGCTTCCTGGGAGGGGGAATCCTTTGCGTCGCAGCGAATCAGGACATCTGTTTCGAGGGAGGCGTCAGAGCAGATGAGCCCCCTGCCAACGTAGACAGGTGGTCTTGGAGTGCTTGTAGAGGTGGGACGACTGGCTGAATCGCTTGCCGCACTTGAGGCACGCGTAGGGCTTCTCCCCCGTGTGGACGCGGATGTGCTTCCTGCAGTCGGTCAGGTTCAGGAAGGTCTTGGAGCAGATGCGGCACGCGTACTTCCGGGCTCCCTCGACGACCAGGACGTTGTGTTCCGTGAGAGCCTTCTTACACTTGGAGAGGACCTCCTCCGAGGCCATGGGGAGGGCGATGGGAGCCGGAGGAGCGCTCCCTGGTGGGGGATCGGTCTGGTCCGCTTGGACCTCGGCGTGTGGGTCCACTTTGGGGAGGATGCGACGCAGAGATGGCCTCGCCAAACCGCCTCCTTGTCCTTGTCTGGAGGTCTTGTCCCTGGACGAGTGGGGGAGGGCAGGCTGCACGCTGAGGCTACCCAGGGAAGAGGGTCCCATTTCGGGCCTGAGGCCATTCAGGAACCCCCCCGGGGAGCTCTTACTGGGCTGGAGGAAGAAGGATTCAGTGAAACTGTGTGGCTGGCCCGAGAGAAGCTGCTGCATGGGAACAGAGGCCACTGGGAACCCAAGAGAGGACGAGGCTTTGGGTGCGTCTGGGTCTTGAGACGACCCGTCGGCCTCCCCACATCCAGACTGAGCTCCTCTCACGCTGGTATGAGGGATCCTGTCACCCTCAACTGCCCCACTGCTCCTCTCACTGCTGGGATTGAGCATGCAGGAAAGGCCCAGGTCTTGAAGGCTGTCTAGGCCATCGGTGTCAGTTAAACTGTCCCCTTCGTCTGTGTTTTGTGCAGGGGGATCAGGAGGGGTTTCCTCTCTGGTTGGTTCTTCATCTAGATGATCGCTGTTGTCCTCCAGTGGGGATGGAGGGTTGCTCGAGATGCCAAGTGGGTCTGAATAAGCCGTGCTGAGGTGTTCACTCTTCACCTCAACAACCTCCATCTTCTCCTCCTCCTCCTCCTCCCCTTCCTCTCCCACCTTCACTTTCACCATTATCCCTTCATTCACATCTGTGTGACCTTCTCCCTCGACCCCCTGTGCCCCTCCCACGCCACAATCCGATTGGGTGGGCAGCTGCACCTCCTCTTGTTCTATTCCTCTCCCCGGTGCCTCATATTTCTCCTCCACTTCCTCCTCCTCGGCACCTCCTCTCTCCAAGTAGAGGCCCTCGTCTGTCTTTAGTGAGTCCAGAGACCCTGCCCTGCAGCCCCCCTCAGACATCCAGCAGGGTCTCTGTCTGCTAGCGGGTCTCTCTTCCTGAAGCGCCTGGGGCGAAGCAGACTTCCGTTTGTGAACACGTCTGGTGGGTAAGCCTGTCTTCTGCTCCACTCCGTCACTCGCTTCTGCCCTCCCGTCCCTACCTTCCTCCAGGACCGCCTCTACCCCGGCCTCCCCGAGGTCCAGGCTTCCCTCCAAGGCAGAGGTGACCAGGGTGAGCCCTAGCTCCTGGAGCAAGGCAGACCTCTGCTGTTTGGAATTGGCCACAGTTCCCGACGGCGATTCAGACCCCTTCATGTTGTGCTGCTCACCTGTATGGCTGAACCGCTGCTGCGTAGTTAACCTCCAGCCACTAGGGGGCGATGTGGGGAAGTTGTGCGAGGAAAGGTGTTGCTTGCAGGCCTTGACTACAGAGTTGAGGTGCAGATGGGAAGCAGCCAACAAGACATCCATCACATTGGAGGAGCCGAGAGTTAGGGTGGAGGTGTAGATCATATCCAACAGGGAGGCGAACGCCTCTGGAGTCACTACCCCCAGGTCCAGCCCCACCACTGCCACCCCAACTCCATCCATGACTTTCCCTCCCCCTCCTACACCCTGGTCCCCCTCCACAGTGCCGAGAAGGGCCCGGAAGTGAGTACTGCAGGCAGCCAGGACGGAGCGATGTGCCTGGAAGCGTTGGCTGCCTACCACAATCACACAATCGCAGAGCTGACCGTGGATACGCTGATGGTTCAGTTGCTTGAAGATGTGCTCAAAGTGGCCAGGGAAGTCCATTTTACCTTGAGAACGAGGACAGAAATGGTCAAAGTGGTTAAACTTTGTGGCGAGATGTCAGAACGTAGAACTAAACCCAGGATGTGACTATTATTGCATAAAAATGCCAAGGTATTCAAATGCTAAAATATAATACACACACTTACATGCTACTCAGAAAAATTATACTGACCCATAAAAAATACCGGTATTTACCGTCCATCTCTTTTTTGGGAATTTGCTAGCAGATCATGGTAGTAGCATAACCTAGCCTAACGAACTGTAGGCCTACTCTTGCCAGAATCAACAATCACTATACCTGTACACGTGTAAATTGTTCAGGGTAACCGATGGAACAAGGAGGTTGCTAAATCCCACCACCTGCTATCTGGAGAGATCTGGACAAATGCATTGTACATGGATGTACATTTGCTAGCCAAAGACCGGCCGCGAAATAACTATTGCGATTCCAACATTGTCTTAATAATAAATCTTAATAAATTAAGATCTCGTGGATTCGTTTATCGAATGCCTTTTTCATACACTAAAAGTATCGACTCATACATAGCTTAGCAACAAATGCAAATTCCGTATTCACAATAGTTTATTTGTGCAGGCGAGACACCCCTTCCCATTTTCTTAAAAAAGACAACAGCGCCCCCTAAAGTCAAACCAGCGTTAAAACCACGAAGTCATGGGACACTGAATAAATAAAAGCAAGTATTTTATTAGCTACTGGATAAGAAATAGAATATTGATATTCATTAAGTACTCTGAGCGGTGGTTTCTATTCCAGGACGTGTTTTCTTATGAACAGAAAAAAGCTTATAACCACATTGCCAACTCTTCCATTTATTTAAAGACGTGAGATGCAATATGTCAACAGCGACAACGTGAACATGACACAACAGAAACGGTCGGAAGAAACATTGTAAATCAAAATTAAGAACACGCTATATTCTGCAAATCTCCATAAATAAAAAGTCAACCACAAAAAAGACATGGCAACATGTTCTTTAGTGCCCAGGCTCTGTGATGGACACAGGTTATGTCCGAGGGGTCCATATTAATGATGCCGTCTGGTCCTCAGGTCCCTCTCACGGTGGTAACCATGTCCAGAATTCCTCCTCATCAGTGAACAGCGTGATGTTGGGATGGGAGAGGTGAAGAGGTGACTCGTTGGTCCATTCATATGCTGTCAAGTTTCTTCAGAACATATGGTGCTGATGGAACACGAACAAGATTATATTACCTTGTCATGTAAGGACAAAATACTACATGCTATTAGGAACAATACAACAGCCATTTCATGAACTTTCTTTAAATTCATGTTTCTATGACAAGACTGTACTTCATGTTCTTACTACCAGGTTAATAGTCCACTAGCTACAACCCCCAAATATGATGTTTATAGTCCACTCTACAATAGCAAGCACAATGTGGGACTACTACTACACGGTTTTTTCTATTGATTTCTGTCTGCTGTGTCCACCTTGATAGGTACTAGCTCTCCTAGTTACATGACAATATAATTGACCTCGTTACTTACTGACTCGAAGAAGGGCAATATAGATGAGAAAGTTGCGCACAGACGACACGACGTCCTCGCGCATTTTCCTCTTCATCTCCTCTGGGTCCATTTTGGGCCCTAACCCTTCTAATTTTAACATTGCTGTTTATGGAGATGTGAAGTTTTATCCGCAAAATCAATGTTGCTTAGCAGATGAGAGCCGATCGGAAGCATGTGATAATTCAACCCGGAAGTTACGTTGGATGCTGTAACTAAGGCAGCTCTTTAGGGACAAACACTACAAAGGGAGTAAGGCAAAGCACACGCACAAAGATCGTGTTTTGGGGGGTAACATTTATTATTTTAGAAGGAGCATAATGAAATAAACTATGTATATTTTGTACCATATATTATACTTTTTATATTAAAATTTGTAAAATTATCTTGATTCAGTTTATTTATGCGCTTTCACATTTGTTTTACAATAGGCTACAAAGTGATATAGTCGATAGTCATTATGACGTTCATAGAAAAACATATATTATTGTGTTCATTCATATTATCCTCCACATACCGTGATTATATTTGTCATTATCGTCATCATTGACATGGTCTATATCATAATTAGTATTCACATATTGTATCATTATCTGTGCAATTATTGACAACTGGGATCTAAACTTACAAGTCTTAACTTGTATGATTCTGATAACGACATCTTGATGACATTTTTCTCTCTTGCCCTAAATCAAACTGACCTTGTGTGGGGGTCCTCGGGGCAGACTGAGAGGGAGCGCTCAGTGAAGGAGAGAGAGGGGGAGAGGGAGAAAAAGAGAGAGACAGCAGAAGGAGACGAATGGAGGGAGGGGGTGGGTTATTTCTGAGCTCACGGCCGGGGATTAAGCGGTCGAGAGCTATCCCAATACGATGACAGCATCCAACGTAAACCCTAAACCCCACGCACCATTCTGTCCAGGACGAAGATTCGCTTGTCTTAGACTAACCTATTTTGTGCATTGTTATTGTAGTTTACACTAAAGGATCCAACCGGTCCACACCGCTGTTCGTCTCTCTATAACACGAGGTGAGTTGGGTTACGCGATTTATTCGCCTTTTTATTGTCTAGTTGTACGTAGAATGATGGTGATGAAGCTCCGGCGATACGACCTGCACCTTGCTTTGATTCGCTGAATGTGAGGCGATATTTTTTCACTCTGAAAATACATTGATTCCATCGGAATGGTGAATTTGGACTGAGGGGTGCGTGTACGCCCCTACCCCCTATTGGGAGAGTAAAGGAGAGAGATTTAAATCGGATTAAGATTATCAAGGAGAACAACAAAAGAAAAGACTGACCGTTTTTCCTTTGTTTACTGTGTAATCTGGCACGACCGCTTCCACCGATTAAAAACCTTTGGACGTCAGGGGTCCCAGACGAAAAATGTGATAGGCTAGATAGAAACTCAGATAGCGTATATCTGCGCATGGTAATGTAACGTGTTATTTGACACATTAAAATGATAAAACTAGCCGTGGCTATATAATCGATAAATTGATCAAATGCATTCTCCGGCTTTTACTTGGAAATTTTGCATGCTATTGTGATATATCCTTGAGAAGCACACTGCTACTCTTCACATAGTATTTTGTAGGCTCGACAGTGTTTTGCCATTCATCCATTTATTCTCATCTCATTTCCAGACACATGGCACGATGAAATTCTGAATGGCAATGCAATCTGGGTCAATGAATGCAAAAAGACAGTAAATGCATCAAATGGCCCAAAAAGGAAATGACAGTTGTCCTCGTCGTTCGTGACGCTATACTAAGACACAACATTGTTGTCAATTTTAATGGGCGTCGGCGAGGTCCTGGAGTAAGTGACCAGAGTGCGTGCCTCACAATATGGAATAGAAAATGCGGCGTACATTTACTGGGCTTTTCCATGCAGTGTGTCGAGACTCGCGCGCAACACAACTAGACCGGAACAATGCGTTTTGTCGTTCCGGGCCTTTTATTTAATGCATGACACAATTTTCTATGACCACTGATTTCAGTATTTTACTGACACGTGTGCTGTAACCGTCTCAGAAGTATTTTACTTGACAAGACCTATAGGCCTACGACAAAGAGCAGTTTAGTTGAAAATTACTAGTAATTGTCACTCTCTTGCTCTCTCACAGACACACAATATCACACACACATTTGTCCAAGATTGGCATTTCAGTGATCATGTGTTGCCCTGCTCCCAGTGCATTGAGTTGATCTGTAGTGCGTGCACACCCTCTCACGCACTTGTTGTGTGTGCACGTTTGGTGTGTGCCTCTGTTCTGCCAGAGCTGCAGGCGCAGCACAATGACTCAGGGATGTACAGCAAAACATGTGATGGAGCTGTTGCTCTGAGGTCACTCAGCCAAAAGAAAAATACGACTTGCAGGACTTGCACATCAGGAAAGACTTGCTGCCTGCCTGCCTCGCTGCTTGCCTACTAATCTGCCTCTCAGACTGCTTCTCTCACTCTCTTTCTCTCTCTCACTCTCTCTCTCTCTCTCTCTCTCTCTCTCTCTCTCTCTCTCTCTCTCTCTCTCTCTCTCTCTCTCCCTCCACCCCTCTCTCTCCCTCTCTCTCTGCCCTAGTGACTGCTCTGTTGCCCTACTTATCTGCCACTCTCTCTCTCCCCTACACACACACACACACACACAGGACCCCCCCCCCCCCCCCTTTGTCTCCAGGGCAAAATAACCCGCTGATGCTGGTGTCTGCTTCAACTGATTGCCCGGCCAATGAATCATTACATCGATCATCAATGGACGTCGTTAAGTGATTAGACTCAGAGCACCACACCCCAGACAAGCGACTGTTGACTGGTCGATGACTTTTCATCTGAATAGCAGCGGTCTATTTAGTGACTGTCTAAGGGGTCGGTCTGTATCAGGTCAGAGGGGAGGGGGATGGTGAGGAGTGGGGGGAACGGATGGATTGCCTAAAGGACACACCAGGCCCACTAAAGGGCATGCCCCAATGTGGCACGACATCTACATCATCTCCTGGTGGAGGAAAAGGAAGGCATCATGTATCTGGCAGGCAGTGCCCAGTGGTGACAGGACACAGGAGACCCCAGTGAGAGAAGCTTCTACAGCCAACAGCTGACGGACTCTTACAAATGGAATTCAAGTTGTTGCCTTGACACAGATATGTTACTAAATCGATAGGCTTTATTCTGTGTCTTCCGCAGGTGTTCCTTTACTGTTGTTATTTGACAGTAAAAATATGACCCTTCAGTTGGGTTCCCTTTCCCTAACAAGTGTGAAAGCTGAAGCAGAAAGTGCAAGCGACATGGCGGAGGTGAGCTTGTTGGAGTGACTATCTTTAATGGTTTTGGTTTGCATCCCCCTCACCGTTTACAGAGCAGTGGAGGATTGCGATAGGTGAGGGTGGACAACGAGAGAGGAACAGTAAGTGGAGAGATCGCCTATGCCGCAGACTGGTCTATACCTCCGCTTCCGAACATCCCTTAATCACATCATCCTGTTGCCCTCGGTATCAAGGGAGTCCTCCAACAACACAAGACCACAGCCACAGATAAGAAAACCAGAAACTCGACGGCAAACGATTCATCTTCAAGCGACGCCTGAGTACTTAGTAGTGTGTCAGGGGATGAGGGAGGGAGAGAGGGGGGGGGGGGGGGGCGGTCCTTGTGGAAAGCAACTGAAATGACATACAGGACTGTTCTGCTTTCTTACGTCTCCCTGACCCTAATGGAATGAGCTGACAGCCTGGATCACCGTGCAGCTGATTTGATTAAAGTCGGGCTGGACACGGCGAACGTGGCCGCGTGCCAACTGGACACACAATCGAGCACACAAACGGATAAATACACAATAACAACAACAGTCCCAATCAGCCGGAGAGCACCCAAGGGATGAGAGTGGGAGGAGGCGGTTCCGCGTAAGGTTTCACATTCATCCGTCCTCGGATTCCAACTCGATTTGATTTATTTGTTTGTTGACGGAGTCGCCCTTTTAATAGACTCTCGGTTGTTGTAATGTGGCAGTTGGACATTCCAGGTTCTACTCAGCTCTCCACCCTCGCGCTGGTTTGTGGTGGCCTGTGCTGTCAGTCTCGTCTTGACGTTGTGTAGATCCCTCTGTTGTGTGTGTGTGCTTGTGTGCGTGTGTGTGCCTCACGTGTTGCTGCAGCTGCATCCTGTGTGTCAGACGGTCTCCGGGGAGGGTGTGTGTCACTCCGTGGTCCTGCTTGGGCCTCAGACATCAACAGCCGCCAACTGGTTGGCCCCAGAAAAGAGCTGTGGTGTTTGTCATGGTGCAAGTACATCTGCTTTGACTCAACACACACAGAGCCGCACACATAGACATGCACACAAGCACACACACACGTCGCACGCCCACTCAAAGACTCACACGCACACACCGGGGGTGATCAGATTAACCATGAGTTAATCAAGGTTTTTAAGTATGGGATGATCCGCATTCAAAGTGCTTCTTATGTGTGCCCGTGTGGGATGCGTGCGTGTGTGTGTGTCTGTAGTTGGATGGGCCAGTTCAGAGACCTCTGCCGTTCTCTCCGGACCCGGACTCTTCCACTCCTGTTTCATGATATCCTCCAGCGAGGAGGCTAAACGGATTGCTCTGCTGCTGGAGTTTGTCCGTGCCCCTTCTGCTAAATGAATACCACGGCTAAATTAAAACTCTGTGTGTGTAAAAAGTTCCCTCAGACTGCTGCGGCCAGCCTGCGAGGTATAGCGACACGACTCCCTCTCGTGTTATTGCTGTTATTGTGTCTGTTATTGTGCCTCAACTCATGCATCCCAGACCTGTCTAACTTGGCCCGGACCGGACTGGCTCCTCTTAGCGTGGCTAATTGGACTGCTAGATACAGTATTTCCGGTCCAGCTGGCAGGGCTGTGACAAAAGCCAGGGCCTCGAATTCAGTAGCAGCCCTCACCTCTTCAGAGAGAGGGAGGGGAGGAGAAAGAGAGAGAGAAAGAGACAAATAGCAGTGGGAGTCTGTGTGAAAGAGAAAGAGAGGAAGGATGGTTGAGGAAAAGATGAGCGTTGATTAGGACAGTGGTGCGTGTGTGCATTTGGAGACAGAGAGGGAGTGCACGTTTCAGTAAATCTGATTGTGTCGAAAGAAAGCCTTAGTGTGTTAGAGAATGATAGACTAAGACTGAGTGGGGGGGGGGGGGGGAGGAGGAGGAGGATGTGTGCTTTAGCATGAGATGTCATGATGAGAGCGTGAGAGGGTGTGTGTGGGGCAGAAACAAGCCTCTATCTATTCACAATCAGCAGTTAAAGACTTCCGTCAAACAGTCAGATTACCGTGTCGGGGAGAGGGCGATGGAGGAAGGGAGAGAGTGTTGAAGAGGAAGAGAGAGCTCAGATAGGCTACAGTACCTGACCGATGTGTTTAGGGAGCTGCTTGGTAGGAGACTTGAGGCTGTGACAGTTGTTCATAAACATGACAGTCAAAATTCCAATTGACTCTGGCTGGATTAGAAACTCACTCACAAAACAGACAGGCAAACAGACACACACACAAACAAACACCACACACACACACACACACACACACACACACTGGTAAAGTGGAACACAGACAACCGGTAGGACAGACTGGAACAGTCAAATATACTGGAACAGTACACTGACTCCCTGAAAATCTGAAACACACTGGAACAGTAGAACATGCTGGAACAGTAGAACAGGCTGGAACAGTAGAACAGGCTGGAACAGTAGAACATGCTGGAACAGTAGAATAGGCTGGAACAGTAGAATAGGCTGGAACAGTAGAACATGCTGGAACAGTAGAATAGGCTGGAACAGTAGAATAGGCTGGAACAGTAGAACATGCTGGAACAGTAGAATAGGCTGGAACAGTAGAACATGCTGGAACAGTAGAATAGGCTGGAACAGTTGAACACACTGGAACAGTGGAACATGCTGGAACACTAAAAACGCTAGAGCACTACAACACAATTGAACAGTAGATCATGATGGTATAATCATAATAGTCCTTTTTGTAAAGGTGCTTGGCAATGAAGTGTTATTCACTGAGATGTGTAGTTAGCACATAGTTAGGTTTTGATTCCAACACACTGCAGAGAATGAGACAGAGTTACAAAATAGTGGAGGGATTATAATGCTGACACAGGTCTGAGTTTAAGGGGAGCCGAGTACACAATATAACTTCTTTCACAAAGCAACTGGCCTCTTAATTTATTTATTTTTCTCATAGATGACCATTCATCAACGTCAGTTGCAAAGCTGTGTTTGTTCTGTAAAGGGCTGAGATACTGCATTGATCAGCTACCCCCCCCCCCCCCCCCCCGAATTGCCAAACACACACTCACATCTCTAAGTTTCTCAACAACTCTCTCTCCCTTCCTCGTCACTCCGCCCATTTTCTTTCTTTGACTTCAGTCACTCATCCCCCCTTCCTGCTGCCCTCTTCACCCTCTTTAACATTCTCACCGAGGCTGCTCCCTCTCCAATATCCTGTCCTTCTCTCCCTCTCTCTCTGTCTCTCTCTGTCTGTCTCTCTCTCTCTGTCTCTCTCTCTATGTCTCCCTCTCTCTCCCCCTGGCATTGCACATTTTCTTTTACTTGCTCTACCCCTTTCCCTTTTCTTGGCCTCCAGCCCCCATTCTCTCCTCCCTTCCCCTCCCCTTCAACTCTACACCCCCTCCTTTCTCCTCTTGTTCCTTCATCCCTCTCTCATGGTGCATGTGGTGGAGGAAGGAACTGCTTGGGTTGGAGGCCTAGCGAGCTAGCTGCATTAGCCGCATTAATTATTCATGTGGCCTGCAGTCTGTGTAGTAGGTCTGCGTCCTCAGCTGCCTGCACGCCGGGGCCGCGACAGTGGGCCTGGCGAGCGAGCTCCGCGTCGAGAACACAGGGCCCCTTGAGTGAGCTGCACCGAGGGGACCATAAGGGAAGAGGATAAGTTCATAGCATGTGAAAATTCCCAGGACGTGACGACCCTCAAACGCGTCCTTCACGTCACGTTCGATGCAACAGTAAACATGAGATTTTTCTCCTTGTCTTTGTCGTTTCTCTTTTCTGGAACCTTCCGTTCACACCGGGCACAACCATAGCATGCGTTTCACCACACGCAAACCGAAGTGGCTTCCCTTTTTTGAAGTCCTCTATGGTTTGCTAAATCTCCTCTGATGTGTACATGAAAGAGTTGTCTTTCATGATTTGCCCAGATAGCGTTGGGCTGGCACGGTTTCTCTTGGGTCGCTCTGGGATTCCCAGTCCGTGCTCTCGCCTTTCACAGGGAGATATGAAAATGTAATGCCGACAACCAGAGGCTTCAGACTTTGTCTCCTTCTGCTACATGTTCTCACCATGTCCTCCACAGGCAACCCACATGGGCTGTCGTAGGGGTAGGGGACACGGCTTGGGGATGGGGGGGAGGGAGGGTGCCCGTTTTTAGAAGATTGCAGAGACTGGTTCAGTTTGTCTGTTACATCTGCACAACAAGTTCTCTGTGCCAGGAACATCAACAATGGATTAGGACAGGTTTTTTTCCCCTCTTTTTTTTTTTTCTTTGTGTTTCTTCTTCGAGAGAACTGTAAGAATGAGGAAAAGAAAATTATCTTCACAAAAAGTTCCTCTAAAACATGGCCATACGGCCTCTGGTTCTACCCAGATGCTGTAGTATTCTCATGTTCCTGTGTCTGTGTTAACGTCAGTCTTCACCTATTGATCAGTCTGGCACACTTCCCTGATGGTCGTCATGGTTGTGCGCTCTCCTTTTGCCTCAACTAACAGATTGAAACAGAAACGCTAACAATTGATCTGTTCTGCCCTGCGCAGGTGGCTGGAACTCATTCTGATTGGTCCTGATGAACGCAAGGACCGCCATCCACCTATTTTCGGTCAATCCTGGTGGGGCAGGGGAGCTGATGTCACAGAAGGCACGAGGGTTTTCCTGTTCTGGAGTCCAGAAGAGACACACCATCCCACGGTGAGTGACAGACACAACCTCCAATCACATGCTGAGGCAGAGGAATGTTGAGTGAATTATCCTTTTAACGCAGGGCCTTCACAATACACATGATTCCTACACTAGTTTGTGTCAGTGTAGATACAGCAGTAACATGACCCTTTACCAGAACCATCTGATTTCCTGGATAAAGCACATGACAGTCAAGGACGGAACATTTGGGTGGAACAAAGGGAGTGGTTGTGAAAACAAAGAGACAAAGAGCTACAGTCGTTTTTCACATCCTCACCAGGTACTGTCATGTTTTATTAACCGTTCGGACAGGGGAGGAAAAACAGTCCCATAGCTGGAAGCTGTGGAGGTGCTCATGCATTTATGGATGGAGGTGCAGCTACACTGAAGAGCCTGTCACCCAATCTGACATCCTGACTCTGCAAGGGCAAAGGGAGCATGGTGTGTGTCGTCTGTGGTTGTGTCTGCATGTGTGTGTGTGTGTGTGTGTGTGTGTGACGATGTTATGTGAGCTGGTGTGTGGGACCAAGAGAAGGTGAGGCTTCACCTGACTCAGCACTCACTGCAGCACTGATATCCATACATTACAGAACAGCTGGGCTCACACACACACACACACACACACACACACACACACACACACACACACACACACACACACACTCACACACGTACACACTCACATCTCTCTCTCACACACATGCCAACAGACAGACGTGCCGCCAAACTACTGACCCTGACTCGATCCGAACCTGATCAAGTTCCCAGTGTCCATCTCCGACATTGATTGATACAGTGGTCGTCAATATCCCATCTGGCCGGTCAGTCACAGCTGTCAATCCAGACCGACGCTCATCCACATCAATCTGGCTCAGTGAGGATCAGCAGGGTGCCAAAGTAACACCCCTCCCTGAGAGAGGCCCCGTAATCCTCTTACTGGACAGGCCCAGAGCTCTGGCTACACTCATGGTGCCCCCCGAAGCCTTAGCTTTAGCGCTTGACGAGCATTCATTTCAGTGGGGATGGAGTTAGCACCTTAGCCTAGCATTAGCCGCAACAAGAGCGTTGGCTTTTTAATCAGGAGGGTTTTTAGCATGCTAGCTTGCTTTATGGGTGGTTGCTGCTTTCTCTGTGGATGATGGTGGGGGAATCTGTTGTTTGCTGAAAGAGCTGTGAAGGAAGAGGAACATCTGTCCATTTGCTGTGATGACTGTGTTGATACGGCTGTCAACCTCCGTCTTTCTAAACGGCTGCTGTCTTGTTTACATGTGCATGTTTTGAACCAGGTTCTGGCATTGGTAAATACGTTGCTTTGATTTATGAGAACAGCATTTCTGTTGTCATGCTGAATCAGACAGTAAAACAGCTAACTGTGTGTTCTCTCAGACGTTGCTCTTGTTTCTCCCTCGCCTTCTGGAACTTTCTTGTTTTTGGGGGAAAACTGATCAAGCTAAGCTGCAGGCTGCAGGAGAGACTGTATTGATCACCTTATTTCAGGAGGAGATTCATCATGGTTAACCATATCGATCAGACTCTACTGTTTATGTTAACATCTCTCACCTCTCTCTCTCCCCTCCCCCACTCTCTCCCCTGCCTCTCTCTCTCTGTCGCTCTCATCCTTCTCTCTCTCTCTCCCTCTCCCCTCTTTGCCTCTTTCTCTGTCCTCCTTCCCCTTCTCTCTCCCTTCCCTCTCTCTCCCGTCCCTTTCTCTCTCCTCTGGGCCTCCCTGCCCCCCCCCCCCCCACACACACACACACTCCCTCCCTCGTTCTCTCTCTCCCTACTGTGCCAGTCTGAATGGTCTATAAACCAGTGGAAGTTTATCTACAGCAGTGCGAACAGTCAACTAAATAGAAGCCGCATTTAAACCCACTTTAATACAAATGCAACTTCCATCTCCCAGTGAGAGAATCCATTAAAATATAGGAAACGTAAAGTGCTAACCCTCTCAGTGTTATGTAGCCTGAAAGTGACCCCATATGCACCTTGTATGTGCTAACAGAGGATAAAGCTTGTCAACGAATTACCAGAGGATAAATATGGCAGAGGCAACGCTGGCTATTGATTGGTTCCTGGGGAGGAATCAGTATCGAGGAGGGCTGATGTGGTTGGCCTTGAGTTGTGATCGGAGTGCTGACCACACTTCTCAGGGATTTGATTAAAATGTAACAACCCCCCCCCCATGCCTTGTTACCCCCCCCCCCACCCCTCCACCCCCCGTGTTTCTACATAAAGGCCAAGCGGAGCAAAAAGTGCATTGCTGCAGTGCTGTCGGTAATGATAAACACTGAAACGCGAAGCTTGTGTGTATTGGTGTGTGTGTGTGTGTTTGGAACAGTAAAAGAGAGAGAGATCATTCATGTTTGTGTAAAACTGTTAATGTGTCAGACCGAAAGGGGTGTGTGTTCCTCCCAGCACATCTAAGTGCGTATTTAAATAATTTGGGGAGCATTTATGATCTTGTTTACATGTTATTTATACGCTACATATATACGTGTTCATATATTACATAGTGCATTGTACTGTACAGTATGTCCTCGCTACTCTGTGGCAAGCCTCTTTCTGCTTCTAACTGTCTAATTCATCAAGTTTTATTTCTCATCATCAGTCTTTCTCTTTCCCTTCCTCTCTCTGTCTCTCTCTCTCTGTCTCTCTTTCTCTCTCTCTCTCTCTCTCTCTCTCTCTCTCTCTCTCTCTCTCTCTCTCTCTCTCTCTCTCTCTCTCTCTCTCTCTCTTTCTCTCTGCAGTTAAATGGAGGAGAAGGAAAGGAGTAGGAGCAGGTCTCCGCATCGCCACGGCAGCCGGGTGCAGCAGGTTGTGGGCACCATCCTCCGACGCACCCGCGAGTCTCTCAGCAGGTAGGCACACAGACACACCTGTCGGTCTCTCAGCAGGTAGGAACACAGAGAAGGAGTTACCGGGGAGCGTTTAGGAAGTATTTCAGAGGCTGTCTAGTAGAGCCGTTTACCGGGAGCCAAGAGTTGCTTGTTAGTCAAGTTGCGTTGACATTGTGTCGCGTTTGAGCCAGCTGATGTAGAGAGGCAGGGCTTCAACTCATCGGATATGGAAGCCAACGAGGCGGGGGCATGCATACACACCCTCACACACACAAACACACATTCACAGACACACACACTCACACACCAGTTTCTTTCTCAGACTCCTCAACCTATTGACACCCCCCCCCCCCCCCCCTCGACGCATGTGTGTCCCCTCCCTCAGAGAGCGTATCCTTGGCGATGGCAAGTCAGAGCGATCGGGCAGTGTGTCCAGTCAGAACTTTCCGGTGAGGCTGACAGTCCAGATCACCCGAGACCCAGTTCTGGACCTGGGAGGCCATGGCTTCACTCTCACCCCCTACCTGCCCCTGCTGGTCAGGGACGTGGCTACAGGTACTGTGTGTGTGTGAGTGTATGTGTTTGTGTGTGTGTGTGTGTTTGTGTGTGTGTTTGTCAGGAAGAGGTACAGCATTCCATGTTCAACCGAAATGGCCACCTACTTCATGCAACAGTGGACTTGCCTATAGCGAGATAGACACACACGCACGCACACACGCACGCACACTGCAGGAATTTTCCCTACTGGCATTTTAGTCTGCTGGGCAGTGTGCCAGAAGAGCCACCTGCTCATCCTTTTTAGATTCCATTACTTTTAATTTAGAGAGAGAGACATAGAGAGAGACAAAGGGAGAGACAGAGAGAGAGAGACAGACAGACAGAGAGAGACAAAGGGAGAGACAGAGAGAGAGAGAGACAAAGGGAGAGACAAAGAGAGAGAGAGTCCTTCCTCTGTCTCTCTCCGAAAGCAAATGAGAGCGTCTCAGAGGAGCCCCCCTGCTGCCTGAGAATCAGACAGTAAGAGAGAGAGAGAGAGACAGAGAGACATAAAGACAGAACAGACAGAGAGAGAGAGACAGAGAGACAGAGAGAGAGAGAGAGAGAGAGAGAGAGAGAGAGAGAGAGAGAGAGAGAGAGAGAGAGAGAGAGAGAGAGACAGTGAGAGAGAGAGGAGGGATGGCTGCGGAAGGAGAAGGGACAGAGTGAAAGGAAGACGAACACATCACCTTAGGGAACAGAGGAAATCAGTGAGGCCCTGACAGGGCAAAGGGGGGAGAGGAACGAAGGGAGTGGAAGAAAGAGAGAGAGAGAATGTGAGAGAGGAACGCTGCAGGGATCAGAGCTTTGGCAGCACCGGAAAGATAGCTCGGCAGGGGGTTGGCTGGCCCGGTGATGGGAAAGAGTGAATATGTGTGTGTGTTTGCCCATGTGTGTGTGTTTGCCCATGTGTGTGTGTTTGCCTGTGTGTGCGTGTGTCTGCGTGTGTGTTTGACAGTGCCATATGTTGTCGGTAGTTAGGAGAGAGGGACCAGGGATTTGCTGGGCAGAAGGTGTGTGTATGTGTGTGTGTGTCCGTGTGTGTCTGTGTGTGTCTGTGTGAGCGTGTGTGAGGGTGGGGAGAAACTGCTGTGCCTCAGTCATGCTCTCTGGCCTGAAGACAAATCAGTATAAATAACTAGGCAGAGTACAGAGGCTGGAGAGGACCCAGAATAACCTTAACCCCTTCAGCACATCCTCAGAGCTGCTGGTGCACTCTCTGTGTGTGTTTGTGTTCCCAGAGCAGTAACTGTGAGCACATTGTGCCGCAGAGGAATCAGAAATGTCTGAAACATTGTGTACGTAAAAAAATCTTTCTTGGTGTGTGTGTGTGTGTGTGTGTAGGGGGCCCGGCAGACGGGATGCTGTTCCCAGGAGATCAGGTGCTGCAGATTAATGACACGGTGGTGGAGGAGCTGGGATCAGAGCAGGTGGAAGACATCATGAGGTGAGCAGGCTGTGGGAGCATCATCCGTCTCTCTCTCTCTCTCTCTCTCTCTCTCTCTCTCTCTCTCTCTCTCTCTGTCTCTCTCTCTCTCTCTCTCTCTGTCTCTCTCTGTCTCTCTGTCTCTGTCTCTGTCTCTGTCTCTGTCTCTGTCTCTGTCTCTGTCTCTGTCTCTGTCTCTGTCTCTCTCTCTCTCTGTCTCTCTGTCTCTCTGTCTCTCTCCCTTCCCCTCTCTCTCTCTCTCTCTCTCTTTCTCTCTCTCTCTTCTGCTCTCTATCTGGCCCTCTCTGCCCATCCCTCTCTTTCTTTCCTTCTTTCTTTCTTTCTTTCTTTCTTTCTTTCTTTCCTTCTCTGATCCTGCTGAGTGAACAGAATCCACCAGTTCCTCTCCCAGTCTGCCGGGCCAGTTCCTCTCCCAGTCTCCTGGGCCAGTTCCTCTCCCAGTCTCCCAGACTGGTGACTCTATGGATCCAGTGTGGCAGCATGCACATAGACAGAAACACGCCTGGCTAGTGTGTTTATGTGGGGGGAGAGAAGGGCGGGGGTGGGGGGTTCCCTGTGGATGAGTGCATGTGTGACCTTGCTGAGTTGGGTCAAGGGTCCGTGGTGGTCAACATGACAGATGGAGTGAAGCATTGATCTTTGTCTTTCATCTCAGGGACTTGGAGGATTCTGTCACCATGACGATCCTAAGGCACTTGACAGTGAGTACAAGAAAGGGCCTCTAACTCTAAATAAGACATTGATGTCATACATTGTGTGTGTGTGTGTGTGCGCAGAATGTACTTTGTGTGAATAAATCAAATATATGTGGGTGTGTTTGTTTCTGTGTCATTTTGGGGGTGAGTGAAGTCATGGCCTAGCTTCTGTAACAGTGCAAGCGTGTGTGTGTGTGTGTCCCAGAATCCCAAATCGTCCATCATGTCGGCAGAAAAGAGAGCTCGTCTGAAGAGTAACCCGGTCAAAGTGCGCTTTGCAGAGGAAGTGGTTGTCAATGGTCACACTCAGGTTAGGACTGCTACCCATCATGCAATGTTTCTACCTGTTTTCTGTTCTGTCCTTCTCTCCATTCACCCTTTAGATCCCTCTCTCCCTCTTCAGTCTCTTATTGGGTCATCCGTCTGCATGTTACATACGACATCTAGTGTGCTGGGTAGGGTGCTGTTTGCAGTAGAACAATTTGACCAAAAGTTGACTTTTTAAGGTCAAAAGGAACCGTTCACATTTCTAAAAAGCACCTTTACGGAGCTCGAAAGAGTTCTGTGTGAAACCTCAGGGTTCTTTGCCGAACATGTTCTTCTGAGCGTTCTAAGGTTCTGTCCTTGTTCTCCTGTGTTGTTGTTGTTCTCCAGGGAAACTCTCTTTTGTTCCTGCCCAACGTTCTGAAGGTGTACCTGGAGAACGGCCAGACCAAGGCCTTCAAGTTCGACCACACCACCACCATCAAGGTAGCCACGCTGAGCTCCCTGAAACGTGATCACAGACTGTCCATCAATCCAAACATGGCACACTCTTCATCGGTGCTGCCCATTAGTGTTCCCATCACTTCAGATGCATTCTGGGAACTCATGTCTTGTGGGAATAGTTCAGAACAGCCGCTTCCTGGAGGCTGACTTCACAGTAGTGGGGCACGTGACGAGGTGGACGGGTGCTTGTGAGAGGAGGTATCGGATAGAGAGGGGTTTGCGTAGCGAGGGTTTGTGTGCGCGTGCGTGTGGTGTGTGTGTGTGCGTGTGTTGACGGAGGCGTTGCTGTCGTTCCAGGACATCATGATGACTCTGAAGGACAAGCTGTCCATACACGCCATCGAATACTTCTCTCTGGCGCTGGAGCAGCAGTACAGCATCAACAAGCTGCTGCTACTGCACGAGGACGAGCTCATCCAGAAGGTGGGGGGACGTCCCCCCCTCCCCCCCCCCCCCACACACACACAACACATACTCCCTCCCACGTCTCTCCTTTCTTTCTTCCTTTCTTTCTTTCTTTTTCTTTCACCCCCCCACCCTGTCTCCTTCACGCACTCACGCACACTGGCGTCTTCGCCCTTTCCCCACCACCACCCCCCCCCCACACGCTGTGCGCTCTAATTAGATCCGCAGTATTGATCCTCACACAAGCCCGTGTGTGTGTGTGTGTCGGCGCTCAGGTGGTGCAGAAGAAGGACTCCCATGACTACAGGTGTCTGTTCAGGGTGTGCTTCATGCCCAAGGACCCTGTGGTCCTGCTGCAGGATGACCCCGCTGCCTTTGAGTACCTCTTCCTACAGGTAAGACCCCACCCCTGCATGCTCCTCTGGGCCGACTGCAGAGGAAGTGGTCCAAACAGGTTGACAGTACAGTGAAGAGGAAGCGGTGTATTTGCATCATTCGTCTGCCGAATGCAATACCCGGGGTGCGGTCGTCCGTGTCGCGTGTATAATGTGTGTGTGCTCGTGTGTGTTTTCCTGCGTGCGCGCGTCCTCCTGTATGGATTCGGGCGTGCGCTTTCTCGTCGATGTGTTTTCATGTGTGTGTGTGTGTGTTTGTGCAGAGTGTGGGTGACGTTCTCCAGGAGCGCTTTGCCGTGGAGATGAAGTGCAACACAGCTCTGCGTCTGGCCGCGCTGCACATGCACGAGAGACTGGACAGCTGCGGGCAGACCCGGGCCTCCATTAAGGGCATCAAGTGAGTCACACACACCCCCTGCTGCTCTCCGAGGCTCGACTTCCTGCCCCTCTCCTTCTTCCTTGTCTCCATCCCCGCTCGCTGCCTTTCCCCCTTCCTGTCACTCGCCCCCTCACTCCTTCACACACTCGTCAATGTCAATCGATGTGCCGTTGTCTTCCTGCAGTGGACAGGAAGGAGTTTGGTCTGGACAGCTTCATCTCGCCCACGCTGCTCAGCAACATGAGAGAGAAGGACCTGACCAAGGCCATCAGCTACCACCTCAAGAAGATCCAGTCTCTGATGGAGCCAGGCCAGAAGGTAGGCCCAGAGGGGAAGAGAGAGACGGGAGGAGGGAGGAGGTTCGAAGGTGTGGGTGTGAACAGATGGTTAATGGATGAGTTCTTGCGCAGGTTCCCGACTTTCTAGGTCATCTCCTCTCTTGCGCACGTCCCTCTTTGACTCCATTTACTTCCCTGTTTCTCCTCCATTACCCTACCTCTCTCCCCTACTCCACCCCCTCTCTACCTCCCCCCCTCTCTATCTCGCAACCCCCCTCCCTCTCTCTCTCTCTCTCTCTCTCTCTCTCTCTCTCTCTCTCTCTCTCTCTCTCTCTCTCTCTCTCCCCCCCCCCCCTCTCTCTCTCTCTCCCCCCCCTCTCTCTCTCCCCCCTCTCTCTCTCTCCCCCCCCCCTCTCTCTCTCTCTCTCTCCCCCCCTCTCTCTCTCCCCCCCTCTCTCTCTCTCTCCCCCCCCCTCTCTCTCTCTCTCCCCCCCCCTCTCTCTCTCTCCCCCCTCTCTCTCTCCCCCCCTCTCTCTCCCCCCCCCCCCCTCTCTCTCTCTCCCCCCCTCTCTCTCTCTCTCCCCCCTCTCTCTCTCCCCCCCCCCTCTCTCTCTCTCTCCCCCCCCTCTCTCTCTCTCCCCCCCTCTCTCTCTCTCTCTCTCTCCCCCCCCTCTCTCTCTCTCTCTTTCCCCCCCCCCTCTCTCTCTCCCCCCCCCCTCTCTCTCTCTCTCCCCCCCCCTCTCTCTCTCTCTCTCCCCCCCTCTCTCTCTCTCTCTTTCCCCCCCCCTCTCTCTCTCTCCCCCCCCCCCCTCTCTCTCTCTCTCTCCCCCCTCAGGTGATCTCTGCCACCCAGGCTCGTCTGGCCTACCTCATCCAGCTAGGAGAGCTCATCTCCTACGGGGGGCGCTCCTACAACGCCACCCTGATGGTAAGGTTGGCCGCCGTTGCTGTCTGTCTGACTACGCTTTTGAAGATCCTTCACAGAGATGTGTCTCTGTAGAAAAGAAAGGGTTAGACTCTGACAGAGTCAGAGAGAGAGAGAGGGAGACGAGGAGAGAGATAGAGGTTTTGTTCTGCGGGTTCAATATCTCACACTTTTGTTTTGATTTCTCTCTCTCTCTCTCTCTCTCTCCCTTTCTCTCTCTGTATCTCTCTCTCTCTCTCGCCCTCACCCACCCTCTGGCCTCCCTCTCCCTCCCCAGCTGCAGGACAGGGAGGCCGTGGTCAGTCTGCTGGTGGGGGCTCGCTACGGCCTGAGCCAGGTGGTGAACCACAAGCTGAACATGGTGTCCACCCTGGTGGACTTCAACAGCATCAGCAGGGTGGAGCTGCTCTCCGAGTCGGACAGAGTCAGCCTGCTGAGGATCTCACTGCACGACATGAAGGTAGGCGCGCGCACACGCACACACACGCACCCTCACACACATGCATACACGCACACCCACGCTCACACACACGCATACACACACTCACACACACCTCTGTCTCTTTACACCTCTCGTCTCCTCTCCCCTGTTCCTGTATTTTCCTTCCTCCTATTCCCTCCACTTCTCCATCCAGCCATTTGCCTTACTCATGGACTCACTGGCAGCCAAAGACCTGGCCTGTCTGCTGGGGGGCTACTGCAAGCTCCTGGTGGACCCCAATGTCAACATCTTACGTCTGGGGCGCCCCAAAGTGCGGGTGCACCGGGTACCGGCAGAAGAAGGTGTGTGTGGGAAGTTCGCCGTTATAGAGGGAGTGTGCTATGAGTCGCTGACAAGTGAGCAAAAAAAAGTTTAACTACGCTACCCATTTATTTTTTGGCTTGATATTGATATTATTTATTTGATTGCGCTTGATACGTGGATATCAGCAAGTAGGGGTACAGCTCAAAGTCACTCATATCATCTTTTTTGAGCACATCGTTCACAAACCAATGCAAGTTCACTGACAAAATAGTGTTTCTTTTTTTTCTTCTTCTTTTTGTCTTCTTCTGTTTGTGTTGCTAGGTTACGTGTCCCGGTGCTGTAGCGACTCTGATGACACGTCAGACGAGGACTACCCAGTGGAGCAGCCGGCCAGCCGCAGGCGGTCAGCAGCAGGCGGTAAGGAGCGAGACCGGGAGGCCTGGAGGAGAGAGGGGGAGCACGCCCGGGCAGAGAGCAGAGGGAGGGAGAGAGAGCGGGAGAAAGAAGGCCAACAGGAAGTGAAGATCATCGTGACGGCGGACGTCGGCAACGAGGGAGGCGACGAGGAGGAGGAGGACGAGGAGAAGGGGGCGACAGGAAGTCGGGCCAATCCAGACCCGGAAGGGAAGCTGGAGACCAACTGGTACCACACGGACCCGCGGGTCAACAGCAGCTTCTCCAGTCTGTCCAGCGGATCCCTGAGTGCCGCCCTGGAGGAGAGCAGCGGTACGGCCAGAGGAGACCCTGCCGCGGCCCTCTCCCGCCTGGATGCCATCCGCGAGGGGGGCTCTGCCCCGTGGCCCCCTCACCCTGCCGAGGGGCCCTCCAGCCTGGACGTCCACCACCCGTTCCTCCTGGAAGTCCCTCCCTCTCCACAGCGCCAGAGAGAAAACTCGTCCGACCCGGGCAGCCAGGCGGCCGGCAACAGTACAGCCCCCGCCCGGCCCACCAACCTGAGTTACCGGGGCAACGACAGCTCGTGCCTGTGCTTCGCGGAGCTCTCGCAGGCGGAATTCCTCCCGAGCCCCCCCGAGGCCACCAGCGATGAGGAGGAGGAGGACGAGGAGGAGGAGGAGAGGGAGGCGGAGCTGAGACGCATCACCAAGATCCCCAGTCACAGAGACCTGAGGCTGGTGGACAGCATGCCTTTCCACAGCGCTCTCAGCAGCGGCAACGCCCAGAGACTCCTACCCAGAATCCCTCAGCACCACGCCTCCTGCGACGACCAGGGGCCAGCGTCTCGACAGCGCAACTCCAAGGACGAGGATGGACTGTTCCTGACGCCCTCCCCGAACCCCAGACCGCCCCACAGAGAAAGCTGGTCCGAGTCTGAGGATGAGTTCTTCGACGCGCAGGAGCGCTTCACCCCTCCGGTCCCGGAGCACCTCACAGGTTGGCTGACTCCACATCTTCTGTGATCGATTTATTCCTTAAAGGGACGGTTCTATCTCACTCACAATGTCGTCCTCCATCTTTCCGTCTTCCCCCTCACTCCCCCTCTCTCTCCTCTTCTCTCCATCTCGAAATCTCGCAGAGAGCTGCTTGGACGGCGCAGACCGGAAGCACGCCACTCGTCACAGCGTCGCGGGGAACGGGCTGCCCTCCGTCCCAGAGAGCGAGCCTTCGTCGCCCCTTTCCAAGAAGCCTCCTCCACCCCCCCCTCCTCCGAAGCAGGCGAGCCCGCTGACCCCCGGCCCCCCGAGCCTGTCCTCCCGGAGGGTCGAAGCAAAAGCCAAACCCCCACCGCTGCCCCCCAAGCCCCCCCTGGCCCCCAAGCCTCAGATGGTGCCGCCCCCCTCCCCCCAGCTCCGCGGGGCCCCGTACGCCCACTGTAACGGCGACGCGGCGGGGCACCTCTCCAGGGAGCTCCCGGAGATGGAGCCGGACACCATGGAGTTCAAATCGGTCACCTCCGGGGCGGGGGGGATGCCCATATCCTCCCCGCTCATCACAGCCGTACGGAGCAGCCTGCAGGCTTACCCTGCACACCCCCCAGCGCGACACCCCACCCCTCTGGAGAACGGGGCCAGGAAGGAGAATGAGCCCGGCAAGCAGGAGGAAAGGCCAAGCAAGCAAGAGAACGGGCCTATCCCTGCAAATGGACCTAAGCCTGAGAATGGACCGAAACCTGAGAATGGACCTCATCACAAGCTTCTAAGAGACTCTGCTCGGATAACTGGTGACAAACAAACACCCCAGGCTGAGACGAAAACGAACGGGGTTCCCCCGCCCAAGGTGGAGGGGCAAGAGGGCATAAATGGGGGTGACCGGGTGGCTTCGACTCCGAAAAAACGGAACCTTTCTCCATTCCCACGTTCGGCTTCTGGAGATGACCTTAAGTTATGTCTCACCGTCCCCCCATCCCACTCGCCTAAAACCTCTCCCTCGTCGCTCCACCCCTTATCCCTCCCTGCCACCTCGCCCGTCTCGCCCCAGGAACCCCTGGGCTCCGCGAAGGGGGTGCCCAAGGAGGGCGTCAGCCCCCCGAACGGCCTCCACCCCTGGGGCGGCCGCAACGGCAGCGTCCCATCCGGCAGGCGGGTCTCCCTCAGCCATGAGAGCCTCTCCCCCAAGAGCACAGAACCCCCCGTCTGCATGACCACCTCACTCACCTCCTCCTCCAAGTCAGGGGTGGGGGAGCCGGGGCGCTCCGGCTCCGGGTCCGACCTGAGGGTCAGCTCCTCCAGTCTGGGGGGCCGGCTGCCGGCGTCGGCCCTCCGCGGGAGGATCCAGGCGCTGCCCTGGTACATGACCCGCTCCCAGGAGATCCTGGGAACCCTGGACTACCCCTCCTCCGGCTCCCTGAACGGAGGAGACACCTCCGGGTTCGGCTCGGGCCTGTCCGTCCTGTCGGTCAGCGTGGTGTCGGACTCGGGTAAGAACGCCACGGCGGCGGCCAAGGAGACGGAGACGGGGACCAGGAGGGAGAAAGGGAAGGCATTGGAGGACGGCGCCGAGGTTGTCATAGCGACCATCAAAGAAGCTAAGGAGGTGACCCCGCGCGGGAAAGAGGCCCAGGGGACGGACGGCTCGCATCCCGGCCAGGGTGCGACGGAGAACGGGGCCCCTGGGGAGGGGAAGGACTCGGGGCCTTACGGGTTCCTGGGCTCCTGTAAGTCCGAGCAGCCCCAGTCGCGACCCCACTCTGAGGTGGGTCAGGGCGGGGTCTCCGGAGGGGGTTTCCCCCTGGGGGGCGACTCCCCGTGCTCGTCCCTGGGAGAGGACACTCCTCCCCCCCCGCCGCACCACGAGGCCTGCGGCTGCCGCACCGTGTACGCCAACTGCTTCACCGGCGCCGGCGAGGACGGCTGCGGCTTCGACGAGGAGCTCACCATCTACGAGTTCTCCCGCCGCACGCGGCCCGCCGCCAAGCCCGCCCGGCCCACCCCGGTTCCCTCCCCCACCGCCCCGTCCCCCAACATCCTGTCCCTACTCCGGGACACGCCGCGGCCCCTGTCCACCCTCTCCACCGCCTCCTCGGAGCTCAGCCCCATGCTCTCCCGCCCCGTCTCCCCCACGCCCCCCGCCGCCGGCGCCCTGCTCTCCCTCTCCAACAAGCGCTACGGAGGGCTGAAGGGGGGCTTCGCCTCGCTGCGGCAGGACATCGACCAGCTGATGCTGGTGCTGGAGAGGGGCACGGCCAACCCTCCACCCCCGCCATCATCATCGGAGCCGGCCGAGACCGACGCGCGCCACGAGGAGGGGACAGACAACGGACTCGCCGTCCCCGATTCGTCCAATCACCTCCAGGTACCGGAGGGAGGCGGAGACGTCCCCGGTTGCGGAGGGGCCAGCCCCGTGCCCTTGTCGGAGGCCGAGCGGAGTCTGCTGCAGGCGGAGGCGCGGCGGCTGGCGTCGGGGTGCCAGCGGGCCACGCGGGTGGGCTGGGCGCCGGACGAGGCCCTCCGCTCCCTGTCCAACAGCTTCGGCGCTCTGGTGCAGCTCTCCGCCGCCTGCCTGAGGACGCAGCCCTGCCCTGGGTGTGGCGTCTGCCTCCGCGGGGCGCCTCCTCGCCCCCCGGGGGACGGCGGCGAGGGACAGTCCTGTCAGGACGAGGAGGCTCTGGAGAAGCTGAAGGAGATCGTCGGGCTGTACCGGGAGTTTGTCGGCGTGGTGGAGACGGCTGGGGCCGGGGTTGGGGCGGCTGGGGGCGGCGGAGGAGGGGCCGGGCCGGGGCAGGGGGAGGGCGAAGGGGTGAGGATGCTGGCTAAACGCTGCACGGTGCTGATCTCGTCGGTGTTCACTCTCACGCAGCTGTTCCGCATGCGCTCGCCGGACGCAGGGGACCCGGCGGGTCACGTACCTCTTCACTTCTGACCTCTGACCTCTGAAAGCCCCTCTTTCCGTGCCGGGGCCATGGCGACATGCCGAGGGGAGGACCTTAGAAAGGAGGAGGAGGAGGAAAGGGCTGTGGATGTGTTGGTTCCTTAGCACAGAGGGATTTGGTGTGTGTCCCTAAATAGAACACATGCTTGTACTGTTAGTGCCATGCACACCACTACAGACCACACACACACACACACACACACACCAAAACATATCCCTAAAAGGAAGAAAGGAACTCCTTCCACTTGAATTGACTGCCATTGCTAGGCCTCCTGATGGACTTATCAGGACTATGCATTTGTAATTAGGAATTTTATAACTATCTTACAACTCTTATTTTATGATACATGTATGTATGAATTATACATGTCTGTATTTATGTATTTATTTTTACAATGTTTGCACACCCTGGTCTGTGGAGGTCTCTGCTCAAAGGCCACAAGGATGTCACTGGATGTTTCCGTCAGTTTCTTGGTATGTCATGCGATTTGTCTACCTCCCCCCTTATTGGCTGGTCTTGGCTGAGGAAATGAACCTGTATTATTGACATATTTTGCAGCTTTTTATCAAAAGTGCAGTTTGTAACTGTACTGCGTATTTTCCACAGCAACAACTAGAAGTTTACGTCAAATAAATTGGGATCAATAAGAAAAAAATATATATATATTTTGAAAGACACATGATACAAGAGCAGCAGGTTTCAAACTGTACTTTTAACAGAGAGTAAAAACTTTCATTTACAAACGGTACAATTCTGTTCAGTTTATAGCTAATGACTAACTACTTGTGTGTGAATGCTTGTATTGAAACCCCCTCACTAACCTCTTATATGTTTATGCAGTAATATATAGAAAATCAACTCCAAGTCCAAATGAGGCATCCATTGTTTTTAGAATGGGCCGTGAAAAAGGCGGGAAGTGACTCCATTTGGTATTTAATAACACATCGTTTAAAAAGTCCTGGACGATTAATGCACAAGGTTGACTGTTACGTTTAACTTGGGCTTGAAGCAACTACCCAAAGTCGTGTAACACAGAAACACAATTTGAATTCTATACCTCTCTGCCATGTTCCTGAACACAGACAAATTGACTTCCTGACTAACGACGTAAGTTTTAATCAGAACTGTAGATCTACATTTATATCTATTTGTCTGTGTCCAGTTCTGTATCTTGGTTATTTATGGCTATGCAAACTTAAAGTAATCACCTCTCTTTCCCACATACCGTAGCCACTAGACTATCATTAATTTCTTATTATGTTGTATTAACATAAAACATCTGAAAATCAGAAACCTGACACAGAGAGCTTCCCAAGGAAATGAAAGACTATTAGAGAGTTAGTTACATTTCTTACTTGGAACTGTGTCCTGCATGATGTGTAAGTGTTTCATAGCAATGAGGCGACATAGGTCAACATCAGGTGTTCTTCCGACATTCAGTTTACTGTAGAAAGGTTCCTTTTACGACTGAATACTGTTCTGCCTTTGATATTTTGATATTACAGTTTTTTTCATGTTACTCGTCAAGCTGAACCAAGGCAAATCATGTAGCATCAGACCCTTAACGCACCCCTCTTTCCACTGAACCTCTTCAGCCATAAGCGGGGGGAGACTTTTCATCCTCTGACACAAACAGTAGGATGATGCTGTCACATCCCTTTTAGCTATGAACGAACCGCCAACAAAAGTAAACACATTGGTTAAGTAGGGATTTGATCCCAGCCAAGTCAACACGTTTGTGTTGAGCCAAGCTCGTAAACAAATGCCTGATTTCACAATGTTAGAAATAATATTTGAACGAGTGACTTTGCGACGGATGCTGTACAGGAAGACATGTCATGTCTTGTCATCGATGGCCTTAGTAACCATGAAGAGGAAACCAGAGTTACTGTTTTAGATCTTCCATTTCCCACTGATGAGTCCTACAAGTTGTCCTGTATTTATACCCACTGTAACATTGTGGTGTAAAGCGTTTAGCCGTTTTATATCAACGGAGCTGCAGTTGACGGTTCCTTCCTGTGTAGCACTATCTATTCATGGGTTGTAGACTTGAATTCACAGACCACTGGAGTGTTGACGTCTCTGTCTCTCGTAGCAAGTGTTTCAATAGCAAGAAACCTCCCTGAATCCATGTTTATTTTTCAACTTGTACATTAATGGACAGACTTGGAATCACTTCCCACCTTGAATTAATTCATATTAATTAAAGTATTGTTTGGAATTAAATACAATGCATAGTTCTCATATTTTGACGTGCTTTGTGCTCAAGGTTAACTTATCTTTTTTGGGGTGAGAGAAGGAATGACCAAACTTAGTACTGCATAAAATGCAAGCACATTTCATTTTCAGTAAAAAATGTATGAATAGAACCGGCACCCTTCATTTGACCATAAGTTGAACCTTGAGGTAAATATTTGAAGAGCAAGCAGCAGAGCCGAGTTGAACTGGTTCCAAAACTGGATGTCCTTCCAACCTCCAAATCAGGTAGGCCGACGTGTGAGATACCACAGAAGACATGGTACCACGGAATTCTGCAGAATTACCTTTCGATGACAATTCTTTTTTTTGTTTTGTTGCAAAGAGAAAGAATTAAAGTAATAAAAACAAATTCAGGAGGTTTCCACAGTCAAAATTCTCAAATAGGTCACACAGCTGCTCAGTGGAAGCATTAAACCTTCCTCAGAAAAGTACTCCGAAATAAAATGCCTGATTCAACTGAGCCGCCAGACGACTTTCTGTTCAGTAGAACTCATTCCTCTCCAGTCCCAAGTCCCTCTGACGGATTGCCCTTAATCTGATAGGTCTTCCCTGTCTGACTTGTCAGCCGTGACCCTGAGGTTTCAGACCCCTGGCTGTACCAGGACCTCGGCCAGACGAACAGCCTTCGTACAAATCTTCCCAAGATTAATCCTGCGCCAGTTGTCAAATGGGCACTGGGCTAACTGCCAAACTAGACTGCAGCTGAAATCCCCATATTCCCCAATGCGTGTACATGCGTACATTTTCTAGACACACAGATTTTGTTTTCAGGAAGATATAATCTGTAAACAGGCTTTCATCACTTGCTGACTGAAATGATTTCCACTTGGGAAGAATCGGCAGCCGAAGAAGAATTTACTTAAATGATTGATTACTGACGTTTATAACTAAAGGGACCGGATCATTGGTCCATCACAACTTAGTGCTTGGCAGTCAAATGAATAATATATAAAGTGCAGAGTGACTTTCATGCAATGGAGTAAACAAGTTCAAATATAGTTTCCAGAGATGTCCTTCCCTCTCGGGCACGGTAAGAGGTATGCTCCAGCTTTCATATCCTAGCCGTATAACCAGATATGAAGAAAATATCTCACTCATCCAGTTCAAGTAACCTCACAGCCTGGAGCTGGAGGCTCCTCATGCAACATATGGAAACTGAGTGACGTCCGCGAGACGACCTATGGCCTAGGTACAACAGGTGCCAGGCCAACAACCAATCCCATGACCTAGGTGTTGTGACTGTTCAGGGCAGAATGCTGAAGGTTTGGTTCAGCTGTAAGACATGACTCAGTAGAGAGAGGTGTGGTGTTTACTGTCATGACTATGTTGGCTGAGATGAAATAATGACACCCACACACTTTCAGAAGCGATTCACTTTTATAAAACATTCTAATTTCTTACAAAAATATACATTTTCCCCAAATCATTGATAGCCATTGGAGGTATTAAATGTCTAACATTTATAATTAACCATTTAGATATAGAATTTTCTACAAATAAGCCTGTAATAGCTGTTTAGTCACTATTTGATTCCTTAATTTCGAAGTTTCTCACCTGTGGTGAGACCTGTGTACCTGTGGTACAAATCTTTCAAAAACTGCAATAATAGTTACATACAATCCACGTAATTTCATGAAGAGTCCCGCTTCACAGGAACGAATGATCAAAGTCATTCTTGTGTAATCAAATATACAAACCCTAGAGAATGTGGACAGGTCTTTAGTGACAGATAGGAACAGGACGGCCCGCCAATAATCAACGCCAGCTCTGGGCTTCTCCCTCTACTCTTTCATCAACATTTTATATCCCTCACTCATTTTCCTACTCACAACTGAAGTGCCATCCCCCCATCTTCTATCTCTCTCTGTCTCTCTCTTGCCCTCTCTGTCTCTCTCCCCTCTTTCCTTGGCCTGATCTCATCGCCCTAGAAGCATGCCTCTCCAATCTGGCCTGTCACATCCAGGGCAGGGTGCAGCATGGAGACTGCCTCTACTCAAGCTTGAAATCTGAGCCCATTATGTCAACAGGGGTTACGGGCAGAGGGGAGAATGAGCGTACAGCAGTGCGAGAGAGAGAGACAGAAAAAGGGACAAAGAGAGAGAGCGAGCAGGCAGGAAACTGGAGAGAGGGGCAAAGGCAGAGATACATATTAACATGCCTGTAGATGGACGTTAGATAAACGTTTGGTAGGCAAGGCTTAATGAACTGTCTCCCATACAGTAGAGGCACACAATAAATATGATGTGGGTATTGCATGACTGTGACCATTGACTTGTTTTTAATTCATCTTACAAAGAAGAAACAAGGTGCGGGTGTTACACTCATTTTACTGACACTTTTAACCAATGGGCACTTTAGAAACTCACTACAGACAAACACACACACTACAAATAGCACTTCAGAACTCACAAGCAACGACAATTTGATTTGATTTCCCTCGTCCCATCCCAATTCATTTATATTTGCATTGATTACATTGACATGGTTTGGACTAACTGGCTTGGACTAAAATATACCTTTCCTCAGGTCTTCGTGTGTCTCTGATTATACTGATATTCATTTCAAGTTAGTATTCAAGTAATACTTACAGGGTGCTCACTTACTTAACAGTTACACTGCAGAAACAATAAGTACACAGTCTAAAATGACTGATTGGTAGAATCAGTTGGCAAACCATCAGTATCCCTGAGTGCACATGAGGACCAAAGTTAAGGATCTATTGGTTGGACAGATGAATAATCACATCCAATAAATAAAGGCTGATTTGTTGAGCAACAATATAAACTATTCTTGAAGACTTGCTCTTGGTCATTTTTATAAATGGGTTTTATCAAACCAATGAAAAATGCCTCGGGTCAAACGACATCAACAAAGGTGCTTACAAAACAATTAGCCAATCTCAATTAGGCTCGTCAATCATGTTCAATCACATGTGAATGCAGCTTTATTAAGTTCATCAATTGAATTGTTTCTGTTTTCGATACCCCAACGACAATGTATGACTTGAATTACTGTGTGACAACATGGGCATTTCATTTGGACCCTGGCACAGGTTGTATCTAGGCTGATGTGTGCGTACCATTTCAGTCATGTGACCTTGACGTCACCTTGACGGCGGCAGCTGGTTCACAGGTGACTGACAGCTGGCCCCCATAATAAGTGCAAGTCAACCTCTTCGACGCCTCCTCCCTCCTCCTCCACCGGTCTATACAGAGCTGCATGGCAGGACCGGTGTGCTAAAGGTGCCTCCGAGCCTGACGGAGTCTCTCGCGAAGACAAGAGCACCTCTTCAGTGTCAATAGCACCCCCCCCCCCCCCCCCCCCCCAAAAAAAATCTCCACTTCTTCTCTTCACCACCCGCCCTCCCCCCCCCCCCCCCCCAAAAAAATCTCCACTTCTTCTCTTCACCACCCGCCCTTTCCCCTCCCCCTGGCACGACCCCCAAGCAGCACATCAAAGCAGCTTCAGCAGCAGCTCGTAGGTGGCGTTGATGATGCCCCAGGAGATGAGCGAGCGGTGGTAGTTGAGGTGCGCGCCGCGGAACAGCTCCGTCACGCTGCCCCCCCGCTCCCGCCACACGGTCAGCAGCACCTCCTGGCACGGCCGGAAGGCCCCGCCCACCTGCGACTGCGCCCGCGACTTCACCACGTTCAGCGGGTAGAACATGATCCCCAGCGCCGCGCCCAGCACCCCGCCGCACACAAAGTCGTTGACCAGGTGGCCCGTCCGGCTGCTGGCCACCGGGAGCTGCTCCTTGATGGGCCCGCGCAGCCCAAAGAACAGGATGTTGCTGGGGCCGTTGCGCAGCAGCACGGGCACCAGGCCCCGGTAGCACTCCCTCACGCCGTGCTCGCTCAGAAGCGTCCGGAAGGTGTGCGCCGTGTTCTGGAAGCGCCCGTGGTGCCGGTGGTCCTGCAGGAGGGTCTGCACGCGCTCGAACGGCGTGAGCGCCGCCTCGGCCGTGCCGGCCAGCGCGGCGGCAAAGCTGCGCGTGGCCAGCTCCGGCGCGCCGCTGCCGCCGGCGCGGTCCAGCAACACCCGGGAGAAGTCCTCGTACAGGCCGAACATGATGGCGACCGTGGTGGTCTTCTGGAGGAGGGGCGGCAGCAGGCCGCGGTACAGGTTCTTCAGGCCGTCTCTCTGCAGCTGGCGCAGGGCCTCGCCCACCCGCACGCCGTGGAGCTGCTGGCGGAACAGGACCTTCTGCATGGGGAAGGTCACCACGATGTTGGTGAACGCCGCCACGGAGCCGCAGGCGTAGTGCTTGCCGTGAGGGCCGAGCCACTCCCCCACGCGCCCGCGGGGCAGCAGCGAGGACGGCCCCGGGACTTTACCCAGGGTGCTTTGGGGCTGTGGAGACTCGGGGTCCATGGTGGTGACAGCCATGGGAGGCTAGATGCAGCCGGCACGACGACACTCTGGCACCATTACAACCACGAACGCTCGGCGGGGCCACACCCTGAAGGATCGGGGGAAAGTCATCAGACCTCATTGAAAAGACAGACCTTCATTGAAAGGGTTTCTTGCTGTTGATTTGTCACTCGACACCCTGTGGCGTGGACATTCTGCTTGAGACAGCTGTCCATATCCACCTGGAGAAAAAGCGCTTCAGAAATAAACGACTTCTCAACGCATAAAATGGCATCATAAACTATGACTATGCAGCAAAACTATCCTTTTGTTGAACTTGGACATGAAATTAGGACTGTTTCAGAGTGCAAAGACAACACAGTAACTTGAGAGGAATTTGAAAGGGCCACAAGATTGTGCAAGCACTGCGGGTTAGGCAATGCAGTTTCCCCTGGATGTGTTAACACAAGTTAGGGTCCCATGCTCAGTCAAAGAAAGTCAAGTTCCCTCATGGTCACTTTGGATAAAAGCATATGTTAAGTGAATACATGTGCATGTCATGATATGTAGTTATCCATTCCATTTGGTATTAATTTGCGCTCTGAACAAGAAGTTGGGATGGGCATTATTACAGGCTATTAGAAAATGTTCTCGGCAGAACCACACAAGTTAAATATAAGCCGACTGCCTGCTAGCCTGCGACCTAGCCTCCTCTGACACGGCTATCAACCTGCTGACGAGGCAGATTACATAAAGGTTAGGGTCTACTGTACAAGGGTTCAGGTGTAGACAATGATAAGAACTGTAATAAAAAGGTATGGTTAACAAAGACTGTTAGACATGTTAACATTTAAGCAGTTTGGAACCGTTTTCTAAATATAGATGGAACAGTATGAGGCAGTAGACTCCTTTACTAGAGGGTCAGCAGAGGTCATAGTCCTCCACAACAGATGTCCCCCACAAATGGAACAGACCCTTTTGAGTTTGATTTCATCCGTTGCCATTTGGGTTTGGTTGCACACTTGTCTTTGTTTCCCAATTTACTATCAAACTGTAGACTCGGGAAAAAACTGTCGGTAATTTGGACTTGAATAAGAAGCTTGCCAACATGGAACTAAACATGCACTCAGCAATGTGACCGTTTGTCTTTTGGCAGCGGCACTTAAAAAGGAACCCCCCAGTTTAGCTAGAAAGCTAGCATGCTAACATCAGTGTCATGACATGAGAAGTGCAGCTGGTTGGGTAGCTAACTGCAGAGACTTGTAGCTCTAGTACTTTGGGCAAATGGAAATATGTCACGACAAACGTTCGTCTAGCTGTCTGGACGCTTAGGGAGTAACAACTTAGACTGCAGTCTCATGAGCCATGTGTTTTACTCAGATAACGATAGCCAGCTAGGCCAGGCCTCGTCTGTAAAACAACTTGCAAACCTTCCTTGACAATCTTTACAACACACTGCTTCTAGTCACTCGCAATCAGGCCAGCTAACTAGCAATCGAAATTGTTGTTTTTCGTTAATCTCACAGAAAATTATTGTATACTTCATCCTAGCTAGGAGAAGCTAAGCTAACTTTTGAAGTGTCAAAGCGGACACCTCACTTCTTCAAGTCTGCTAACGCGGCAGGTCGCTAACTATCTAGCTGGTAGCATTAGTGCTTCTGCTAATGACAGCTAGCGAGGCATAAATCCGGTCTATTTGTCAACAAATTGTCCTTGATCTACTTGCCAAGTCTTCGAAATATAGTGTAGTTTCTTACGAATTGCCGTAATTTCAGTACAGTACAAGCAGGAAGGCGTCTGTGTAGGTCGTCCCTTCTGTCGTTTGACGCTGGCTCGCAGGTGACAGCAGGCAGCCAATACAGACGCGTCCTTCGGCCTTGCCTTCCTCGCCTCACTGATCTCCATAACATAGGACCGATTCAATGCAAATCATTGGCCATCAAATGTACTTGTGCATTCATCAACATGTCCGTCCTCCTTACCTTTCCTCTCAAATCGAATCTCAGTATATGGGATCGTTGGAAATCTGAGATTGAATGATGATACATTGAATCATGCAACAATTAGTTAAGTGTTCATATATTTTGCTAACCGATGGGTGGCAGCAGTACATCGCATGGACAATTTTGAAGAATCCTGGATGTGACGTCAGAGACATGCGACTACTCTACGATGTCATCAAAAGATTCCAGTTGTTGTTTCGGGGTGCGATAAACAGCGGTGCGATAAACGATAGCACAGTTTCCACATTAATCTACTAAATGTTTTGGATCCATTCTGACTTATCCCTATAGCAGAGACAAACAGCCGTGATTTCGGTGTAAATTACGTTACGTAAATCAGAGCTGTTGGCGGTAGTCTATCAGAAGAATCAACCTATCAAGCCTCAAATCACATAAGACATGGCTCACTAAACCAAGTATAAAGCATTATGATGATTCTGTTATCATGAATATTCCTAGCAACTCCAAGCAAATATTGCAGTTTGACAGTTATCTCTAATTGCATCTCCGATCTGTTCGACATAACTAAGCTATCGGTATAATGTCTGCCCAGAAAGATTGTGAGTTTCTTGTGAAAAGGGCTAGAGAACTTGTCTCCGATGACCCATGTGCAGCCAAGGCTTGGCTCATAACGGCAAGAACACTTTACCCCACTGACTTCAAAATACAGGTAACTACAACCAAGTACCACACGTGGCTAACGCTAACTGACAGATTTTCTGGTATTGTTAAACATTTGAACTGACTACAAATTGAGTGTGCGGGGAGCGTTTTGACGGCTGTTTGAGCTTTGACGCTGTTTTGTTTTTCAGTATGAAATGTACACTATCGAGCGGAATGCGGAGAAGACTGCTTCAGCAGGCAGACTGCTATATGACATGTTAGTGAAAGCTGGCTATAACCCAGTCTCCTATGAGCCCCATTTCTATACCTTTATATGTTTATACATATTTCAAAAACAAGTCTGTCTCACCATCCATCTTCTCAAATGTCTCAGGTTTATCAACTTTCCTGACCAGTCCATTGTCTGGCGTGAGATTGGTGTCATCACTGCCGCTTTAAGGAGCGATTGTCAGGACAAACATGCACAGTTCCTACGAGGTGAACACTGTAACCTTGTGTTGTGCGAGAGTGTTTCCGACCTGACGCACCTACACCCCTAGTGCGTTAGCAATCAAACGGGGACCTTCGAAGTCCTTGTTTAATGGCGTGCGTGTTTGTGTGCGTCTTGTAGGTCTGTTTGAAACCCTCCCGGGCCACGTGCAGTGTGACATGCTCCTGAAGGCCACAGAGCAGTGTTTAAACACCCTGGAAAAGGCAGAGATGTTGCTGCTCCTGCTGAAGCGCTTTCCAGACTCCGTGGTCCAGCACGGGGTACACAACCACGTCCCGCCCATTTAAACACAGGGCCACCATCCGTTTGTATACTGTCTTTCCCCCTTCATTTGCCCTTTGACCTCTACATCCAAACACATAACTCAAAGGTGGACTGTAAACATTCTGATCCGTACCCAGGTCAATCTGGGAGAGTCCTTACTGGAGGCGGAGACCTCGGAGAACCTGGAGACACCGGTCAACTGCTTCCGGAAGCTGTTTGGTCAGTACAGTCCGCGAAATGCAACCGACGCCCCAATCATATGATCGGGCCCGCCCTCCTGTAGCTCAGTGCAAATCAGACGTAAGCGGATCTGTGTCCTGACTGTGGGCCTCCCCCTTCTGTCCCCCAGTGTGTGACGTCCTCCCTTTGATCCTGAACAACGTGGACATGCGCCTGCCGGCCAGCCTGCTGCACAAGTACATGCTGAAGGCGTCCGAGTTCTACATCAGCTACGTCACCAGAGGGCCTGCAGCTGAGGGGTCGACTCAGGGTAAAACCCTACCAGGTAGCAGATCAGACAGCCGCTGATACTGACCAGAGATGGGAAGATTTTCTTAGAGTCACAGTTGGTAAAAGAAAATACGTTTGACAGAGACGTGTAGGGCCTTACCTGGGGATTTCTCGTGGAAGAAATGAGTGTTTTGGTTTGTTTCGAAAACGTGGGATCTGTCGTTCCGCCTCGTGAAACACGGGGGGTCGACATCGTCACGCGGTCATATCTCGGTTAGGTGTTACGTCCGCTCCTTGAGGTGGATCTTCCATCTGGACCATGTCTCTCCGGGATGTGATGTGTCACATTTGCGACCCCCGTCTCAAACTTCCCTTCGTGTTCGTGTTTCGAGCCACGTCATGTGCTAACGTCGCACCATTTGCCATGACAACAAGAACCGTCCTAAAGACAAAACGAGTCTTTATCCTCCATTCACTGATTTCTTGTTTCTCCCCATCAACATACCCATTCTACTGTGAATACAATAACTCTTTCCCTCCTCCGCCCCGCCCCCCCCCCCCCCCCCCCCCCAGGTTCCCAAGAGGGCGGGGTTCTGAAGTCCCCCGGGATGTCTCGCGGCCCCCAGCGCTGCGTGATCGAGGGCCTGTCGGAGAAGTCGTCCATGGTGTCTGAGCCCTGGGAGAGGCTGCTGGACATCCTGTCCGTGGTGGGGGCGCGCTGCGACTGGCAGGGGGACAAGCCGGGCCAGAGGTGAGCCCCCTCCGCCGGGCCTCCTCCCGCGTGTCCGTGCGGAGACCGTCTGCGCGCGGGTGAATAGGGAGCTAGCCGTACGCGAGGACCGACGGAGCGACGCACGATGATGGAAGTGGCAGCGATTGAAAGACTGTGTTTGTTTGTGTGTGTGTGTGTGTGTTCAGGGGCTACGTGGAGCTGCTGCAGCGCGTCAAGGAGCTGTGTCGCTACCTGTCCAGTCTGGAGGGGGAGACCAGGGCCCGCTGCTGCAGCCAGGCGGTCGTCTGCGCTGCCCTGGTCCTCTTCCGCAGCGCATACCTCTACGTCTCGGCAGTGCAGCCCGCTCTCTTCCCAGGTCCGCGCGCGTGTGTGTGTGTGTGTGTGTGCGCGTTCAGATGTTACTGTGCGTGGACACAATGCTGGGAAATCCCATGATTCATTAGGGCCCAAACATTTCCATATATGACTGCTTCTTTTGGTGGTGCACCGTAATGTCTTTCTCTGGAGAAACGGGTCAATTAAAACAATTCACGTGTGAATGAAAGTCTTCTTCGTTGGTGTCTTGCAGGTGTGAATGCGCTGAGCTCTGGTCCCTGGATTCTCCTGGAGGACCTGAGTTGTGTGTACAGCGACGTGGTGGAGTCGGAGAAAGGGGCCAACAAGCACAGCCACAAGAAACGCAAGCTGGCTGACGGCCGTGAGAAGACCATGGTGAGGGGGGGGGGGGGGGGGGGGGGGCTGAGAGAGTAAGAAGGGGTAGATTAGTGTTCGTAGGAACCTCTTTGTTGGGAAGAGTACGTCCCCCATCAGACAGGGCGAGGTTTGCAGAGCGCTGTTGCGAAACGCGAGGCTCATCGGCACTGACACAGAAAGAAAAAAAAGACGAAAGCTTGTGTTTGTTGTTGTTGTTGTTGGGCAACAACCTCGTCACTTGTTCTGAGCCTAACCTTTACACTCCATCGTAAGCTACAAGCCTCACCACGTGAATAAACGTCTGCCCGTAAAAAATGACTGGCTCTTAGAGCGTGAGAGGCTGTCAGAGGTGTTCTACTTGAGGCTCTCACGGCGCTGCTGCTATGACATCGAGCGCCCAGCGACGCAAAAGCAGCCAGCAAAAAGCGTCAAGCTTCTCATTGAAAACGATGACTGAAAAGCCTCCGCTACTAAGCGCCCTCGTCTGAGTGGGGAGAGAGAGAAATGTGGTGCGCGTGTCTTTAAACGTGCGTGCGTGTTGCCACAGAGCTCCGACGACGAGGAAGGCTTGGGAAAGGGGCGGGGCCGCCACGTGGTGGTCAACAAGACGGAGATGCCGGGGTGGGCGGAGACCTTGGAGAGCTTCCGCATGGCGAGGGAGAGCTGGGACCTCGTCCACTCCAACGACAGTTTGGAGACAGGTACTCCTCCCCCCCACCCCACCTCACCTGCTCACAGTGTTCTATAAATACCCCCCCCCCCCCATGAGGAGACAGGAAATGGTCCTATAACTGCTTTGATGTCACTATGATAACCTTTTCCTCCTCATGTTATGTGCTCTCTTGGTGAAACTCTCCTACCCAGAATTCAACAAGATCTGTTCTTCCTGGAAGACGGACAGCTGGCTGTGGTTCCGGATCTTCCTCACAGATATGATCATGTACCAGGTCAGCTCCATAACACGAGGAGCTGGGGGTCTGAAACCCACCACATCGACACTGGAAATGCCTCTTATTGTATTTTGATGCGTGCGTGTGTGAGTTTGCTCGTGTGTTTATATCACGATGTGTGTGTGCATCCTGATCCGTGTACAGCAGGTATGTGTGTGTGTGTGTATCCTGATCCGTGTACAGCAGGTATGTGTGTGTGTGTGTGTCCTGATGTGGGTTGTGGTGTGACCTCCAGGGCCAGTACCGTAAGGCCCTATCCAGCCTGCAGCAGATGTCCGTGTTCCAGCCTCCTCAGGCTGGCCAGAGCCCCTCAGCCCAGGGAAGTCTGGAGCAGCACAGAGCCCTCATCCAACAGGCCTCCTGCCACTACGCACTGGGAGAGCACAGGGTGGGCGCACACACACACACCTAGACACACACACACACACACTCTCTTTCTCTTACATTTACTCACACACACAGAAATACACACACACACACAGACAGACAGACATAGACACACACACAGACACCCCACACACACACAAACAGACAGACATACCTAGCACTCCAGTGGAAACAGACAGACACTAACTCCGAGTCGTGTCTCTGGTTTTGAATGTGTTTGTTTGTTAGTTGGCTTGTGAGAAGCTGCTTGATGTCATCAATGGGCTAGTTCCCCAGAACCAGGATCCAGCCAAGAGCCCTGAAGACCCGGGCAAGGCCAAGAGCAAGCCCAGGAAAGGTGAGCTCTCTGGGCACAGCTGGCTCAGGATCGCGGGCCAACTCGGCGATGGGACTCGGTTCTTGTAACCCGCTTGACATATTTACATGAATACAAATGTTAATTGTGCACTCTTCACACATGAGATCATGATTAAAGTAAACAATGGTTTCTATGTTTCTATTCGGTGTGGTTTGTGTTGCCAGGCAACGACCTGAGGTTGCTGCCCTGTACAAGCAAAGCCATCTTGCCCTTCTGTCTGCAACTGATGCTGGCCTGTTTCAAGGTGAGGTGCTTAAATTCAGTTTCAAGTCATTAAAGTGAAATTTAAATTGTTATTACATCTTGTGAACTAATTTCCGATCCTGCCCTGTTGTCTGGTTTTGTCCAATCAGCTCCGTGCCTTCACCGACAACCGAGATGACCTGGCCCTGGGTCATGTGGTGGTGCTGCTGCAACATGATTGGCCGCAGGGCGAGGCCCTCTTCCTGAAGGCAGTGGAGAAGATCTGCCAGCAAGGTGGCCTGCAGTATGAGAACTTCTTCAACTACGTCACCAGTATCCTTGCTGATATGACTCGCCCATCTTGTCTGTTCCCTCTCGCACTTTCTCTCCCTCCCTCTTATCTCACTGTTGCTCTCCCACGATTCTGATCTCCCTCCTCTCCCTTCCTAGTCAGTTTCCTTTAACCCCTTCCTCCCCACAGACATCGACATGCTGGAGGAGTTTGCCTACCTGCGCACTCCAGAAGGGGGGAGGATCCAGCTCGAGCTCTTGCCCAATCAGGGAATGCTCATCAAGTAAGCCCCTCCCCCTCGATCTACGTTTAGCGTTTTTCTAACTTGGGCGTCATCTTTATTGAACCATGTTCTAAGCCGACATGGTACGTGCTATTGGGGGAGACAGGGGTTGTTCTTCCCGTGTTTGTGAAATGTGTTGGAAAAACGGGTGGAATTGAGCTCGAGGCCGCAGAATTGCCATCTGACCCAAAGCAACACACATTGACATTACATTTAGTCATTTAGCAGACGCTGTTATCCAGAGCGACTTACAGTAAGTACAGGGACATTCCCCCCGTGCCTTGCCCAAGGACACAGTCATTTGGCACGGCGGGGAATCGATCCGGCAACCGTCTGATTACTAGCCCGACGACCTCACCGCTCAGCCATCTGACTCCCGGTGTGTAAGTTCACGCTCGGTTAAGGACCCTTTTCAAACGATTGGACGCAGTTTGGCCGCATGGACGCCGCCCTCCCCCGCTCTCACTGTCTCTCTCTCGGAGGGTTGTTGAACGCTGCTTGTTGGTTTGCTGTTCCCAGGAACCCCAGTCCCGCCCTGGGGGTGGACTTAAACACCCTGCTGCTACCTGGGGTGCAGGCCGTTGACAGGTACCCCCAGTCCCCCCGTCCCCCCCCTCCCCAACTGCCTCTCCCCCCTTTTCACACCCATCACCCCTCGGCATCCCCCCCATCCCCGGGCTCGTCCCCCTCACCCCACCGCCGTTTTGATTTTGGCCCGTTGTTTTTCTTTCCCCATCGAGTCAGCGGTTCTTTAGGTTTCTCCGAGATGTTTCTTTTGAACCATCGCATCCGTTTCTGTGGTTTTTGTGGTGCATTTTCGTTGACAGTCCGTTCATGCCGTCCGTTTGGTTCCGTTGTCATTCCATCCGTGTGGCGCCTCCATTTTTCCGTTGTTTTGGATTTGGATGTCGCTCCCTCTGCCGTGTACAGAGGTGGTCTCACAGACTTCTCATCCCATCTCCAAACTGGCACAAGTGTGAATGTCAAACATTTGATGTTTTTCGTCGCAGCTCTATTCCTGTGCCTCCAGATAGTCATGACCAATCTTTTGAATGAGCTACGCCATTATTTGCGTTGTTTTACTTGACCTCGCTTTAGCAATGGACTTTGCCCCAGGCGAGCCCCAGGGTTGGGTCCTGCTTCATGTGTGTCTCTCTCGGTCCGGCCCTCAGGCACCACACGGTGACCCGGGGCATCACCAAGGGCGTGAAGGAGGACTTCCGTCTGGCCATGGAGAGGCAGGTGTCGCGCTGCGGCGAGAACCTCTACACCGTGCTCCACCGCTTCTGCATCAACGAGAAGATCATCATCATCCAGTCCCTGCCCTGAACCCTGCCCCCCTCCCTCTGACCCCTGAACATCCCAGGTTGACCTTTTGGACCGTTGGTATTTGACAATGCAGCCGGTGGATGTTGTGTCTACAGAGGTTACCCCCCCCCCCCCCCCCCCGACATGTTTGGACGATGTCTTCTACCACGGAGCTGTCCTTGCTTGGCATCAGACGACACCGCTGAAACCCAGTGGCTTCTGGGACTGTGACCAAACACACATACACACGACGATGGCAATAGGATGGAGTCATTTCTATCTTTATCTTCTATGCCTTAAGATTTGACATGTGCTCGAGGGGATTACAGGATTAAACAGGGTTTTGGTAGCTCACATCCATGTTGTCTATTGGTGGCATTGTACTGTGCTTGTCTAAGGATGTCCTGTTTCTGATAACCTCTGAGTTCTGTATTCTAATATCTGGTACGTATGAATGTTGAGGTAAAAAAAGAGAAGAAGAAACACTGTATTCATGTGATTGTTAAATGTTTTTATTGTTTTCTTTTGCACCAAACAAGTTTGTTTTGTTACAGTATGATTGTTTTCATTAAAGCTCTTGCTGACTGGTTTGGATCACAGTTATCTGCCGATTATAATAGCATTTTATTAGCCATATAGGGATGTAGGATTTTATCTTTATTGTTGATAATGTTGACTTATTTTGGTAGAATTACATTTAAACTGTTTAGTTACACACACAGCCCCACAGCCTGTTTCTGTTCTTAGGTAGCCCCTCCCTCCCTCCCTCCCTCCCTCCCTCCCTCCCTCCCTCCCTCCCTCCCTCCCTCCCTCCCTCCCTCCCTCCCTCCCTCCCTCCCTCCCTCCCTCCCTCCCTCCCTCCCTCCCTCCCTCCCTCCCTCCCTCCCTCCCTCCCTCCCTCCCTCCCTCCCTCCCTCCCTCCCCTCAAAGATGAGATGTGCCATGGTCTGATTGTTGTTCTTAAAGTAGTGTAACAATTCCTTTCTTAAACTCAATGTATCAAAGACAAAATAAATGGCTATTGGCTTTCAAAGATGGGCTTCGGTCCCCCCCATCACTTCTCCTAATACATGGTGAACAGGATGAGGCGGTTATCCAGTACAAATACATTAAGGACAAACTGACAAACTAAGCTGAACCTAATGTGAAAGCAACCCTGAGCCAGGCCTTTCACCGTTTCGTGCGTTCTGCCATCGTAGCTAGCAACAAAATGATAAATGAAGCGAAGTAGCGCGTGAGGCAATTAAATTCTTCTTTGTTTCGTTTAAAGGCGGTTGGCAGGCATTTCAATTGAATTAGTCATTTTATTAGTCAAACGTTGTATGTTTGTGCACCAGTGATTTGATTTAAATAACATTACTTGTTTCTCGCGACATAAATCAACGTTACATTATATTACTTGGTCTCGATAGCGGTATCGATAAGCTTGGACCTTATTGATATTCGGGTTTTGAGAAATTTGGAACCGGGTCCTTACAGAACCGGTTCTCGATACCCGTCCTTACCCACTAGTCCATGTCCCTGACTGGTGCATTGGGCAGGTCTGCCTGCAGGGCAGCCCTCAGGTTGGCCCAGAACAGCCTGTGCTTGGCCCTGTCCTGGGGCCACTCCAGGAAGGTGTGCTTGGCCATCATGGCCTTCAGCTGGTGGTACTTGGAGGGGATCATGTACTGAGGCAGGGGCTGCAGCAGCACCAGGATCACACTGTGGGACTCGCACGTCAGGCCCTGGTGGCCGGCAAAGTACAACTCGTAGTGGCACCACTCGCTGCGCACAAAGTGGGGCGACAGGACGAACACGCAGCGCCTGCTCCGCTCGATGCAGCGGAGGATGTTCTCCACGATCGTCTTCCCCGGGACAAAGTCCCTCTCGTGGTGGCAGATGTGAAGGGCGCTGCCCGAGCCCTCCAGGTTGGGCAGGAGTTGACCCTTGACCCATTCGGCATCGTGCTGACTGTAGGACACGAAGGCGTGGAAATGCACCCCTTCCAGGTCCTCGGGTCGGATCTGCTCGGTCCGAGCACGATGCTTGGCCCGGCTCCACTGCCAGATCATGCCTAGGTACCACGGGACGTCAAAGCGGCGGCACAGTGTCAACACGACAACGATCAGAGCCACAGCCGGACACAAGATGGCCGCCGCCAAGAGACCGACGCTACAGGAGATGTCGGGGAGCCAGAACTCCTCCAGGGTCTTGTTCTTTAAAGTTTGGGGGTAGCTGCAGTAGTAGCCCCAAGGCCAGTGGAGAAGCTTGAACGCTTGATCTTCACCTGCTACCTGTTTAGCACCCAGCTGCTTAAAACGCCTCACGGCACAGGTGCAGATGAAAGGGTTTCTGCTGACGTCTAGTGTCTCCAGCCAAGGGCATTCCTTTAGCAGTCTCACCGTTGGTGCGTGAATAAAGTTTGTCCTCAGAAGTAGTACCTTTAAGTTTGGAAATCCACCACACACCGGAAGGTCCCGCAAGAGGTTGGCACTCAGGTCCAGGGTTGATAGGGACTTGAGTTTCAACATGGCACTTGGGATTGTGGATATTTGATTATTTTGGAGGTCCAGTGTAACGATATCTTTGGGCAAGCAGCCAAACACGTCTTGACTCAGCCTGTTGGAGGATAGGTCCAGTTTGATGATATTCTGGGGCCATAAACACTCTTTCTTCTCTTCCCGACTGGTATAACGCAACGAGTTAAGACTCAGGTCCAGATGACGCAGGGAACTCATGTACTGCAAACGTTTGCTTAGAACCTGCAGGCTCTTGAGGTTGTTTCCACTCATAACCAAGGTGGCCACTCGGTCAAGATTTCGACACTCCACCGTCTCCTCACTGACCACACTCGAGAAGACAGTGTCTGACAGGGCACAATTTGAGAAGTCCAGCCGGTGGATTCCACTGGGTTTCTTTGGGCAGGTCATGTGAATGAAGGATGACTCCCCAATGGCCAGGTTTTCCACTGGCATGTTAATGAAAAAGTTATAGAGGGCCTCCTGGGAAAATAGAAAGCTGCCGACCTCTGCTCGCGATAGGCTAAACGATTGGGTGTTGGATGTGCGGCTCACCAGAGTTTCATTCTTGGGCGGAAGTTTGATCATGATATCCGTGACGGTCAAGTGGGCAATTGTAGAATGGAACACAGCGTTGATGGTGTCTGTCACCTGCCCCCAGCTGGTCTCGACGTGGGTCAAGTAAAGATGGGTGGTGGTCACCGCACCTCGTTCTTTGAGAATTTCTGGCAGATACATATTTCCCTTCAAACTTGTCAGCTCCACCTCTGTGAACATCAGTAGAGCATCCATTAACAACACGGTGTCAGTGTTGGTTGTCACGCCAATTTGAATTTTCCGCAGCTGGACATTCTTCAGGCTCCCTTCTTCGTAAGTTGTCTGTCCGTTCAGTTGAAGGGTCAGACATTCCAGTGTCAAATTGGCTATGTTAGCAAAGTCCCCCACCCTGATTTCATCTGCTCCAAGACTGAGGTCCGTCAGGTTCTTCAGGGAACTAAACTCCTTCCCCAGAGCCATGGTGACAAACTTGTTGAAGGCCAGGTCCAGGTTCTGGAGGTTTGGGCTAAGCAGCAGGTATGTCTGATCCGACAGGTTCTGCAGCCTGTTATGTGAGAGATCCAAACCTTCTAGCAGTGGGGTCCGATGAAACGTCTCAGGATGGATCACATCCAGGACATTCCAGGATAGGTTGAGGAAGGTCAGAAGACTTGTGTTGTGGAAGTCCTCGCGGTGGAGAGTGTGTATGTGGTTGCAGGAGAGGTCCAGGACTTTTGTGGAGGGAGGGAGGCCTGGGGGCACTGAGGAGAGGTTCTTGGAGGATAGGTCTATGATGATGGAGGAGCAGGGTGGAACTCCAACAATCATAGCCACTGTCCAGAGGGTGGCAGTCACAGCTCTCATGTCTGAAGAGGAGAAAGGCGGCGTAGATACAAATATGAAACTTTGTTGTACATGTACACTCACTTAATATACTGAACATATATTTAAATAGGAAAGATGGTAATGTTGACATAAAAAAGGCGAATGTACACTGTATGGTCTGTAGAGTAAATACAACTAGTTTTCTAGGTCTGTCCTTGGACCCCTCCTCTTCTCCCTGTACACCACCTCGCTTGAACCAATCATCACTTCCCATGGCTTCTCCTGCCACTGCTACGCTGATGACACGCAACTGTACCTGTCGTTCCCCCCGACCGATCCGGGGATCTCAGCTAGGATTGAGGCCTGCCTCACAAACATTTCCGCTTGGATGACCAAGCATCACCTCCAGCTGAACCTCGCCAAAACAGAACTCCTCATCATCCCGGCCAAACCCTCTATCTCCCACGATCTCACAATCACCCTGGGATCTGCGACAGAGACCCCTTCATCCTCTGCCAGGAACCTCGGGGTGACCATGGATGACAAACTCTCCCTCACAGCCCACATTGTTGCGGTGTCCTGGTCATGTAGATTCACCTTCTATAACATCCGGAAGATCAGGAGATACTTGTCTGAGCACTCCACCCAGCTGCTAGTCCAAGCACTTGTCCTCTCAAAGTTGGACTACTGCAACTCGCTGCTCGCTGGTCTCCCAGCATGCTCAACCCACCCTCTCTAGAGGATTCAGAATACGGCAGCCTGTCTGGTCTTCAATCTACCCAGACGCTCCCATGTTACCCCGCTCCTCATCTCCTTCCACTGGCTTCCCATCATGGCCCGTATCAGATTCAAGACCCTGGTACCGACCTTCCGAGCGGTAAATGGGACTGCACCCGACTACATCAAGTCTATGCTCCAGCCTTACACCCCCACCCGCCACCTACAGTCTTCTTCTGACAACCACCTGGTGGTCCCACCGCTCAAGAGCGCCCAGTCCCAACACAAGTTATTCTCCTGTCTGGCCCCCCAATGGTGAAATCAACTCCCCACCTCCATCAGAGACACTGACTGTCTCCCCACCTTCAAGAAAAGGCTCACAACGCACTTGTTCTTGGGAGTACAACGGCACTTAAGAATGTTTGTCTGGACCTGATGTTTCCTTCAGGATCACAATGACTCTTATTGAGAGACTTGTTGCTCTTGTTGGTTAGTTGTAACTGACTTGAAACTATTGTACTTGCTGTGGAATATATTTTTGTTGCTTGCTTTTTTTCCGCAGGTACACCCTAGCACTTTTTCTAGGTTCACGTTGTTTAATTGTATCTTGTTTAACTACATACTCTTATGGTTCTTCCCTTTGGGACTTATTTAGTTTTCACAATATATGCTTCATATTTGCTTACCCGCAATGTTTGGGGATATCTCGTTGTTATGATCAGTGACCTGTGCACTTTTGTAAAGCTCTCTTTTGGATGTCGCTTTGGATAAAAGTGTCTTCTAAATGCGTAAATGTAGTTTCAGGGTGGAGAGAATATGCATAACGTAAAATAGCAGCAGATAGCCCATCTCATCTTTTCAACACAATACAACTTGTATTGGAAGACATCTATACTTTCATTCTGCGTTATAAACCATGTCAAGTCATCATGTACTGAAAATGGATTCGATAATAGATGCACAATCTTTGTAAAATACTCGTATCTTACCTGTCTTTCACTAATGCGGGCTCGTGAAGCAAGGGAGATTATCAGTTATAGCTTAGTGTGAGACCTATGTCTCATTACCAGTGATGAGAAATCTTATCAAAAGGGAAACAGAATAATGAACTGAAACCAGGCCAAACAAATTTATCTACTGCTTCTGCTTTTTCCTGACACACAACACCCCATTTTTCAATTTCCTCTCGTAGACGGACAATATTTCTTCATTCTATACATATAACATATCTAGGGTTATGTTAGATATCCATAATATGTCATTGTTGATGTCTGAGGATGGAAATCACTGGGTAGAGCTATCAACATCTCGATCATTAGAATCTGTGTTCATGTTAATGAGGATGATGAGGAGTAGGAGAAAGAGGAAGAGGAAGAGCGATGTTTGACGTGTGGGTTATGCCATTAACCGATGCCCTACTTTCAATGAACACATTTGGATTTTTCTTCATGTAGACAGTCACTAACATCAAGTATTGTTACCATGAACCCTTTGTTGGCTTTCCACATGATAAGCGTTGTTAGCTTTCCTTCTCAAACACCCTGAGCATCTTGATGAGTCCCTGTTGTGTGGTGCCATGGAAACAGGATGAGGTGATATGATGTTGTATCACAGTATATCGGTCAGACCCAGGAAGGAAATGGATGACTGTGTCTGGGATAATTGGATTTAATCTAAGAACATTCTGGGGCACACCTGATTTCACCCGAGACAACAAGGTTGTTTACTTAAAATGGCATGACCGAGTATAAAAAGCACCAATGAAAAAAATAGAGAATTAGAACATTGATATGTATTCATTTCCCAAATTGATTCATATGCTGAAGGACAAGTCCCCTTGGTCAAATATGATTCATCATCCTCCTCACCAACACTGGCTTACCTCGATCTGTGGCTGTTTCTTGGTGTGACTTACAGCAAAACAGATCGAATAAACCGCAGTGTCTGTTCTGTCACTTGTCGTCTATGATCAAATCTACCACAACGGTCGATTTGGCTGCAGCCAAAGACCAGGCTTTAGACCGTTTTGTAATGACATCATAGAAAGTGACCCCATTTCTCCTTGTTGTATTGTTGTCTCCATGGCAGTCATGTGATCCTTTTGATCACATTTAAGAGATTGGATTGACCTTGATTGATATTTGCTGTGTTCTCTTGAATGTACCTCATATGCGATGGCCTGATATCTTTTTTTCTATTTCATGGGCAACTCTACAAATCCAACATTCATCATAGTAATTCAACAGAACATTAGGGAAGGGACATTTCCAAAAATATTTAAATGAAAATATTTGGAGGAAATGTAACGAAGGGAGCGGGGGTGGGGGGGTGGGCACTTGAACGGCTAAAGGCAGGGAGAAAAAGAGAAAGTGTGCCACATCCACATCTCAGCTGTTTAAGTGCAGATCAGAGTTCGAGCTAATTATTGACAAAGACTCTTCTTCTCACCAATCAAGAGTCCTCTTAGAGGTGTTGGTGCGTGGTGCGTGACGGAGAGTGTGAGTCAGTGTGTGTGTGTGTGTGTAAACATGTGTGTGTCAGAGGACGAGAGGTGGGGCGAGGGAGCCGAGGAGAGATAGGGACTCCAACTGAGTTAGCCAGTCACATTGATCCTGCAGCTTTTCTCGGTGAGCCTCCTCTGTCCTCCTCTCATTTGTATCAATCCCCAAACCTAGTTGCGTTTCTGTCATGGGTCTCTTCTTCACGCCATACCCCACCCCTCATCCCCTCCAAGGCACTGATCAGCCCTCTTCTTCCTCTGGATGTCTTAGACCTGTAGAGGTGGAATAGTCTTTCCATCCGGCAGCAACATGAGGATTTGTCCTTCTTTCCACCCCTCCTTCCCCAGTCTCGGCCTCCTGCTGACGGCGTGTGTGTGGGTTGGGGTCGCTGGTCTCCCGGGGGAGGGCCGGAGACAGTGGCTGCATGCCCCCAGCCGGGACATCACTAACCAGAGCCAAGTGTTCCTCCACGGAACCTTCCCTCCAGGCTTCCTCTGGGGCACCGGCACCTCCGCTCACCAGACGGAGGGGGCCTGGGACCGGGACGGGAAAGGAGCCTCCGTCTGGGACCACTTCACCCATTCCGGAACCTTCCGGGACGGCCGAGGCGGCGCTGACGCTGCCGTTGGGGCCACGGCCGACGTGTCCAGCGACGGCTACGTTCGCTGGCAGGAGGACGTGCAGGCGCTCTCGTACCTGGGCGTGCGCTCCTACTCCTTCTCCCTGTCCTGGCCCAGGCTCTTCCCTGACGGAGACGCCTCGGCTCGGCCTCGTTCAGGCGCGGTGAGGCACTACAGCAGGCTCATCGACCAGCTGCGGGAGAGGGGAGTGGAGCCGGTGGTGACCCTCCACCACTGGGACTTGCCCCAGGCCCTGCAGGAGCGCTACGGAGGCTGGAGGAACCACTCCCTGGTGGGGCTGTTTGACAGCTACGCCGCCTTCTGCTTCCGGACGTACGGAGGCCGAGTCAGATACTGGATCACCATGCACAACCCCTACCTGGTGGCAGTCCAGGGGTATGGGACAGGGGAGCAGGCTCCTGGGGAGAAGGGGGACCCCTCCACACCCTTCGTGGTGGCTCACAACCTCATCAGGGTGAGTCTTGCAGTGTCAGAAAGTCAGCGTGGTTCGGTTTTCGTGGGGTGCAGGGTTGGCCAAAAGTCATCTAACTTAAGCAATAATAGTACTGTTTTATTAAAATAACAATGTAAAGTGATTTGTTGTCGTACGTTAGTTTCAAAACAGATGCATTGTTTTGTACGGGTATAAAAGTACTGAACCTGTATGGGCGGTCTGCCTGACATTGAACTTCGGACGTCAGCTGACGTTAGTCAATGAGTCTTTGTGTCTCTCAAGACACACTCGAAAATATGCTGATATATTGCATGTAATTGGCTTTAAATGTTGACATGAATTGCTCTGAAAAAGATTCGATTATTTCAAATGATTTATTTATTCGTCGCACACATCCACCTGCAAGATTTTCTAATGATGTCCAGTTAGACGTCACTGACCTTTGTGTAAAAGACATCTGTTAAAAGCTTCGGGTCAAAGCTCTGGTACAATAAGAGATTTACTGCTACCCTTTCTATCATCAGTAAACACGACACTCGAGGAGCGTACGTGAGGGGGTTCAAAGTCCGTGGCATCAGCACTTTTGAAATAGTGGGGCCACAGTTGACAGGATGTAGATTACAGATAGCCGGATGTGGAGATAATAGGTGTGATGTAAAAACAGTCTCCACCTACAGTACAGAACGTGATGTATGCATTCCGGTCCAATGTGTGCACTAGGACTAGGTGTGTCTGTGTTGTGACCAAATTCACAACACAGACAGTTCATAGAGGATGATCTTATATTGATGTCGTGGGCCATGTGAATGATTATAAATCCAAGGCATCACTTAACCTTAAGGGTACATTTACTACCTGGTATCGACATAACAATACTTACTGAAGAAACATTGTGGGTACATGGGAAATGATGCGCAATGCAATGTTACTAAGTGTAATTGGTGGACACTAGGTTATATCAAAAGAATAAGAAGGCATTGTATTGTGAAGAGGCGCAAGTAAATGTTTTAAAGGGGCCAAAACAAGATCAATGTTAAACACCCACGTACCCCTGGAAAGCCCAACCTCCTCCATAACAAGTTTCGCCTAAATTGTAAACTAGAAAAAATAAAAAAGTGTAACTTCATAGCAGTTTCTATGTAACCACGGTGTTGTTACCAAAGGTATTACGTTGTAGTTACATGGTAGTTATTGTAACCTTAATATAAATCTTTAATGTCTTGAACCACATAAAGATGTAATTAAGTCGTTCTTTATTTTCCAGGCTCATGCCAAAGCATGGCACACCTACAACACCCACTTCCGCCCAACTCAGCAAGGTCAGGTGTCCATTGTCTTGGGCTCCCATTGGATAGTTCCCCGTCAAGACCCATCCAGGTCAGCCAACGTCGATCTTTGTCAGCAATCCATGGAAGCGGTACTGGGCTGGTTCGCCAGTCCCATCTTTGGGGATGGCGACTACCCGACAACCTTAAGAACCAGGCAGCGGGGCCTCCTGCCAGAGTTCACCCCAGAGGAGAGGCTCTGGGTGCGCGGAACAGCTGACTTCTTTGCCTTGTCGTTCGGCCCTAACAACCTCCGACTGGACCGAAGCCTGGGCCAGTACAGGCAGACAGTGTCCCTGGACTTGAGAGGCTTGCTGGGCTGGATAAAGAGGGAGTACGGGGGGCAGCTGAAGGTTCTGCTGGCCGAGGTGGGCTGGTTCTCCGAGGGGTCTGCAGGGAGGGAGGACACGGAAGCCATCTATGTGATGAAGAACTTCATCAACAAAGTTCTGAAAGGTGAGGAGGGGTCTCGTTTGCGAAGGAGGGGGTGAGAATGATGCGTGCTTGGATGTGAGCGGATCTGTCTGTGTGTTGTTGGGAGTCAGATGGCTGAGCGGTTAGGGCATCAGGCTAGTAATCTGAAGGTTGCCAGTTCAATTCCCAGCCACATGATGTTGTGTCCTTGGGCAAGGCACTTCACCCTACTTGCCTCGGGGAGAATGTCCCTGTAAGAGTGACTGCTAAATGACTAAACGTAAAATGTGTTTGAATAGCACAGTGTGTTGGAAATAGGTTTTAGTTTGCCGGTTTGTTCTCACGCTCGTCATTTCTGTCCTTCCAGCCATCGTGTTGGATGGTGTCCAGGTGTTTGGCTTCACGGCCTGGTCTCTGCTCGACGGTTTTGAGTGGACCTCTGGGTACAGCATTAGGCGGGGCCTGTTCCACGTAGACTTCAGCCATCCCAACAGAACCAGACTCCCCAAGACCACCGCCCAGTTCTACAAGCAAGTCATCCGTGACAATGGTTTCCCCGGTGATGAGACCACCCAGGAGGTCAACGGTCGTTTTCCTTGCGACTTCCACTGGGGTGTGGCCGACTCCACCTTGCAGGTGAGGGGAACAAGATTGAAGGGGAGAGGAGAGGAGGAGAGAGGAGGACAGAAGGAGATGAAAGGAGAGTGAGAGAGGAGGCTGGTAGAGATACGATATATAGAGAGCTTTTTCAAAATCCATTATTTTTTCTACAACTATTAAAAAATCGAAAACAAATGCAAATATACTCGATCTTTCGAAAAGGAATCGAATAAATACATCATTTTTCTTCCAGGTCCATTTACATCCCATCTCCCCTCAGTTCACCGACCCTCACCTGTACAGCTGGAACCTGACCGGTGACGGCTCCCTGCGTCCGGTGAGAGGGGTCAGGCTCCGCACCCGGGAGCCCCAGTGCTCTGACTACTTGGCCATCCGGGACCACCTCCGCCTGTTCGAGAGCACCGCCGCCTCTCACTACCACTTTGCCCTCAACTGGTCCCTGATCCTGCCCCGGGGAGACCTGGCCAGCCTGGACCCACAGGCCCTCAGGTGGACACTCGCGAACGTTCGTGGGAGGAGCGTGGGGGATTATGTGACAAACAGACAAGCGCGTCCTTGCTCAATTTGGAATGTTTTGATATGTATTTCAGGTACTACCGGTGTGTCCTCACTGAGCTCCATAAACGAGGCCGGGAGGCCATGATCACCCTCTACTACCCCACTCAGAGAGACCCTAATCTGGGCTTGCCCGGGAAGCTGCATGCCTCAGGGGGCTGGCTGAACCAGAGCACCGTAGAGGCCTTCCAGGAGTATGCCGCCCTCTGCTACCGGGAGCTGGGGCCTTGGGTCCACTATTGGATCACCATCAACGAACCAAACCGACTGGTGGATGTTTACCTCAGTGGAGAGGAGCAACATCTGGCTGCCCACAACCTCCTCCTGGCTCATGCTAAGGCCTGGAGGCTGTATGAGAAGGAGCACTCCAGCCAGCAGGGGGCACTGGTATCCTTGGCTCTTCACGCGGACTGGGCCGAGCCCGCCAACCCCTTCCTGGACTCCCACATTACTTCCACCCAGCGCTTCCTGTTGTTTGAGCTCGGCCGCTTCTTAGACCCGCTGCTGGGGGGAGCGAGAGAGGGGGCGAGGAGAGGGGAGGGGGGAGAAGGCGCCTACCCCGAGGAGATGCGGGCGTACCTGGCGGAGAGGGCTCGGCTGCTGGGGGTCCCGGGTTCCCCGCTGCCTCGCTTCACCCCGCAGGAGAGGGAGGAGCTGCGGGGCGCCATGGGCTTCATCGCCCTGAACCATTTCACCACGCGCCTCATCTCTCCGCGCCCCTTCCTCGCTCCCCAGAGTTCCAGCCCGCAGTACCACCTGGGCCCAAACCATGACTGCCTGCTCCAGACCGACCCCACCTGGCCCTCCTCCAGGCCTGGTTCCCTGGGCCAGGCCCTGGTCCCCTGGGGCCTGAGGAGGGTGCTGGGCTGGGTGAGTCAGAGGTATGGAAGGGCCCTGCCTGTCATCATCACTGCCTTTGGGATCGATGACCAGGCGCCAGTTAATGACATCATCAGGCAACACTACTGCAAGAGGTACCTACAGGAAGCCCTCAAAGGTGAGGCTTGCTGGAACTCTTTCCTCCCTATCAAACCACTATCAACCACTTCCCTTTCAGCTGCTCTGCACTTGACCACAGTCAACCACACTCGACCGCAGTAATGACCCAATCAAGCTTCTGTGCAAAGCTTCCTTTTTCGTTTATGTGCTTATAACAACCTTAATCAGTCTGTCTTAGTTTCAGTGTGTGTGCGTGTGTGTTTGAGTGTGTGTGTGTGTCTGGGAAGTCAAAGCAGGCTGCTTAGGTGATTTCCCAACTCGGTCTTATCTCTGTCCTGACTGATGTTCTTGTTCTTTATGAGGAACCTTTGAGATCATGATAGACTGTTCAAGACGTGTAAAAACATTTTAAGCCTTCATGCATACTAGGGGGTAAAGAGCTTTTAGCTCTCTGGCTGTTTTCATCTGAACCAATGTTCAAACATGCACCAAATGATATAGTGTTGTCAAGAAGATTGAAACTTTCCCAACATGTTGTGGAAGATTGAAAGATTTGGGGATGTGAAGCGTAGCAAACAGCACGGTATTCCAGAACAACACACTCTAGAACAGATGCATGTAAACAATAAGAAACCCACTGCAGCCTACGCAAGCCTGTGCACGAATCCGCGCCTCCCTGCGTCTCTGTTCATGGCTTGACTTCCTCTTCCCTCCAGCTCGTCAGCTGGACGGCGTCAACCTCGGCGGTTTCTACACGTGGAAGCTGCAGGAACGCCACGGCGACAAGTTCGGCCTCTTCTCCTCCCTCCAGCACCAGTCCAGGCCCAAGGGCTCCGTCGCCGTCTACCGCCAGGTCATCGCCAACGCCACGGCGGCCTGCCCCGTTGGCGAAGCGCGGGCGACCTGCGACGTCTGCGCCCGGCTCTCGGAGAACAAGCCGCTGCTCTTCCTTGGGACCTGCCTGCTGCTCTCCGCTGCCATGCTAGCGGCGGTGGCGGCGGTTGCCGTCAGGAGGAGGAGGAGGGCGAGGGCGGGAGGTGGGCGGGTCGGGGGGAGGAGGGCAGGGGCGCCCGTGTGCGCCGCGCCCCGCCGGATGACGTGTCAGCCATGGGAGAAGAGGGGGTTGCAGCGCGTGGCAGACGGGATCCGAGTGGTCCGATACTAGGTGTGGCGGTGGCACCTTTAAGATTTGGTGGGGGGGGGGGATGTGAAGCGTAGCAAACAGCGTGGTATTCCAGAGCAACAGACTCGAGAACAGATACATGTAAACGATGAGAAACCCACTGCAGCCTACGCAAGGTGAAGGTGTCGGACCTTGGGCCACAACAGTAAAACAGGCCAGGGTCAAAGGTTACCTGACCTCGTTTTACCCCATTAGCACTGGGACACAGCAGATAACGTGACCCTTCATGATTCACATTTGACATTTAGTCGTTTAGCAGACGCTCTTATCCAGAGCGACTCGCCCAATTCCCTAACCACTCAACCACCCGACTTCCATGACAGAGCTGAATGTATGCAGATTAGTGGGTGGAGGCAGTGACGGACTGGCGAGTGGTAGGCCTACTTTGAATCTCCTCTTTTTGAACACCGCAATCTAAGACTACTGTATGGACCTTGAAAAAGAGACCGCCAGGTAGAATCCTCCTATTTCAGCTTCGGCAGTGAGATGACCTCTGAATGAGATGCAGTTTGCCCATGACTATTATGACTTGAGTAAGGACGAGAGCTATGGTCTGCTTGTCAACATCCACGATGGCTGCTTTTGTAATATACTGTAATATGATGATCGTGTAGCGCAACTGTATTGTAAAATGTGAAACAAAATACGTTAGTAAGGGTAGAAACTGCATATATGCTTCTGGAACAGTACATTTAATGGCTAAATATGGTGGTGTCTGATTGTGTTATGTTGTTTGAGATGTGTTATTGAAAAAATTAAATCAACTACAAAAGACTATGACAGCCGCTAGTGTGATTGTGGTGCTATAGCACTGGTCCAGGCACTGGGGCCTTGGGATTCATTAGAATGAGTTGCACCGTGGACGATTATGCAACCAAGCCAATACATCCATGGTCAAGCTTTTCAGATAGTCTTCTTACCAGCACTATAAGCTATCGCCTTCTAGTGGTGGAACCAGATACGGAGGACGACTGCTCTGAAATCGAATGAAGTCTGTTTTAACATTCAAATCTTGGTTCTACTTCATTTCCTGAATGTCTAAATAGTGTAAATAAACAGATCACTGAAGCTTGAACATTTAACACTCATAATATAAACGTGTTTATTTATGCTTTTAGTATTGCATTCAAAGTGAATCAGAGTTACTGACTAAAAAAGTGCATTTTCGTTGCTGAACATTTACTGTGACCAACGCATATCAACACAAAGACTTACACCCAAGTTTCAGCCTCAGCTTCTAATGTTTTAAACCACTCTGGGCCAAAACACAACCAAGAAGTACAAAATATTTCCTTTGCAAAGAATAGTCTAAATATAGAACAGGATAGACATGTTCAGCCTTGCTTGAGTATTAATCATTTGATTTTTTTACTTTAAAAATATGTTTTGGGTGTTTATTTACTCTTTAAGCACGCCTCTTCATGGTCTTACTGTCACTTTCCTTAAAGGTCAGAAGACAGTTAAGGACAAAGTTTGACGAATAAGAATAATAATAAGAGAACACACACATACACACACTTTTATATTTACTGGCCAGTTTCTCCACTCCCCTCTGGCTGGCTCTTGTCTCTGCTCTTTTCCCGGGGCATGCGGCCCATGTTGTAGAACTCTGAGTTGGGCCTCATGTCCGTCAGGTGGGCCAGGCGGTTAGACATGGCGAAGAAGGCGGCAATGGCAGCAATGTCCCAGGCATCCTCGCGATCGAAGCCCACTTCCTCAAGAGACAGGAAGTGCTGGTCGGTGATGGTGTCGCTGCGACACACAGCCATGGCAAAGTCCAACATGGCGCGGTCCCTAGGGGACAGATCTGCGTTCTCATAGTTCACTATCACCTGTGTGTGTGTGTGTGTGTGTGTGTGTGTGAGAAAGTGAGAGTAAGTGAGTGAGTGAGAAAGAAAATGACACAAAAAGAAAGACATGACACGTTAAGTATCTAGAGATACCAATCTGACCAATCTAGAGAAAGACAAAAGAGACGACTCACCTGGTCTGATAGTGTGGGTTTCTTGGAGTATATGCGGTGCAATGCACTGTGGGATATGACGCAGTAGAGACACTGGTTGTGGATGCTGGTGGCGACCACAATAAGCTCCCTGTCTGCCTTTGTCAGATGTCCTGAAAAAAAGACAGTCATCAACAGGACACACACACACCCACACCCACACACAGTGTGTTGTGTTCCCTACCTGTCTCCTTGTTCATCAGCTCATTGTAGTAAGTGAAGAATGCCCTGAATTCTGCTGGTCGGTGTGCCAGGACTTTAAAAACATTGGGCAAAAATCCCCCCTTTCAAGAAGTACAACAACAAACACGTTAACATATTCACTACTAACTTCATAAACTTTTAGTTGGCCCGGAGGTGAAGCACGTATACTGCGCAGGTGCTTCCCACCTTGGTCTCCACTTCCTCCATCAGCTCCACGATGTCAAAAGGCAGGTCCTTCTTGTATGGCACCGGGTATCTGCTGATGTGCTCGGGAGGAGGTGCATCACTGGAGAACGGTCTTTGGGTCGCACTAACAGCGGCCACGGCCGCTCTCTTCCGAAAGAGGCCGAGAGATGTCTGCCAAGAACGAAAGTTAAACAGGTACATGCGTAAACACAAGAACATAGAAAGCTTACCTCGTGCAAGGAGGTCCAGTGACACGAAAGGATTGTAGCACCTGCTAATCTAGTTAGTTCCATCCCTTCAACCAAAGTCAGTTGTCTGAGTACTCACATGTACCGACAGGTTAGTTATAGGCCTGCTAAATAGTCGTAGAACTCTGCCACTAGCCATGACTTGATCTGTGTGTGGACTGTCAAGACTCGCGTTGTTGATTCCAGATTCTGGCTCTGAGGAGGAGCTAGTGGCCTCAACCGCCCAACCGTATTCTGGAACGGGAGTCACTCCTACCACTTGAACCTCCTCCTTCAAGCACCCTCCCTCCTGGCCAATGGAGGGCGCTCTCATTGCCTGTAACGCGGAAATTACGTCATCGTTCTGTTTACACTTTTCTGTGTCGCAGACGCACAACGAAGCGAGCTGGTATTAGACACATTTCTGGCACTTTGAAAAGGTTTTTAGCAATAGACCTAGTTCACATTTAGTTGAATTGCAATGGGTGGCCATGGGGTTATGGCGAACGAGGAGTCTCTGGATTACTCTGTGCACGAAGCTTGGAATGAGGCCACCAATGTCTACCTGCTTGTAATTCTGGTTAGCTTCGGGTTGCTAATGTATGCAAGAAAGTAAGTAAGACACTGTTTCTCCGAATAGATACCCAGCTCTTAACATAACTAGCTAACAGCATGACAGGATGGCCAATTGTAGGAATGTTTTGAATGACGTTTTGGCTGCTTCACTTGAATTGATAGCTCTACTAACATGCTAACATGCTGTATTTAATGGAACTGTCTAATTAAAAGTCACATTCAAATATGGTATATGCTATGGACATGAAAATGCCATTCATACCATGCTTTTGAGATACCGTGTGATTCAGGTAGCTTCAGGAACTCCATTATGCATCACGTGTTCCATGAGTGTCTGTAGTTTGAACCTTCTGAGTCCGACTTCAGAAAACATCTCTATCGTTGCCCTTCTAGGAACAAGAGGAAGATAATGCGGATCTTCGCACTGCCGCCCACCGCGGGGACAACGACAGAGCCAAACTTCTACGACAACCTGAAGAAAGTTAGACTACGACAGCAGCTGGAAATGTACTCTCTCTGTGTGTACGAGTACTTTTCGTGTGTTCCAAGTTGTATTGCAAAGGTTGAAAGCCCAACACTGTACCGCTTTTCATCGTATCCTAAATGTATTTGATCTCTTCTGTTTTTGTTTTCCAGCCCGTAAGTTTGACCAACACCAGCAAAGCCAGAGTGACAGTGTTCAGCTCTCCATGGAATGACGCAGCAGGAAGACACATTCTGCATGACAGCACCGTATTTTCCACGCTCTCTCCCTGTTCCCCAATCCAAAGTGAGGCAACTGCATCTTATCCTCCCCACAGATTTATACGGTGGGTCGATCTAAGCAGTCGGCAGGATGGAGTTTCTGCCCTTTTTTTGTAGATGGACATTTTTTGGAAGAAAACACTATGTTGTCTTATTTTTTTGTCAATCATAGGCACACTCATCGTGGAGCCATGGATGTGTGGCCTATTGAGGGGAAGGGAAAGGGACAGTGTATGGCCTTTGGTAGCAATACTTTGAGTTGGTTGTATTAATTCAAAGTCTGCAGTGTATCTGTGAATGAAGAATTAAACATGTTGATGTTGTGTATATATTGTTACACATTACTCTTTTTAAAATTCAAAATGTACTGCTAGATGTGGTCATTCATAGTACTTAAATACCGGTACTTATTTGTTTTTGAAATAGATATTTGTTGCCACCTAGTGGATTTTAGGATGAAATGTTTTTTTGGAGGACTGTAGAATAACCAATAGTAGTTTCAAATCTGAGAATAAAATCTGTAGTTAAATCTTTTTTTCTGTAGCATTTATGTCTAGTTGCAACCCTTCTCCAACCCTTGCTAACCAAACTTTGAATGTTCATAAGTAATTGTAATGTTATGTGTCAGCCCAAGAGAGACAGGTGCAATATACAACCAGACAACAAAAGGCCCCTCTGGTCTGCTTCATCTAAATGTGTCTCTTCATGGACGTTGTGCAAGGAGAACAAATCAAACAAATCGTCTTGTGTCCAGCATTTTCAATCCTCATCTGGTGCGTCAAGTCCTCAGACTGCTCGTTGGGTCAGTGATTGGACGATCTTGATGGAGATATTGTTGCTAGGGGTTCTCCCTGTGGAGCTGTCCATACCAGGTGCTGATGCACCGAGGCCTTTGTTGCCCCCAGAGCTGTCCATGGTTCTGATATGCCCTTAGTCGTTCACTGCTAGCCTCAGGGGCTGTCACAGTTAAGAACTCTAAATGTTATCTTCCTCACGAGAACAAGTGAACGGGTGGAAAGTGCTTTGCTTGATTTTACCCTCTGACACCCTATCCCCTTCTCCTTACCTTGGAGGATTTAGCAATTATTCATTTCCCGCCATCTTATTTTACAGTTCTCAGAGCAGAAACCTTGATACTCCTGTGTGTGGGTGTGCGTTTCTGGATTTTTGTGGGACAGGGTAGGGGGGGGTTGGGAGCAGTGATCGAGGAAGGTGACATTTTACATCAGGGGCCTAGCAGAAAACGTCAGCCTCTAATCCATCAAATAAATAAATAAAACATGAGTCAACGGAAAGCCGTGGCCCAGAAACACAACAAAAAAGAGGCCAAACAAATGCGAGTGGACGTCCTTCGGAGGTAGCGTAATGGAAAAATGATTACTCCTCGCGGGCGAAGGAACAGCATGCTGATTAAACACATCAATACATCAGCGACCCCAGCGCACAGCCGCTATTCGTACCTCTTCCGATGTGTGCGTGCGTGCGTGTTCGTTTTGAATTGTGCCGGCCTACAGTTCTCGGTGAAGTCGAGCACTGCTCTGCCGAGCTTACCCTGAGCTCTGTGGTGTATTGTCCTGATAATTGATAGTCACACTGGAGTGTAAACTACCAGCACTGATAAGGCCAGTGTTGGGAGACGCCCCCCAACTTCTTTCACGCTCTCCAACAGGTTATATTCTGGCCTTTAATTGGTTCTAACCAAATCACAGACTAATTTACATCAATATCAGGCTTTGATAAAAAAAATAATTAAAAAAATCAGAGTGAAGTTGAACTGACAAGTCATTGCCTGGGTAAACAGGCCCATGTATACTCCACAGTTATTAAGTTCATGTCTGCCGTCTGTACTCTGTGGGGATTAGCAGTGAATCATTGACTGCCTTTGGGTGAAGCTGTGCTATGTAGATGAAGAGGAGTAGCCAGCTCTAAAGGCTCCGATTGTTCAGTTCTACAAAATTCTAGGAGTTTGGAACCGCCAAATCAAAAAAAGCGTTTCAGGAGGTAAAGGCAGGCAAAGCTGCAACATTTGCCAATAAGAATCAGCCATTATATTATGAGAACAATTTTTTCTCATTTGATTGGTTGCATGTTCAAAGTCTGAAAACTGTGGTCTGGTGAGTGAGAATTGAAAGTAAGACTTTATTTATATAAGATAAAGAGAAAGAGGTGGTTAGCATTTAGTTAGCAAAGAAATAGAGTTGCAAATCATTGTTCTTATATGAAACATATACATCAGATGTGGAATCACAGCAAATATGAAAAACTCAGACTCTTTTTTTGAGAATTTGGACGTTACCATGAATGTGTTTTAAACCTGATTTCAATCCACCTATCTGGTCTACTCATGTCCCATCAACAAGGAATTCCATCTAAGTGCAAACAAAATCCTGACACAAACGAAAAACATAATTGAATAACTTCCCATGATTAAATCAGGCCATTAAGTAAGGTTATGAAAACAACGTGTTAAATGTCATGGATACGATCTGACCAATTGTGATCCAGCTAATTCATGTCCTGATTCTTACACTGTTATCAGTGCCCCCTAGAAAGACATGTCATGTGGATCACCACTTAATTAGAAAATGAGCCTAGTACATGAGCTTTTACAATTACTCTTGTTATCTAATTACCCAGTTACTCATTACGAGTGGTTTCATGTTTAACCAGTACTATCCCATTGAGAAACATTTTTCAGCACTAACATTAATCAATAGCCAATCTGAAGTTAATTGCTTGATTAGCAACGGACTAATGAGGCTGTAGGCAGACCAAAATGAGTCACCTGCGGTCTTTTTATGGGAATAGGAGCATGGAGAGACAGAGAGAGAGAAAGAGAGAGTGAGAGAGAGAGAGTGTGAGAGAGAGAGAGTGAGAGAGAGAGTGAGTGTGAGAGAGAGAGAAGGGTGGGGCATGCGTGAAATGTGTCATTTTGGTTTCATACTTAAAACGGTTCCATCTCCAAACACACACAGCTCATTGAGTTTACCACATGTTTCTCCAGAGGAGAGACTTGGTGAGAGAGCACGCTGGGTATTCAGGAACACCCACAAAATGATAAATATAGATGTGGCTGGCATGCTGGCACCTTTTTTGAAAAACATTTACCAGCTAATCAATAGTCTGTGTGTACGCATGTGTGTTTGTGAGTGTGTGCGCGCCTGCATGCCTATGTAGGGTTTTTTGTCTGAGGCTAGCTGGGGGTGGTGGAAAAATTAGGCACACCTCAATAGTTTTTAATATAGTTTCATAAGGCGTAATTAAAAAGAGTTTATCACTGGGTTTGGGATAACAGCAGCTCATCTCATACTGTAATGAAGCACTTGCATCCATGCAGAAAGCCATTAATAAACACCAGTCTGAAGGGGAGGAAGAGAGGGAGAGAGAAAAAGAGGGAGAGAGAGAGAAAGAAAAAGGAAGTGCGAGGGAGAGATATAGGGGTGGAGGAAGAAAGGGGTGGAGAGAGTGAGGGAGAGAGAAAGAGAGAAGGAAAGTGTGTGAGAGAGAGAGGTTGGGGAAGTGAGAGCTGGAAAGAGAGAGAGAGAGAGAGAGAGAGAGAGAGAGAGGAAAAGAGAGGAAAATACCCAACAGCAATCTCACGCAGAGAGAGTACGAAGACTCGACGATGGTAAACATCTCCTGCAGCGCTTAATGACATTTCTGTCTGTTTCTGATAGCAGGAGCCTTTATATATCATATGGATGAATGGAACCCTCTCTGTTTTTCTTCTGTTCTTGCCCTGCTACTGCAAGCTGTGAGGAAACCCTGAGAAGGAACACATATCTCTCATCTCTCTGCCACAAACCGCTACCAGTTCTATTTGAAAGCATATCATAAGAATAAATGAAGAATCATAGTGCTATCCCGTGTCATTCACTTAAGTGTAGTCTATGCTATACATTTCTACATTTTCTTTGAAGCACATAGTGTTCCTCTGATCTAATATACTAGCCCTCATTCAGAAATGTCAACATACCCTGAATGAAGATCCGTACCAGTGGAAATCACCTTCCAAGACTCATCTTTTTGGACTCTTCCTTTGGTTGGTGCACACAAGGTCTGAGTCTCCCAATGAGCCGCAGTGTTACAGAGCCATACCCTCAGGTCCCAGACACCAGGGGCCAGTGGTGAACATGGCTGCCTCTGAAAAGACGAACTGATGAAGAAAACATTTCTGGTTGTTGTTGTGTTGTGCCTTTGGGCTCGTAGCTGTTCCGTGTGATGTTACCACGGGGGGACATTGGTTGGATGTTCAATAATCAGTCTGCCTGAAAATATCACAGTGGGTTTCAAAAAGTAAATTAACAGGAAGAAAAACAAGTGAACCAGTCTGCTGTGGCTAACAATGTCCCAGAGTCCGACATTGGCGAGGATTCAAAGCCTTCAGCTAACTCTACTTTTGAGAAGTTGGGCATTTTTACAAATAAACTCAAATGACCTCAATGGTTGAGAACAGACCGAACGATTCGAGGCTGACGTGGACAACAGCACTGGAGAGTCAGACATGCTTATGAATCGTCAACTCCTGAATGGTCAACTCATGGATTGTCATTGTGTATTTGACAACTACACCTGCGGAAAAGGGGAGGTTAATGGCAAAATTATGCCTCTACTTGTCTGAAACTCCCAGCAGCTCTGGCTAGTGTGTTGAAAAGAGGCTGACATTGCTGTAAATAGTGTCTGAATGCAGTGCAAATTTTGTATTTTGTCAAAAGTTTTGAGTGTTTGATTATAACCCAACCCAGGTGCATTTCCTTGGGGTTGTGAGGCACACACAACTGCATCTTCAAATGATCCATCAACTTGACTGCTCAGTGCTGTGCTAAGATAGAGTCAATTTGAATGTGGCGGTGAACGTTGTGTTGGGTAGCATTTAATGTTTCTCTGTTAGCAGCACTGTGTAGCTGTGGAAGCATGTGTGTCTAGACATCAATGTCATTTTTCTGGCCATTCCAGTGTTTTGATTGAGAGCTATCTTGGCACCACAACGAGGAACATGTATGTTGGCATCGCGTGCTGCCATGAAGGTTGTGCTTGAGGGGACCTTGGAAGCCTTGGTCCAGCCTTGGGTATACAGGGTTAAATGATGTGACTGTAGCCAGCACCTCTTTTCCGTACGGGCATTGAGGAAGTCAATGACAGAAAATACAAGGCTTTGTGACTCGGATTTGAGTTTTGAAGTGGGAAATGAATGCGGTTGGGTGGACTGGGGTGAATTAGCATGCAAGGTTGTTTCTCTGGAACAAGAGTTTTAGCTTTGTTAGGAAGGTGTAGGTTAGGCAGTGCCTAAGGCAACCATTTTGCCCATACCGTCCAGAAACAAGTTCTGAGAAAACTGTTTCCTTCATTTCTTCAATTTCACACTAAGGGAGACTTTCAAGTTCCTTACCACAGGGAAATTAATACCTTGTTTCCTGTCTTCAATAACTGTATAGAAATACGTTTTTCCTTGTTTAGTTTGGCACGAGTAAAGATGAGTTGCATGCATGCAACACACACACACACATACGCACACACGTGTACTCACATTCACACACTGTGCTCTACATGAATGCAATGACAAAGTGCCTTCACTTTTTAGTTCCTTTAGAGGGGGCTCCTGCTCCTCTTCGTCAAAGAAACTGCTCTCTCTCTCTCTCTCTCTCTCTCTCTCTCTCTCTCTCTCTCTCTCTCTCTCTCTCTCTCTCCCTCTCTCTCTCCCTCTCTCTCTGTCTCTCTCTCTCTCTCTCGCTTGTTTTATTCAGGTGATTTATAATGTAATGGACAAAGCCTTGACTTGAGCTCTTTAAAACGTCTCCTAGATTAACTGGACATTGTTCGTCTCCTCACATTGCCTATTCATTAAGGAGATAAAAGCAAGCCAAGTATCTTCTCCATCACCCCTTCCCCGGTTGTGTGTGCGTGTGCACGCGTCCGTGTTTGTGCGTGGGACCTCAGAGACTGATGGACGGAGTGTTCCGGCGTGAGATCACTCTCTGTCACACCGAGCTGAGTCATGCAGCGTGTGAAGGTTGAGCTGCATTCATACGAGCACTCTGACAACCTACTTAGTGGCAGTGGTTTCGTACATTGCCAGAGGAAAAACGCCACAATCCAGAAGCACAACATTATGGCTCGCCGACGAGTAAACCGTGAAGACCTCGTTAGCATGAAGACGCAATGTATTTATTTCGCAAACACTTCCAAAGAGAAGTAACAAGGGGGGACAGAACGGGCTAATCCTGAGCTATGGTCAAATGCTCCACTACTGATCTCTGCCTGTGCCCAAAGGTACCAAGTAGCTTCAAGTGTAAAGCGTGACTGGAACAGACCAGATCAATCCACCCAGAGCGGGTGATTGTGGCGTTGCAGTGACCCGCTGAGCCTGTTTCCTTGTGACCTTTTCAGCCGAGATGACATGATATACCTGCTCGCCATCGTCACGGTAACAAGTCCCTTTGGTGAAATTGTAATCCCCTCACGTTCCTTTTCATCTCAGAAAGGTAGAGAGGGAGTGAGAGAGTTCATAAAAGAGAAAAGAGAGAGAGAGAGACGAGTGGAGGAGGATGTCATGTGTCTTCTCAGAATCATTAAGGATGAGATCCGTCTCCGAGTCGATGCTAAAGCCTACATGATTGGGATGGTGTAATTTAGTGAGCCCAAACTCCAAATGTGCATTGCTGTTTCTGCCTGAAAGATTAAAACAATCCTTTGTGTTCTATTTGACTAATGGGTGTATATATATATAGACAGTGTCCTCATCCTCCCTTCCCGCTTCTCTTCTCTCTCTCTCTCTCTCTCTCTCTCTCTCTCTCTCTCTCTCTCTCTCTCTCTCTCTCTCTCTATCTCTCTCTGTCTCTCTCTCTCTCTCTCTCTCTCTCTGTCTCTCTCTCTGTCTGTCTCTCTCTTTCTGTCTCTCTCTCTCTGTCTCTCTCTGTCTCTCTCTCTCCCCTCTCTCCACCCCCCCCCCCCTCTCTCTCTCTCTCTCTCTCTCTCTCTCTCTCTCTCTCCCCCTCTCTCCCCTCCCCCCCCCCCTCTCTCTCTCTCTCTCTCTCTCCCTCTCCCTCCCGCCCCTGTGTCGGGAGAGCTCTTTGGCTCACTTGTGATTTGATTACGTCTGATAAAGGGAGAGAATGCCCAGAGTAGAGGAGGTAATTTGAGACAAAGGGGGACCATCATGACACACTAACAACCTCTCCCCAAGGGTGCTTTATTGCTACTTCAGGGAGAAAGAGCACGACCCTGCTTTTAAGCTGTGTTGAGCCAAAATGGAGCCTCTCCACCCAGACTCACCCTGTTATTAGAGACAAAATGGATTCCGGCTTCACCCCGGCGCCTCATAGTGTGGCGTCGGAGCCGAACATATCGCAGGCCTAATTGTGTGAAAGTGAGAGTCCATCACGCCAGATTAGACAGAGCGACGATGACAATAAGCAGCGGCGCTGGCGTCCGAGGCTCGCATCGACGCCTGGCCTGGCTCTTGGAGGCTGCTGTCGTTCCGGAGAGAGCTCACTCTCCGCCATTTCGAAAGTGGACCCACTGGCCTCCGCGTTCCCCAGCTTCAGCAGTCAGGTTGGAGCATCTCAGTCGAACAGAGTGACTGAAAATCACAACGTTTCCTCAGGGTTGAACTCATGCGAGGATGGGGAAAGGCTGAGTGTGGGGCCGGGGTTATCCATGGTGTCCGCCTTCCACACACTGCCAGATTAAGCATCAAGCTAACACCTGAGCACACGTGTATCTTCTTCCAACTAACCCTGTTCGGATTATTCATTCAGCTACATCTGACTGAGGCCCGGATTAGACGAGGAGACACATTGTTTACAGGCCGTGACTCATGGGGAACCAAAGCCATGTATAGGTGCTTGTTTATGTCGCTGTGGTTCACCCAGGACGACAGCGCAGGAGCTGTCGTCCCTGCACTGTCGTAGGGAGCCTCCAGGGGGCACTGTGACCTCTCCGACCAGCGTTCCGGCAGCACAATCCACTCACGGCTCAGTTGAAAGCATTACAACGCAGCAGCAGCTCAGAAGAAGAGCAGCAGGCCTTAGACAAACACTAATCAAGTCAGTCTCTCTGATTCAACACACATTGTGGAGCCTGACAGACACATACTAGCAGTGAGCCCAGGGATGGACCTGTGTGTGTGTGTGTGTACAGGTGTGTGCATGTGCATGCTTCTAAGAACCATGTGTTTTCCATGGTGCAAATAGAAGGTGTGTCTGTTTGACAGACAGGTAAAGTGAGACTTGGTGATGTGTGTTTGCTGTTGGGTGTTTTATGTTCTTAGCACAACCTTGTTTGCACACATGGACCTATTGAGGGCAGATATTTAATTTGTTATCTTCACAGGTGTATTATGTGGGCAGAAGCAGGTTTTAGGTGGAACATGTAAATATGATAGTGTTGTTAGAAAGAGTCAGTGATGGAGAACTAATGTACAGGTGGTTTAGGGAGCACCAGTGTGCCTCAGTAGAACCTTGTGTAACTTTTCTGATCACAATTAGTTTCTTCCCTTCGTTGAGGCAGTAGCCTGTACAATATATCCTCTTCCTCGCTGACATCGAGTGTGTGCGAGTGTGTGTGTTTGTGTGAGGGGGGAGGGTTCTGTATGTATAGGTGAGTGTATGTGGAAGGTTCTGTATGTGTGTTGGTTTGCTCATTTCACAGAAGGGCAGGAATGATTAAGGTTTCAGGTCGTCATGCCAACCAGGGGTCAAGGGTTGCTGGCGCGCTGAGAGCAGCAGACTCCAGGAGTTCAGGGGGTGGACAGAGATGTCACCAAATTCAATTTGCATGTCACCCAAAGCCTGCAGCAATTAACTCGCAGCGCACACACTCTCTGTCCCCCTCTTTCTCTCCTCCTCTCCCTCTCCCTCCCCCCCCTCTCTCTCTCTCTCTCTCTCTCTCTCTTTCTCTCTCTCTCACTCTCGCTTTCTCTCTCGCTTTCTCTCTCTCGCTCTCTCTCTCTAGCTCTCTCTCGCTCTCTCTCTCTCTCTCTCTCTAGCTCTCTCTCTCTCTAGCTCTCTCTCGCTCTCTCTCTCTACACTAAACAGTTCCTCAGAAGCTGGAGCTTGAGGACTGGAGCAATTACCAATCATTGCAAAATGACAGAAAATAAGTGAAACAGTGACAGGCAGGGAGGCAGTCCAGGGAGACAGTATACAGACAGGGGGGCCAGGGATATTGTAGAAAGACAGGGAGACAGAGAGACTGTGGATAGACGGGGGGGGGGGGGGGCAGGGAGACAGTATATAGACAGGGAGACAGTAGATAGACAGAGACAGTGAAACAGTAGATAGACAGAGAGGCAGTAGATAGACGGGGAGACAGGAGACAGTAGATAGACAGGGAGACAGTAGATAGACAGGGAGACAGGGAGACAGTAGATAGACAGGGAGACAGGGAGACAGTAGATAGACAGTGAGACAGGGAGACAGTAGATAGACAGTGAGACAGGGAGACAGTAGATAGACAGGGAGAGAGTAGATTGACAGGGAGACAGGAGACAGTAGATAGACATGGAGACAGTAGATAGACAGGGAGACAGGGAGACAGTAGATAGACAGGGAGACAGGGAGACAGTAGATAGACAGTGAGACAGGGAGACAGTAGATAGACAGTGAGACAGTGAGACAGTAGATAGACAGGGAGACAGTAGATTGACAGGGAGACAGGGAGACGGTAGATAGACAGGAAGACAGTAGATAGACAGTGAGACAGGGAGACAGTAGATAGACAGTGAGACAGTGAGACAGTAGATAGACAGGGAGACAGTAGATAGACAGTGAGACAGTGAGACAGTAGATAGACAGGGAGACATTAGATTGACAGGGAGACAAGGAGACGGTAGATAGACAGGGAGACAGTAGATTGACAGGGAGACAGGAGACAGTAGATAGACAGGGAGACAGTAGATAGACAGGGAGACAGGGAGACAGTAGATAGACAGGGAGACAGGGAGACAGTAGATAGACAGTGAGACAGGGAGACAGTAGATAGACAGTGAGACAGTGAGACAGTAGATAGACAGGGAGACAGTAGATTGACAGGGAGACAGGGAGACGGTAGATAGACAGGAAGACAGTAGATAGACAGTGAGACAGTGAGACAGTAGATAGACAGGGAGACAGGGAGACGGTAGATAGACAGGGAGACTGAGAGGAAGAAGGGAGGTACACCAGAACCACTTGTACCAGCTCTGAGCCAGAAGCATGTCGCCCCTGTCTTCTATGACCCACCTGGTGTCTGGGTGACCTGTATGACACACTGCCAGACAGCAGAGACAGGCCTGGGTGACCTCTATGACACACTGCCAGACAGCGGACAGGCACCAGTGGGAGATGCACACACATCTGGGAGTGTGTGAAGGGGTTTCAGGTTTGGACGCTTCTGGTCTCTGTGTGCGACTGTATGTGAATGTGTGTGTTTATGTGTGTGTGTGTGTACAGGATGTGTTTGTATGTGTGTGTATGTGTGTGTGTTCGTGAAAGTATGGGAATGTGTGCGTTTGTCTATGGGTGTATGGACAGCATGCGTGCGTGTATGTGTATGTGTGTATGTGTGTGTGTGCATATGTGCATATGAAAGTGTGTGTGTGTGTGCGTGGTGGGTGTAGTGAGCTCTGTTGGGTCAGTGGGGCTCGCTGCCTCACGGTGGTACGCGGATAGGAGAGGTGGCGTGGTCGATCTTCGAGCTCTGCTGCACACTGGAACATTCTGGAAGCGTGACCCGTGAAGGGGTGATACGCCGTGCTACACCATCGCTGCCGGCTGTGTGTGCGTGTGTGTGAGAGGGGGAGAGTTATCTTACTGAAGCAAAGCTCGGCAGTCTGTTCAATATGCTCGGGTCATGGCGAAGGCATATGGGTGCACAGTGAACGCACACTTGTGTGCTCGCGACCCAAAACACATCGATTCCAGAAGTCTCCGCTGTGCATCAGATGCTTGAAGGCACACTGATGACAGTCGGCTGAAGAGCTTCAGACCAGAAACCTCACACCCTGCTGGAGAGACCTCACGACTCTCTACTCAGCCCCCCCCCACCCCCCTTCTGTCTCTGCTTAGCTCTGAGTGTCAGGGAGAATGATGGACACCTCCCCACTCTCTCCCGCTGTCTTAGCATATAAGCTAATGTGTTTAGCTTCAGAGCAGAGAGCTTTCTGAAGCAGAACCGTGCCGCCGACAGTGAACGCTGGCATGTGTTCGGGAAATACTTGCAGGAAACGGTTAAACCAGTAATGCATGCCGACTGAACCAGATCTCGAGCTCTTTCTGTGTTCATGTCAGCTCAAGTCAAATCAAGCCTAGTTAGTGTGCTCAGTTTGATATTTGATGTGCGTTTTCCAGAGAAGAAAAAACACCAGTCAATCTCAATCATCGAGTTGTTGTTCTCATGTTAGTTTACAATGCACATCTTGAGTTAAGTATCTATAGACATTTAGGTCTCAATATTGTTTGTGTGACTGACAGGGTGGAAGTATGGTGTGTGTATGTGTGTGTATGTGTGTGTGTGTGTGTGTGGATGGGGGAGGGAGTCTAACAGGGGGCTGTCTATGTCAGAACATTGCTTTGAGCAGAAAACAGAGTGTAGCCTGTCTAACAGGCAAGCCTCTTCTCTGTGTAACGCTCTGCAGGGGGCCTAGCCAGGACAATACAGAGGAAATGAGAAGCATATGGTGCTGTGTTTAGACCATGTCTCTCCCAGCCACACTAATGGCTCGCTCACTCAAACACACACGCGCTTGCACACACACACACACACACACACACACACACGCACGCACGCACACGCACACACGCACACACACACACACATTGTATCTCCAACTCAATTAGGATACTGTCTGAATAGACTGAATAGTGTATGGATCCACTTTGCAGGAGTGTTATTGTTTGTGTGTGGGTTGCCAGGCTTTGGATGCTGAAGTGACCTGGAGGTAGAGCAAACCATGGAAGCAGGAACTTCAAAGCAGGAGCTCCCCCTCCCTCCTCCTCCACTTTCTCTCTCTCTCTCTCTCTCTCTCTCTCTCTCTCTCTCTCTCTCTCTCTTTCATTCTCTGTTCCCCCCACCCCTTTCATTCTCCCACTCGGTCTCTCTCTCTATCCACCCATTCCTTTAACTCTCTCTCTCCTCCCACCCCCTTTTTCTCTCTCTCTACAGCACCCCCACCCCCCCACCCCGCGGCACAGCTGTCAGCAAAAATCTAGGGCAATATAGACGAAGGGACTCTTCCTTCTCTAGTTTCAGAGCAATTTCCCGTTGCCAAGGTCACCTGTGCCAAATGGAGCCATGAAGGAAGGGAAGAAAGAGAGGGAGGGAGAAGAAGGGGGCAGACGGAGAGAGAGAGGGGGGGATGATGTGAAAGACAACTGTGAGAGTGACAGAGCCAAAGGGAACGAGAGAGAGGGATGATGAGAGGGGTAAATAGAGAGAGAGAAGGGAAAGAGAGAGAGAGAGGAGCATAGGGCGAGAGAGAGAGAGAGAGAGAGAGAGAGAGAGAGAGAGAGAGAGAGAGAGAGAGAGAGAGGGAGAGGGAGAGGGAGAGAGAGAGAGAGAGAGAGAGAAGGAGAACAAAAAAGGACAAGGAGTTGATGCTTAACAAGCTGTTAATATCATCCCAGTCACAAGCACAGCAACCTCAGGGGAGGACAGCTACAGCCGTCGCCTAGCACTGTCTGGGGAAAGAAGGCGCATGTAAACGGGCAGTAGCCTGTACGCTGTGGTTACATTCCCTGCCTCAGTCTGAGCTGGGGAAGAGCCCAGGTCTCCCATCTTTGGACGAGTGACAGACACACACAGATCTCATACACACTCAGGCAGGCTGACACACACACACACACACACACACATACACGGACCAGAGGATGGGTAAACAAACAAGTGCAGTTCTCTTGCTGACCAAAAGGGGGCAGTGGAGGTGTTTGCCGGTGTGTGTCCATCAAGAGAGTTGTCTCTGGTGCTGGTGATGAAATCGAATGATAACCCAAAAAAGAAAAGGCCTCATTTGAGGAGAAAAAGAGATTAGAGGAGTCGGGAAAAAAAAATCGATATATTTTAAAGGACTAGAGTACGAGGATGAGAGGGAATTAGAGATGAATGATTCAGGGGGCCTCGGTTGCTGTGTCTGTGTGTGTGTGTGTGTTGAACCATAGAGTACGGATGGCTTCACATCACATCTCTTTCCAGCACTCAGTCGATTCAATCACAGGTTTCGACGGCTGCCTCGTCCGACCGCGCCGTCGGCCGCACCGGATGAACGGACGACACGACGCGCCGAAAGGAGCGACGGAGCGTCGAGGAAGGAGCGCGTCTGTGCGCGAGGCCGCACGCGCGTCACGACGTGCGTTCAGTTCGAGGAGAGGGGAACGCTGGCGGACGGCTGGATGAATGGAGGCGAGGGAAGGGCCGAGAGCCAGTCGGGGGTTAGGAGGAGAGGGGACGGGATGGCTTGCTGGATTGCTGGCTTCCTTCACGCTTGGTCCCAGGGGTGGTGTTCACAGAGTTGGCAGGGGGGATGGAAAATGAACTCCACGACAGCGAGCGCTTGGTCAGCGTGTTCCCACAATCCCACGGTGGGGACGGTCTTGTCCGCGGTCATGCTTCAGAGGGACCTGGCAAACGGGTCGGCGATTCTATCACTCGGTCCACTACTGGGACACCGTAGGACTGTCTCCAGACTTGAAACAAGTGGCCAGCAGATCACACCTCCAAGGGTTTCAGGCTCCATACTTTATGGATGGGTCCCCTCGCTCCCCAGGAATGTGGAGTCTTTGATGTGAATCGGATTGGGTCCAGAAAAGAGTTCCATCTCCAGGCCCACACCCGTGAGACCAGAACACATGATCTGCTGACAAATGCTGGGAAGAGACCGGCAAATACAGGAAACCTCCGTCCTTATCAGGTGTTTGGGGTTTCCGTGTGTCGTGTGTATGTGTCTGTGTGGGCATGTGTATGTGTGAGTGAATGTGTAACTGAACAGGGCTCCTTGATTATTCCGAGCTCTTGAACCCTCTGTGAAGAAATATTACCGCTGACGTTCAGTGGGATGTATTGCCATGTATACTTGTTTACGGGTGTCCCAGGGCGTGTATGTGAGGGAAGGAGGATGACGGTTCATATCTGTAAATGTGTGCCCTCTAATAGTACTGATTTGGCTTGCTACTTTCTGTAGGAGGAAGCTTAATTGGCCCTTGCTATCTAAGTGTCAACTCTCTGGAGCTTAGAGTGAAGGATGATCCTGACGGTAATAAAAATATGACGAGAGAAAGGAAAGATGAGGGAGGGAGAGAAAGGGCATGGGAGGAAAGGAGGGAAAGAGAGAGTGCGTGTGGCAGAGGGAGAGAAAGATGTATATCGTAACGTGCAAAAGGCTGGTTGAGAAAATAACAGCTGTAGAGCAAGAATGGTCTCAAAACTGCAAATGTTAATAGATTATTTTGATCGATGAACAAAATGCAAAGTGAGTGACTAAATCAAATCAATATTTCACACCCTTGGCCTTCAAAACAGCATCAATTATTTTAGGTACTCTTAGTCAGGTGTATGAATCCAAAATGATCCCAAACAGGAGCAAATCATCGTCAACTTAGAATGGAAGTTGAAAACAGCAGGATTGAAACTGGGTGAGGAACAGCCAAACCCTGTTAACCAAGCTGTGGCTGCTGAAGACAGTGTCATGTCTAAAATCAAACACCATTGCGAGATGGAGCCCTGCCACAAGGCAGTTACGTAAACCGCACCAACACGGTCTCCCCCAGGCACAAATGTCAAGGCAGACATGGGTTTCCAAACTCTTTTGAAGAAGCACAAAGAAACAGGCAGCATCAAGGACCGTTGACACCGTGGTTGGCCAAGGAGCCTTGAAGCAGCTGATGAAAGGTCACCCTCACTTCCCTTTCGCAATCGGACAGTGTCCAGCAGTGTCATCAGCTCAGAACTGGCAGAAACCAGTGGGACCCTGGTCGACCTGTCGAACTGTCTGGAAAGGTCTGGCCGGGAGAGGTCTGAAAGTGCCGGAAGCAGCGGAAAATGCCATACCTCTGCCGCGGAAACGAGGCCAAGCGACTCGTCGATGCACGTAAACACAGGGGCTGGGGGCTGCAGGTGCTCTGGACTGATGAGCCCCTCGCTCAGCGTTTTGTGTGATGAAAAATGAACATTTCCACTTTGGAAAGCGTTCGTACTTTGCAGCAATTTTTCTCACGCTCGCCTAAAACTTTTGGACAGTACTGTTAATGCATGCGATTGTGTGCTGAGGGAGGGAGAGAGGGATAGAGGGAGAGAAAGAGAGAGAGAGAGAAAGAGAGAAAGAGAGAGGGAGAGAGGGAGAGGCGGAGGGAGAGAGAGAAGGAGGGAGAGAGGGAGAGAGGGGACAGGGAGAGAAAGAGACAAGGAGAGAGAGAGTGAGAGAAAGTGAGAAAGTGAGAAAGAGAGAGGGAGAGAGGGGAGAGAGGGGAGAGAGTGAGAGTTATAGAGAGAGAGAGAGAGAGAGAGAGAGATAGAGAGAGATAGAGAGAGATAGAGAGAGAAAGGGAGAGAGAGCGAGAGAGTGAAACAGATCTCTGAAATGTGTTTATAAGCTGGGGAGCAGTCTGAGACCCTTTCCTGTTTCAAAATTCAAAAATAAAACCCTCCAGTCAGCCAGCCAGCCAGCCAGCCACCCAGCCAGCCAGTCAGTCAGGCTCCTGATGATGATGTCAGCACAGAACAGTCCCCCACTCACCCTCTTCTGCAGAGTCTCTCTCAGGAAGAAACGAGGGACGGGCGCTATCACATTCGGGCTGGGATAATGGGATCCACTGTAATTGAATGTGTTTCATGTTGTCCTACTGTCCCCTCACCCGTCATCCACAAACACACACACACATTTCCACCACTTTATTTTTGTGCCTGTGTGTGTTTGTGTGTGTGTGTGTGTTTAGAGGAAGGGCGGGGATAGCCGAGCAAAAAGAGAACATTAAATTGCTGTCTGTGTATTTATATGGGCATACCTGTGTGTGTGTGTGTGTTTGAAAAAGAGAATGTTGGCCGGGAACACAGCCCTGAGGTCAAGACTGTAGTGTGGTGTGTGTGCGGGGGGGAGGGGAGGTCACTTTTAAGTCGGAGAAAGAGAAAGAATGAATTTCCTTCTTCTCGCATTAGAGAAGGCTTCGGCACAGAAGCTTCAAACAAGCACAGCTTCATACGTACAGTACATACACACGCTAACAGCTGTTTCAAAGATGCACATATTCCATTACTGACAAGGGCGAGTCTTCAAACACTCCGGAAACATCTCTTTCAGCACTTTGAACACACAGCGAGAGGCGAACAAGCATTGCACATGATATTAAGAGATGCAAAGTGGGAGAGAATAGAGAGATGAAGATGTGTATATAGAGAAAAAAAAGTAAAGTGAGGGAGGGAGGGAGAGAAAGATGAGAGAAAGAAAGCGAGAGAAAGGTAGAGAGAGAAAGAGAGAGAGATAAGACTCCAGTGGATTGGTAGATTCATGGGATTGCCAGATTAAAGGTTGTGAGACTGTAAAACTCGTCTACAGTCTTTCTCGTACAGTCTCTCTCCCGAAGCATTTCTTTGTTCTTGGACTCATCCAGCCCTCCATTCACACCATTTCCTCTCCACTGCCCCCATATCCTTCCAGTCCTCTTTTTAGAAATGGGACCGTTTTTAAAGGTACAATGGAGTATGACACTGAACTCTATTTCTTAACAGACTCCATGAAAAACAAGAAAAAAGTTTTGGTCCCCCCCACACACACACACACCTTCACTCCCAACAGTGGGTGATGAGGAGATCCTGTATTTGTATCTACCCCCCCAAAGAAATGTCATGTTTGAAGAATCTTTGAAAAAATCTGTAGTCCACGCGCAGTGATTGTCTCAGTGTCTCAGTCCACATACAGCTGCAGTAGTTAAACCACAATTTTCTTATCCTCTCCACCGTGCTCTCGTTCCTGGCTGAGGAATATGTCAAGGTGCAAGTGCAAGAAACACACTCACTGATGTACTTAGTAGCATCCTTCAGATCGCTGCTGTCAGATTGTTCTTTCATTTTCTCTGACGAGCGGAGCCACACTCAGCGACGACCGATATCAACTAACCGGGAGCTACGAGGTTTTAATAGTGTCTGTCTGTGTGTGTGTGTGTGTCTGTCTGCGTGTGTCTATGTGTGTGGTTCGTGTAGCGTGCCTCTGTCTTGACGCCTCCACTTCAGTACAGGTGGCCTGAGTTGTGGTGGTTGGACAGTACCACCCCCCCCCCCCCCCCACACACACACACACACACACACTAGCATACACACGGCACAGACACACAAACACACCCGCTCCCATTAACAGTAACTTGAGCTGTAGGCATGGTTGATACATTTTTCTCCAGCATCCTCCTCAACACTCCCACCCTCAGGGCTTGGAGATGCAGGAAGGAGAACATTTTAGCATCTGTTTACAGCAACATCCTCCACTCCTCTAACACTCCCCAAAATGCTTTTCTTCCATTACAATATCGAAAACACTGTAGCATGTTCGGATTCATCGTGTATCATATTGTCTTGCAGCGCTGAAATGACACCAAGTCTTTTGGTTTTCAGAGAGTACATTCCCTGGCATGATGATGAAATGGTGACAAAGGAACGTTTGAATGACAAGACCCAGCCGTCTCACATACACTTGAATCGGAGAAACAAATATGTGCAACACCGCACCAAGAGAGAGCAATCCATTTGACAACCTGAGATCAAAATAACAACACGCTTTCATTTTACTTTGCATTCTACTTGACTGTCGTGAGTCAAATCCCCAGGGGTGCGGATACCCCCTTCCCACTGAAAGCACGATGGAGGGAAGCAGGGAATGCACTGGGAAGGCTCTTAAAAAGAAGTGGGGGAGAGAAGGAGGGGGTGTTAGTGGTGGTGGAGGGGGCCATGTACAGCATCTCGTCTCAACGGGTCTCGCTATTTTTGTCAGACACCATTCAAAGCAATCACGAGGCCGCGTTAGCAAGTAATAGCAATCACCGTAACAGGTCTACTGCTTGACTGGCAGTCCTTGCAGCGGAAGAAATCTGTGACGAGAGGTGTGGATGGAGGAGTTCTTTTCATTAAGTGTAGATTCGGTCTCCCCAGATGGGGCCGTGGGTTTGTATGTGTGCGTACTGTGAGGCCCACAGTCGTGTGTGTGCCACAGACAGGGTCTTCATGGTGCTCAGATACTAAATGTCTTGCCAACAACGAAAGAAGTCGAGTGATTTACTTGACTACTTTACATTACTGCAGGGGCGGACTGGCCATCGGGGATACCGCGGGAATCCCCGGTGGGCCGACGGGGTTGGGATGGTCCGAAATACCGGCCCACTGCCGCCACTTACCGGCCCTCCCTCTGACATCACCAGCAGCTCCAACTATTTTCCATTTTACACAGCTTGAACACAAATCATTTGCTCTAAGACCGTCTAAAATCACTGACTGAGTTTTATGCTCCTCCTCGCGATCTGTACTCACACTCATGGTGAATTCTGAAGTCTCTTCTGAAATGTGTTCTTACCGACTTTGGACGTTCAACGTAAGAAATTATATATATGGTGTAATTTCTTTGTAATCATCCAAAATAATGTTAAGTGTATGGGTAATTTTCCAATTAGGCCACTGATTGGTCGATACGTGCCCTGCATTCAGTGGGCCATGCGCGCCGTGTACTGAGTGGGCCGGTCTGACAGTAACTCCCGGGCCACTTTTTTTCCCCCAGTCTGCCCCTGCATTATATTTTCAGCCAGAGAGCAGTTAGTTTCTGTAATGTATATCGCCTTGAGTCTAGGGAGAAAGATATCCTCCGTGTAGATAATCAACAGAACAACTCTTTAGCTCCAGATGCAAATAACTGCATTTTGTCTGACTCTCTTCTGACAGGAGACCGATATTGAGCAGGCCATCACAACAAGAAACAAGGCACACAAACAGACAAATGGGCTCGTTTGACTAGCCAGTCAGCTAATCAGTCACACATGCCATCGCTACAGCACGTGGGGGTGCCATTGGCATCACACTGGGACCCACAGGAAGTAAACAGAGGCATGCCAACAGGGGGTGCTGTGCAAGACGGAGGGACAGGCGGGTTGGGGGGGAGGGCTTGTTCAGCCTCTCGCGATGTGAAGAAAGTATGTGCCTCTGTGTGTGAGTCTGTTTTTTCTGTGCGTGTGTATCTGGGAGTGACAATGACGTATCGTCCTGCTGGGCCGGGGTGTGTGTCCCGAACGCAACTTGGATCGTATTTCCAGAAATGGATGCATGGATGTGAGGAAGGGGCCCAAAATTGAAAATTGCTTTTCACGACTTAAAAGAATAAAACATTTCCTGTGTCTCACAGGGAAGCATCAGAGTGGGAGAGGACTAACATCCTTGTTATTGCCCATAGGCAAGAGTCCTCTCATGGCTCTCTGCCAAACCCATCCAGAGCCTGATGCAGAACACCCAGGCCCACACACATTCGCTCACGCTCGCCGAAACTACTGCGAGCTAATGTTCAGTGTGCAGATGAAACAGACCACATCAACGGTTAGATTCGACGTATGTTTAATTGGTCACCCCCCTAGCCAATCAGGTGGAATTGATTGAGGGATTCGACTGAGGTAAAATGCTTGGTTGAGTTCAGATGGGTTCAGTTTCACAGAACTCTACCTTACTGATTATCTCCATAATGCCTTACTTGTTAGCCCAGCCCATTAGTAAACAGACACACACACACACACGCACACACACTTTTTAACCTAATGGTGGTGTCTGGGGTGTAGGCTAGTGCTGATATGATTTCCTCAAATCAAGCTAACATTGAAATGTAATGAGGACATCATTGGGGGCGGGGTAAACAAACCCATACAGTCTTGAGCGTTAGTGTGTGCGTGCGTCAGTGTGTGCGTGCGTACTTCCTAAAGGAACTATCAATTCAATAGCTACTAACAGCAGCATAAACATCAATTGCTACAAAGTGATGAAAAGAAAATAGATTTTCTGTTGAGATAGCCAGGAAGACTGCACTTGCCTTCCGGAAACAAAACAAGCCAACCTGTTTTTTAGACCACCAAATATCCAAACTGTAATTTAAGTCTCTCACTACAAAGCACCTTCCCATTAATATATAGTTTTTGTGGCATTTGCGCAATTCAGCTGAAAGCAGCACCTCACATGCCTTTGCAAAGCAGTCAATGCAGAAAGGAATAATTAGATATTAGTTTAATTACTGTCTTCTTCAGATGGGTTAGCATTAGATTACTTCTTACTTAGACACAATACAAAAGGATGCCAGGTATATTTAACCCGTCGAACGCCATCCAGATCAAATTGTTTCTTCGACATTTCTAAGTTAGTCGTTTTTTCTGCTAATGCACATAATGTGTGTCCGCGACGACGAACCACTACTGACGAGTCATTTAGAAGCAGGATGTTAATTTATCTTCCTGTCACGTCGCCTTGACCTGCGACCCCTGGCATAGTCTGTCCTTTTGTTCCTGTAGAAAATTAAGAGGGGGGAAATATGCATACGGGCGTCGCGCTGTCAGCCGGGCTCGGCGGGGAAAATGATTACATTTAAACTTTAAACTGTGAGCTCCGCCAAAGCTCACGCACGGATAGCAATTAATGACACTATCTGATCTCATGCATGAAATCGCTGATAGAACAACGAAGGAGAGATTGAGAGAGTGAAAACGAGAGAAAGAGAAGTACAGCGGGGGTGTAAGTACGAAAGGAAATGAGGTGAAAGGAGAGCGAGAGACGGAGTGAGAGAGGGGAAAAAAGAGGGACGTGAAAAGAGAGAACGCTGAAAGAAAAGCATGAAAGTGACAAAACTGAGATGGTAGGAAGGGGGGCAATAGATTACAAGAATGGGATAAGAGAGAGATAGGGAGGGAGAGAGATGCCCCTGTAATCAGGTTCTTCCCTTATCTCTGCTGAAGAACAAGGGACCTTATTTGAATGAGGTCTGACAGATACCATACATCTGTGTGTGTAACCTTGGAGCTATAGATTCTGTTACTGTGGGGATGTGAGCGGCTTGTCAAATAGGTGACCCTGTGTGTTTCTGTGTGTTTTCTGGGAGAATGTCCACGTGTATTTGCCTTGTACTTTGTTGTGTTTGTACCGCATGTGTGGAAAAGGTGGTATGGCCATTGGTGTTTTTTTGTACCTATACGTCGGTGTTTTCCGTGGTTGAGTCTGTAGGCCGATGTGCGTCTGTGTGTGTGCTGCGATGTAACGACTCCAATTTGCAAACTTCTGAGTAGTGCAGAGCTGGACAGTGGAAGTTTGTCGTCTTTTAAAGGTTATTCGATGTTTTGATGCAAATAAGTTGGCCATTTTCTCATCCGTGGTGGGGGGAAATGAGCTTGAAGTCAGACTGTGTTTTTGTACAGGGTCATTTTAGGATGCCCTTGTCAAATGTGTTCTCCGAACGTGCGCCACATGCCCTCGTTTGAATATCGTTTTATTCCATTCTTCTCCTCCTGTGTTCAGTCCGGTTGTGTCTCTCCCAGATGAAAGCGCTAACTCCTTTAATGTTCATGATCTCTTTTCTGTCACACACGGAGGCACACGCATGCACAACCCCCCCCCCCACACACCTGGTCTCGATCAACCCATCTTTCTCTTTATTTCCCTTTTTCTTCCTTTTTTTTCTCTTCTCTTTCTTTGTCGCTCTCTCTGATCTCTCTTTCCCTCCCTTTCTCTCTCTCTCTCTCTCTCTCTCTCTCTGTCTCTCTCTCTCTCTCTCTCTCTCTCTCTCTCTCTCTGAATGTAAAACAGCGTGTGACACGCGGAAGCTTTGGTTCTCCGTAAAGAATGTGCCACAGTCCTTCTTTGAACGCGACAGCCAAGTGAGTGCGCGACTGCACCCAAAGACGTGTGTGTTTGTGTGTGTGTGCAAGTGTGTCCCTTCCCGAGTATGTGTGTGTGTGGATTTGGGGGTCGTCTCTTAATTGGGATCCTTGAGAGGGATGTGACTCGTTTCCTCTCAGCCTAGTGAGTGTTTGAGTCCCAGAGCTTAATGAAGCCAGCGTAAGGAATAGTGTGTGTGCGTGTGCGTGTGTGATCTCATTAGCGCTTCTACCACATCTCCCACCTGCGCGCTATGCTTTTGAATGTACATGTGTGTGCGTGTGTGTGTGCGAGAGAGTGTGTACGTGTCTTTGAACGCTATGTTTGTGTAATGCAGGTCTGTGTCATGTCTGTTGTGTTTTCAGGAAAATCTAAAACAGAACTGTTACTGATGATGGGAAATAATTGAAAAACCCTGACATGTGTTTACAAATAATAAGTGCACAAGGTAACCGGGCTGTACTGTATACAGTAACATACTTAGCATAGTGTACACACACAGAGACGAGACTATGGCAAGCGTGTGACAAAAAACTGTGACAGAATAAAGTTGATTAAAAAATAGTAGTTCCACCTTGGTGTCATCCATAATTCATATGTATCTAATTACTGTTGGACTTTAAGAGGAGAAATGACTTAATTCTGCCTTTGGGTGTCAGGCTAACGATTACATTTGAGTAAATTAAGATGATCTGATTACAGTGACCTTATTGACCCCCTCTGTCAGCTGACAGAAATGAAGAGTAAGGGGGGGGGAGAGACTGGCTGTAATCAATCCAGGAGAGTAATTTAAACCCGTAGCTGGGATTGACACCAGTAGATATTGAGTTAGTCCTGTTGGCTCTGTCTGTGAGACAGAGGGCCAACACACACACACTGCACACAAAGACATCCTGTCCACATCCTCCTGTCTTTCTCTTACTCTCTTTATCTTTCCCTTACACTCTCTCTCTCTCTCTCTCTCTCTCTCCCTCTCTCTCTCTCCCCGTCTCCTCATCTCTCTCTCTCTGCTTTACCCCGCCCCCCTCTTCCTTCTCTTTCTTCTTCTCCCTCTCCATGCCTAGATAGTCACCTAATTATTCCCTTCATGCAGGTAATTAGTTCCATCTGAATCTGGGTGGAGCGAGTCACAGAGAGAAGAGAGTCAGAGAGAGAGGGAGAGAGAGTCAGAGCTCGCAGACCAACATGGGCGGCACTGTAGCAAGCCATCCTCGCCCCGGAAAAACTCACTGACACCCTCTCTGGCAGTTTAATATATGGTAATATAAAAGACATTTATCTGCATATTTTTACATAAGAAAGTAGCCATCTGTCTAGGGTTTTTAATAATCTTCCCTTAAAACTACGGCGGAAAGTCATAACTTACCTGTTACGCGGAATAACATTTGCACTCTTATCTCCGGCACCCCGCAATCTATTTAAAAAGTGATTAATTTGAGGATGGGCAGAGAGGAGGAGAGAGGGGGAGGAGAGAGGGGAAGGAGAGAGGGAGGGAGTGGAGGATAACTTGCCATTGAGCCCTAAATAGATCCGCTTTGCAGCTGGGAGGTCTGGCCACGCTACGTGTTTAAGTGATCCACCTCCTTTCTCGCTTTGGCGCGAGAGTCACGAGAAGCCTATTAGAATAGATCCGTCAAGAAGTTCACCGAGCACAACAGACAGGGCACTGTGAAACAGTACTCCAACTCGACCAGAAGGATTTTACCGAAATCACTGGCCAACAAACGAAGGTCCACTTCACATCAACAAAGAGGCAGCTTTGAAGAGGGGAAAAAAAGAAAGCAGAGAAAAAAAGGCTAGTCTAAAATCAGGTACCCCGCCAACCAGGTTGGAGGTATTCTGGCTTTAGAATAGGAAATTCAAATGTGAAAAGAACACTTGACTTTGTCGAATCACCTCTTTCTTTTGTTATTCACAGAGAGAGAGAGAGAGAGAGAGAGAGATAGAAAAAGAGAGAAAGAGAAAGAGAGAGAGAGAGAGAGAGAGAGAGAGAAAAAGAGAGAAAGAAAGAGAAATAAAGAAAGAAAGAAAGAGAGTGAGCAATTGTAGGTTAGAAAGCATTATTCAAATTTAGGATCTTGAACTCAGCTACTTCAGCACCGCGTGACAATCGCCCATGTGGGTAGCGGCCTCCGTGTGATTGGACGGTGTCCAGCGGTAAAGAGACAGCTGCTTTCAAGTGACTGGCTGAAAGTTGGGAAGTCAAAGGGGAACCAGGAACACATAAGGGAGAACTGGCGTGCTGGTGTGACAACGAAGATGGTGACATCCAACAACCACTTACAGCGTCCCAACATTTTTGGTGTGATTGAGGTGAATGCATACTGTGAGTATAACACACACACACGCACACACACACACACACACACACACATTTAAAGGTGAGAGGGAAAGAGATTCAGGCGTAAATGAAGTGTGGGAGTTAGATAATACTTCAGGTGCTACTCCAATCAATGCAAGTGTTCGTCGACTGTAGTCGGCGCCATGACACAAGGACACAACTGTAAAGACACACTTAACACACACACACACACTCATAAAAGTTAATTGAACTGCAGACTCACTCTTACAGTGCTCACAATCTCATGGCTGTTTAACTTTCCTGTGATGGTGGACGTGTGCTTGTGGCCAGTGAGGTGTGCAAATGTGTGTAACAGTGTTACCGTGGCGTGGGCTGTGGAGCAAGGGGACCCAGATTCAGGAAACAGACATTGGAGTACAGTAATGACCCAGGGTTTGTTGTGGGTGTCCAGGGGTGTGTGAGTGTGTGTGTGTGTGTGTTTGTGTGTGTGTGTGTGTGTGGGCGGGGGGGGTGGTAGGGCAGAAGGCAGGATGGTGGCTTGGTAGAATATGATCTTGTTGGGCTTGGTAAGTGACAGAGGAGGCAGACATGCAGACATACATACAGCCACACAGACAAACAGACAGCCAGAGAGACAGACAGACAGACAGACATACGTACAGCAGACAGACAGACAGACATACGGACAGCAGACAGACAGACAGACATACGGACAGCAGACAGACAGACAGACAGACATACATACGGACAGCAGACAGACAGACAGACAGACATACGGACAGCAGACAGACAGACAGACATACGGACAGCAGACAGACAGACAGACAGACAGACAGACAGACATACGGACAGCAGACAGACAGACAGACAGACAGACATACGGACAGACAGACAGACAGACATACAGACAGACATACGGACAGCAGACAGACAGACATACAGACAGACATACGGACAGCAGACAGACAGACATACGGACAGCAGACAGACAGACAAACATACGGACAGCAGACAGACAGACATACGGACAGCAGACAGACAGACAGGACCAGAGAGTAGTGTTCCTGGAGGCCCAGGGAACACACTGAGGACAGGCACTGCAAACCGCACAAGGAACTAGAGAGGGTACAATTTCTGGGGAAATTGTAGGGTGTGCTCGCTTGCGTCGGTTACAGGTGGGTCCGTCCCCTTAAGTGTATTCCTTCTAGTGATATTTTCAAGCATTTAGCCTACTCTATTGCATAATTCATTAAGAACCCCCTTTAAAACAAGCGAACCCCCTTTGAAACAAGCTACTGTAACGTCACCGTCAGTATTTCAGAAGGAATCGCGATTCAAACAGTACCGTCTGCTAAACATATGCCCCCCAAAATGTAAATAAGTTTGAGATTAATTTAGGGGGAAATGGCTAATTCAAAAGAAGTTTGTTACGAGCAAGCTAGCTGCTGTTGCTAGCCAAACCTCACTGAGGGGATTGTTTGAAAGTGCCAGATTCTTTTGACATAAAGTTTAGGCTGTGGCATTGAAGACTGTGACGCACCACACAGGCTGAGTTAAAATACATTATTTATTGTGACATTACTTACTGCAAGTCTTAATTTGCTTAAATGTACATGTGCTGCCAGTACTCCACGCCATGACACTTGCCGTGCAACAGCACATCGATGCACGTTGTATCCATGTGTCGTTGCTAATGTGTGCTGTCGACGTTGTGACGTAGGCTTGCACTGAGTACCCTTCGTTGACATAAAGCGCTTTTTGCCACCAAAACTTTGTAACCTCCCAAACCGTGCAAGGGAATGTAAATAAAAATATGCAATCGAGACCAAGACGAATCTTTTGACACAGGCATTGTCTATGTAGTCCAAATACTGACTGATCTTTAGGGGGGCAAAAATAACAATAATAATAATAATATACATGTGAGAGAACAATGGTTGTGCTCGCTGAAGGCGTGAGCACACCCAACAACAAGAAAACTCCACATGGTGCGGCCGGGAACGAGAGGCAACGCCTCCGTGGCTGAACAACAATCTGACGAGGCCCGGGAGAGAGAGCCTGGTTCTCGTGCTGTGGAGCCGATGAGTGGAAGGAAGGAAGGGGAGCTGATTGCAATGAGGAGCAGTTGTGTTGGTGGAGGGGGAGATGCTGTCTGGATCAACTGAAGCCTGGAGCCACGCACAGACAGACAGACAGACATGGTTTATTGTTTAACGTCCATAACGTACGACACAGGGAGACCAACTCCGACATAGGCCATGTTTTACATCAGCAGCGACTCACCCCGCCTAGCACCCCCCCCCCCCTCCCCCTCCCAGACATCTCACACAACCCACTTCCTTCATGAGTCTCCCTTCACACACGTGCGACACGACACACTTTGCCCAGAAAGCATGTGAAAAAGATGTGGCGTCGCTGAAAGAGAAGCCACCTTCAAGCGAATCCACGTGTCCGTTCCTGAAACGGACAGACGCGAGAGGCGAGAGGAAAAAGGGACAGAGGGAGAGTTGCCGGCTCTTCCCTCTGTGCCAGGCGTCTATCGCTCCGGGGAGGAAGGAATGGGAAGATGACACTGTTTGGATAATGTTATTTACCCGTGGATCCACAGAGCCTCATAAGTGGAGCTTGAGACTGCCAGGCAGCACAGGCAGAAGGCCGGGGGATGCGAGGTGGTGGAAGACGGAGGGTTGGAGCTGGAGCTGAAAGACGGTGGTGGGGGGGATGGAGAGGAGGCTTGGACAGAGGGTGGAGTGGAAGGTGGAGGGTCGGAAGTGGAGCTGAGAGACCGTGGGATGCTGGAAGGAGGGGGTCGGAGCTGAAGGCTGGGAGTAGGGATGTACCGAATCCAGGATTCGGTTTCGTATTCGGCCGAATATTGGGCTTATTGATGGGGTCCGGTTTCGGACGAACCTTTTTCCACCGCTGGTTGACATAATGAACCCGCCGTTGATTATGGGAAGATGTTTGCGTAGATGGACCGTGAGAGAAAGTGAAAATGGATCTTGTGAGCAGAAAAAGTGTTGTTTGGCAGTACTTCCAGCCAAAATAAGTTGATTCAAGTCGAGCTACATGTTCAATTTGCAATGCCGATTTGTCTCGTGATGAAAAGGACCGTAAACAATACACAACATCTCCGCTATGAAAACATCCGAAAGAAATTGAAGAAATGTAAAAGACTAATATTTTGGATATTGATTGGATCTTGAGATAGGGTAAACATAGGCATATGATAATTGTCAAAATAGTTTTTACAACTTGTCTTCCTGCCATAATGTTGCCGATCCTTTTTTTTTTACAGTTAAAATAAAATCAAATTGAAAAAAACACTGCTGTGGACATTGTTTACTTCATTCATGTGTTTACTGTGTTAATGGACAGAGGATGGGAGTAGCATATGGTATTCGGCTTCGGATTCGGCAGAATCTTAACCAGTGGATTCAATATTCGTCCGAATCCCCCAAATCTGGATATAGTGCATCCCAAGCTGAGAGTGTAGGAGGCTGGTGTTGAGGGGCTGGAGGAGTTATGGAGATGAATGGGAGAGGAGGGGGGGGGGTCTGTGGATGAAGGCTGAGGGGGATGAATGAGACTCGGGGGGGCGGGGGGGGGGGTCTTCTTTGTACTCCGCCGAGGCCCCAGGGATTTGAATGCAGAGCCGGCGGGGGAAGGAGACGGTTTAAAGACAGATCCAGACCCCCTGCAGCAACCCCACCATCCCCGTGGTGACTGCTTAGAGGCAGGGCTGAGAGGCAGGCCCGAGAGGCAGGCCCGAGAGGC